>NC_049253.1:17788423-18097247 GCF_011100685.1 Canis lupus familiaris
GCAGCTTTTATTAGGTCTTAGGAGGAAATTGAGGAGGGTTGTTCTGAACAAAAGTTTAATGGAGAAGAACAAGTTTGAGGTTGTAGTGGCCTCATTGGCTGCCAGTGCTGGTTGGTGTATTGTTCCTGGGACAGAGAGGGAACTTTCCTTCCTCAGCTTAGAAGCAGGAGATGAAATTCCTATGTGATGGGTGTTTTCCCTTACCGAAATAATTCTGACCTTCTTTCTGCTGGTTATGCAGGAGGCAATGAGTGGTACATGCATGAAAGCTCTCCCTTCAGGGCTTCCAACTCCATTTTAAATAAAATTTCCTTTATTTATTTTTGGATTAGAAATATAAATATGAAAAATATATATATAAATATGGGGCAGCCCCGGTGGTGCAGTGGTTTAGCGCCGCCTGCAGCCCGGGGTGTGATCCTGGAAACCACGGATCAAGTCCCAAGCCGGGCTCCCTGCATTGGGCCTGCTTCATCCTCTGCCTGTGTTTCTGCCTCTCTCTCTCTCTCTCTCTCTCTGAATAATTTTTTAAAAATATTAAAAAAGAAATATGAATATGTGTACCCATAATATGACAAGCATATGCAAAGAATTGCATTGCTACCTACAACTGGAAATAAAAACCTTAAATCAGAAGGCCAATGTTAAGGAGTATTACTTTTAGCATTTCAACAGCAGTCCGGTTGGTTTCTCAAACATCTAAAATCACAGATTGCTCACACAAATACCACTGATTATATCCAAAAAGTTTACTTAAGAGCCAAGAAATTCAGATAACATTCTGAGTTATACTCAGAAGGATGGGCTAAACTTCTTTTTCACTTAAAAAAACCAGCAATGATTCTCCATATTAGTTAATATGTGATGACTTAGAGTTCAATGATGAGCAAGAATTAAATTTCTGAAAGATACCAGGACAAGTGTAAAGATCATTTAACTAACATTAAGGGAAAACAATTTGCAATGTTTTAACAAAATAAGTTAATATGTTAGTGCATCGTGAAATTGCTTTTAAATTGATCATTTCTTACTTAAAATTCTCAAAGCTGTAAATGTAATAGGACATCCATGGTTCATTTTTCATCAATCAAATAAAAAACAACCACAATCTTTTAAATTATGTGATTAAAAAATTAAATATATGATCTATACTTGTATATATATATTATTTGTATAAATATATGTATATATGTATATACACTGCAGAGATTTTTACTGTTTTGTTTGCTTTATTTTGTCTTTTGTATTTTATTTTTTATTTTCTGTTTTTTGTTTTTTGGTACAGGATGTTGGGCCATAGGATTTTTTCCCAAGAAACATGTTTTTAACCTGAATAATTATCTAAGAATGATCAGATCCACCTTGGTAATACCTCAGTGCTGTTGTTTTGTGATCTGAGGCACCCTCAGACTGAAATAAATTTATGGAAATAACTTTATATGAGTCTTGAGGTGAGGAGTGCAGGACTATGTAATGAACGCAATATTTTAAAAATTAGTATTTTTCTACTAATTTCTACTAAATTACTTTCTATTCTAAGTACATTTCCTAAAGCATTTGCTTTTCTGTTGTTGGGTAGGAGAGAAGATTTCGCTAGTGATTAGAAATGCAAAGAAACAGGATAAATCCTGATGCTCAGACTAGGATCAGGCAATAAGATCCAACCATTGTCTTGAGAGATTATTTTCTAAATAATTTAATCCCATCCTCTTTTGGCAAATCACTCACCAAGCCAAGAGAAGTCAGTCCCACAGTCTTTCTAAAGTATGGAGAAGATAATCTTGTCTTCCAATAAAATAAGCCTTGCTTAGAATCAAAAGGGAAAATAAGATCTAAGAAAAGTAAAGGGAAATTGTTCCCCTTCCAGGCCCAATGATGGTGGAAAAAAGAAAGCGAAGGAAAAGTGAGAGAATAATGTGACCTGATGTGGGTCCTCGTATCTCCTCTTAGAGGGGCATCCCAGATAGGGAGAACACTGTCATATCAATGAGGGCAAACTCAGCAATAGTCTACTATCCCCACTCTATGTTAGGAATCAGGTTAAGTAAGCTTGGCTTGTTCTCAGAGGTCTCATGGAGAAGTAACCAACTCTGGGTTGAGGGTCTAGGGTGAGGGGAATAGGAAGTGCTTCTCAGCCGACTCATCGCAAAGGACTCTGTGGAAAGAACTGTCAAGCAGACCCCCAAAGTCAAGGCCAAATGCTATTTCCCACCAGACCTGAGAGATCACACTAGCTCTAGCAAGGGCCTGGTGATGCTAAGCCAACCCAAGTGACAGTTACACTGGCCACAAACCTCAACTGTGTAGGATGGCAGGCAAGCAACATGAGGTCAACAAGGAACATCTAGTGTGGAGACCCTGAATCTTACCCCTGCATAAGATCACATAAACTACATCCCTTCTCCATGCACTTCAGAAAACAAAGCAGGGAGAGAGGAAAACTAATGAACAACTGGTCATTCTTACTCAAGAAAGACAAACTATTTTCCAAATGGATGGCTTAAATTACGATATCTGATTAAGCTTTAAACCACACTGGACATTTACATTTTTATTTGCTAATTGGTAAATAGAGATTTTGGAGGGAGGCCAATTAAATATGGATGCAATAAAGAAATTATATTTTCGTTGTGCATTCTGTGAGATTAATTACATTTGTGAATCTGCCCCCCTACGTTTGCCCCAGTGCTAAAAATTTTGATTCACGTTGCCAGCAAGTTCCAGCCCAACACTGGATCTTCATACTGAGATTTTGTGGCTACCTCCTAGGGACTGCTGAAAAAAGAATGAATCCGGAACACCTGGGTGGCTCAGCAGTTGAGCGTCAGCCTTTGGCTCAGGGCATGATCCCAGAGTCCCGGGATGGAGTCCCACATCGGGCTCTTTGCGTGGAGCCTGCTTCTCCCTCTGCCTCTCTCTCTCTTTGTCTGTAATGAATAAATTTAAAAAATATTTAAAAAATAAAAAAAGAGTGAGTCCATACACTGCAAAGGGAACCAGAGAGTTCACCTAAGTATAAATCTATATAAACATCTCCAAAGATGCAACTTTAGGCTCTTACGTTTCATTTCCTCCTCAAAAGAAGTAGGGAAAACAGTTCCAGCTCTTGGCCTTGTGTTCAATCTGGTGGAGTCTTGCTCCTTCCTCTTGTTGCCTAGGTGTCTCTTCTGCATGTCCCACATCTGCTTGCCTCATGTCCTAGATGTTGCTTTCTTTTGTCAGGGGTGTTTGTTACTGTCTCTGCTAACATACATACAACTACAATGTATCTTAGGGGTGTCTGGGAGGCTCAGTGGGTTAAGCATCTGACTCTTGATTTTTGGCTCAGGTCATGATCTCAGGGTCATGAGATCAAGCCCTGCATTGGGATCCATGGTCAGTGGAGAGTCTACTTGAGATTCTCTCTCTCTCCCTCTGCCCCTTCCTGCTCTTGCTATAAGTTAATTAATTAACTAATTAATTAAAATCTATTAAAAATGTATCTTAAACATTTCCTGCACATTTTTCCTTGGATTTATGCTTACAATTACATTTTTGGCAGTAGTAGTTTCTGCATTTATTACTTACTGCTTTGGATGAATTGCTTGGTTTTGTAGTAATTGTCATTATTCTTCTAAATGAATGACTATCTTAAACTTTCATAGTTACATGGGTACATTGCCTTTGATTAGCTAAATTAGAGTTTAGAACTTTAAAAAGTTCTATTTAATGAGATAGTAGGGAAATTTGCTTGGGGACATTTCACAGTCTAATAATTAAGATTTTTATTCCTCTGTGAAATCAAATGATAATATCTCTCAAATGCAGTCAAATTTGCATAAAAAATACGAGGAGGAGAGTCTTTCTGTTCTATTCTTATGTACACAAATGTTTTAAATACCAAAAATTAAATGGAGGATAGGAAAATAAACGTTTTATTTCCATGAGATGGACAGTGAAAACAATAAGCAATACACCATAGAAATCAAAACTGTGTTTTATCAGCTCATGACCTGGATATGGCTTCCATTTATCCAGGCCCATATTGGCAAGCCTCTGGCTGGTGGGACTGGACACAAGAGAGAAAGAGCCCAGACCTCCCACCTCCCTGCCATGTCTGCTCCTCTGAAATCTGGGGTGAAAGAAAGAAATGCAGACAGAGGATACAGAATTTGCTCACCTGAGTGCACGTTCCCTGAGTAATGCTCACGCACTTAAACAACAACAACAACAACCAGTGTCCTATTTTGTATGAGGTATTGGCCTGTGTATTCTAGTTTCCACCCTCCCGGGGATCCCAGGCTAGCGGAAGATGAGATATTGCAGAAAGTATCCTAGTGACGAGGAAGAAAGAATGGCTGCAATAGGCAGGTACCAGCAATGATGCCAGTGAAGATCAGAGGATCAAAGGGGCTTCCAGGGAGGGATTTGAGAGAGGATTCACATAGAAGATGGCTTTCAAGTTGAGCTTCGAAGGATGGGTATGATTTCCCAAAGCAGACATGAGGATGGGGGCTTTTACAGGTGGAGAGTGAAATAAAAATAAAGACAGAGAAGACACTTAAATCTGTTCACAGCACAGAAGTTACCAAAACCCCTGAGGCAGGGTCGAGATCACATCGGGAAGTGAGGTGACAGAGGAAAGGAAGAGAAAGTGCAAGAGATGTCTGTCTCCACCCAAGTTGCTGTCAAGACAGCAGGACCATCTTTGAAACCTACACGACTATGGAAAACAGATTTGTTCAATAAACAATAAAGCGGGCTATTTAAGAACATAATCCCTTGGAATAGGAAAAGCTGACTGTGTCAGGGTGCATTGCCTTTCTGCTGTATTAGTTCGAGCTGGCTGATTTAAGAATCTGTGCCTCATTAGAAGTAAAAATGTAAACAAGATCTGACAAAATTTACATGAAATGTTTTATTCAGCTGAGTTTTCCCTGAAATTCAAATTGGCTGGATAAAAACAAAAACAATGAAAGGCTGTTAGCAAAGTCAAATTTTTGTAAGATCTCTGTATATTTCGACCATAATTTTACAGTTTGACTGTAAACTAGAATAAGAAGTCCCTGGCTTATATTCCATCAAAATCATCCCATCTTCAAGAACATAGTTATTCTGTGGCCAATTAGACTTATATAGGAATTATTCCAAAAAATTTGAAGAATTGCTTGTATTACCATTTAGAAATAAGTTTGTGATTAATGTGAAAGCAAAAGAAAATTTTCTGGAAGAAAAAAAAAAAACCTGGTATAGATAGTTGTTGTTTTTTAAGATGGCACAGAACACCACTACCCTATTTTATGCTTCTGAAAGCATAATTCCCATGGAGACAATTGGTCAGCGCATACAGCTCTGCTCCAACAAGACCTTGGTATCAAGGGGAAAGTGCAGGATCAAAGAGACCTACCGGGACCTACATCGAAAATTCTCCTGATTGTTCTGTGCCACATGGCCTATTGGGAGACTGAACTACCCACTTTCCTCAATAAGTGTAGTTTAAGTGTCTGTGAAAAAAGAAAAAAAAATCACAAGATCAGTGCATAGCAAAATATGACCTAAATTTGCCTCTTAATAATTTGATAAGTGTCTGACTAGAAATGGGGGGGATAAAAGACTTTAAGGGAAAAGATGACATAGAAGCTTATCATGCTTCAGGAAATCGGCACTGAGAGAAAAATGTCCATTTTATCTTCTATAAACGTGCTTGGTCAAATGCAAAATTACTACACAGTCAATGTAAGTATAGATTAGGAAAATGAATATTTTTAAATAATGAGGCAGAACAGTAACAGCAGCAATAACAATTAAAAAAAAACTTTACATCTCTATCTGTCTTTAGGAAAACAAACTAATTCTCCAGGTGCCCTCATCACTAGGAACACATCCTGGCCTAAACCAGCATAGAATGACAGACCCAGAAGAATAATGAATCTTTATCTGTGATTTTAGGCAAAGATAGCCCATAAAATGCAGAGTACTTTCATAATTCCCCTGCCCCAAAAAATCACAAATTTTGGCCTGGGAGATCTGTTCTTTTTATTAGACAATAAACAAACACAACCAATTAAGTCAGCCCCAATTTTTGAGGTGTTTAATGAATGCTTATTACTTCTCAGATCCTATCTGGGCCATGTGGAGTCTGCTGACACAAAATTGAATAAGACACACATTCCTTCTCCTCAAAACTCGCCACCTGAAAGTAAGAAGGAGTAGGACAGGTAAACGAAAAACTAAGATACATTATGGCAAGGGCTATAAAAAAAAAAAAGTGTCATAAATGCTGGTAAGGTGTAGATGTCAGGAAACCTAATTCTACTTCTTTCCTCGCCACCCCCCCCCAAGTCAAAATCTTTTTTTTTTCAAGATTTTATTTATTTATTCATGAGAGACACAGAGAGAGAGGGAGAGACATAGGGAGAGGGAGAGGCAAGCTCCCTTTGGGAAGCCCGATGTGGGACTCCATCTCAGAACCCAGGGATCATGCCCTGAGCCGAAAGCAGACAGTCAACCACTAAGCCACCCAGGTGTCCCAAGTAAAAATCTTTCAAATTCTCCTCTTATTCATCACACTTTAAGGTAGACTTAAATGCCATCCTGAATACACTGAAGAACATCAAGTAACATGAGGAGCATATTTTTTCATTCAAAAAGGAAGCTAGCTCTCTGCAGGTGAGAGCATCCTACTTCTTAAGCAGAAAGTTAAGAATATGGTTTCTTTACTACCCCTGTTTCAGCTTCTCATAGGGTGAGCAAGCAGGTCTCATTATTCCCAAGTGTCTTTTCCAAGATGCAGGTCTTCAAAGAGCCTTCATCTTTTCCTTCAGTAGACCATTGGCAGGTTACCTAACTTTTCTGAACTTCAGTTTCTCCATTTGTAAAATCACCCCAATAATAATCCCAACCCCACACAGTTGCTGCCAGAATTAAATAAGGTTGCAATGCCAAAAATTCAAGAGCCTAGAACCCTTAAAAAAATGCTCAATAAATATTCACTCTGATTAAATAATTCAATTCTTGAAGATTGTACCTATTTTAATGCTCATGATCTCCCAAAAGGCTTATTTACAGTTGTGAGACAGGGAAAGTAATGAATTCCATTGGATTTTGAGCATATTATTTTGCTTGGCATCTAGCGTTTTTGAAAGCTACATTGCCAAAATTAGCTTTTAAAATTCAAAATCGCTTCAAAATTACCAAGTTTAAAACAATCGCCTATTCCACCATAGTTAATCGGCCTTTTAAGTTAATACATAATTTCCTCTTTAAACAGTTACTGTAAAGCTTAATAATGAAAAGATAGACACAGCCAAAGGGCAGAACAGCAATGATATTGTTAATGTTATCTATTGGATAAAGACGATAAAATGAAAAACTTGTGTATACATTAGAAAAATATTATAAAGAAAATCCAGCCCTTCCAATGTAGTGTCATGGCCTTGCTGATACAAAAGCTCACATGTTGGAACTGAGAAGAGTATGAGGGAATCCTGTGGTCCCAGGTTCTATGGTCTGAAAACATCTGGCTTGTAAGAACTTTAAGCAATTCCTTTCCAAAAATGTGCTTGTGATCACAGAATGCACACTTCACCTACAGCTTCCAAAACACTTTTTGGCAGCCCGCCCTCTCCACTGCCGAGCTCTCTCTTTCTAATACTGGGAATGCCTCCCCAATCTCCTCTTTCTGACTATCTCATCTGTTAAGACTCACAAAGATGCCATGTTCTCCCTGGAGCCCCCCACCCCAGTGCCTTCAGTGGCTCAGTTTTTCTTGGTCCTCTGTGTTTTTATGACATTGGGTTTCCATCCTGACTACACCTAACTGCGTACTAGGAAGAAATGCAATCCACGTCTATCCCTTGTAGACCTGAGCTTTTTCGGTTTCCAGACTCTGACTTCCACAGCTTTGTACATACTGCACTGCCCTTTCTAGGTATTCCACAATCTCTCTGAAGCCAGTGAATAAAATGAAGGCTGCATGGCTTAAACTGTGCGCTATTTATGCTTGCACAGCAGGAGTGGTGGCGGGTACCACACTGGCCAAATAGCCATCTTTTTTTGGAAAGCTTCCTTCATTCACTTCCACTAACACCACAGAGGCCTCCAGAAATTACTGAACCATAACCCAACTCCTGAGCTGCTAGATGACCTACATTTTAAACTTAAGACCAGTGAACCAATTCACAACTGGATTGGCAAAATTGTTTGTTTCAAAAGCCTACTCCTGGATGCAGCCTTCCTTGGAAGAAAATTTGCTGGGTGCACTCAATATTATTGGGTTCATTACCGCATTTGAAGCTTCTTTTACCAAAGGTTAGCATTTAGGAGGAAAACAAGAATACACATGATCATTGCCTACCTGCTTCACCTCTGCACTTACTGTTACTTTGTCACTGCACTGGCTAATACTGCACACCTCTGCTCTTCCTTCACTGCCTTACTTTCTTCTTTTTTTATTTAAAAATATTAAAAATGTTTTGATTAAAATTTCCCAACATGTTATAGCCTCATTTGTCAATTACGTTTCTTGTTTATTGTCTGTTTCCCCTGCTAGTAGGTAAGCTGGAAGTCTTTGTTTTGTTCAATGATGTACTGATGTGTCTAAAGAATCTAAGACACCTGAGTGGCTCAGTGGTTAAGCATCTGTCTTTGGCTCAGGTCATGATCCAGGGGTCCTGGGATCGAGTTCCACATCGGCCTCCCTGCAGGGAGCCTGCTTCTCCCTCTGCCTGTGTCTCTGCCTCTCTCTATGTGTCTCTCATGAATAAATAAATAAATAAAATCTTTTAAAATAAAAAGGAAAGGAAAGGAATACAAGTTCATCTTGCTAATATCGATCACCTTTCATAGAGTCATTTCTGAGCAGTTAGACAAAGTTTCTGTCTTTATACCTCCACCTGCAGGGAATGGAAGGAAAGAAGAGAAAGGAAGAGAGAATCTCCTCTGCTACAGAAGGTTTCTTACATCCTCTATCTCAGAATTGAGGGAAGCAGGTTTCCCCAATGATACGTACTCCAAAACTTCACAATCCTTTCAATGATATATTTAAATCAGACTGGCTTTCACCTCCAATATGTTTGAGAAAGAGACCAAAATCTATACCCTTAACCATTGATAAAAGAGCAAGATGCTGTATCTTGTTTGTTCTGATGTTTTTCTATTAATTCTTGAGCATATAAATCCTTGTCAGGATCTAGTAGAGGCTAGGAGGGAAAGAAAAAAGTGTTAATAAATAGTGCAGCCTTCAATCTTCATTCTTGCCTAAAAGAAATTTTTAAAAAGACTGCTTTATTTAGCCTTTAAATAGTTTTGCAAGTCACATTACATGACAACACCATCTAGAAAAATACACTGTGAGCCCAAGGCACCAGCACGGAATCAAAACATCCACTATAAATATCATGGTGAATCAGATTGCACTAGGGAGAAATAAACTCCCAAGAAGCAAGTTTGAGATTTTCCAGGAAGCCTTAATTCTTTCAGTGAGGGCATTATAGGGATCATTTAGCTCACAAACACTTAGAAGATCTCCGAGCAGTCAGCCACATGGACACACACCCACAGCACAATTAAATTGGGAGCTCGTTTTCCTGAATTCACAACAACGATATAAAAAGCAAGAGACAGGAGGCTGATGTAAATTGGATGCTGTTTCCCTCATGCTTTTAAAAATCTTGTACTTTTTCCCCCCTTACAACCAGCTTTCCATACCTCCAAATACTTACTTACAGATTTTTTTGGCTTTGAATATACTATAAGTAAAAAAAGATAGCAGTCTCCCTCTGGCCACACCCCCCAGAAGACCAGATGAAGTTGCTGTTCATTGCAATCGGCCCTGAGAAAGCTTGGCTTAATCCCCACTACAACTTCTGGTATCAGACTAGGGTGGCCTAGTAGAAAGAATGTAGAGGAAAAAGGGATGAGAAAGAAAAAGCAAAAGTACTTTGGCATCAGCATTTCAGAGCATCCATTGGATGCCAGGGATTAAGAAGAAGGATGCTTATTTATGGGGAAAATAAGACAAACAAACTAGACACTGTAACTTTCTTTTCAAATAAGTGAATGAATGCATGTTAAACATAAACACACTGAAAATATTTTCCTAGAGGCAGATGAGATGTCAAGTAGGGTAAGTTTGGAGCAAGGTAATCATACACATTTTCTTTCAGGAAAGTGAATTTGAATTAGGTTTAAAAGGAAATGAGAGATACATCTTAGGCAGAGGAATCGGACAGAGTGGTATTAAAAGAATCATCTTTATAACACGGCATATAAAGCCCCAATGTTTATAATAAACATTGAAAACGATTAATCTTTATTGAAATAAAATTTACCATAACAGTTATATTAAAACTATGCTGTGGTTCCCATTCTGCCAGTAACCAATCTCTCTGACTTTATAAATATTTCACTTCCCTGTATCTCTGTTTCCAGGCTCTTTAAGTAAGAGAATGAGACTAGATTGTATCTTGAAGTCTAATAAAATGAATAGACAAAAATCAATGTGGCCTCTGGGACTCTTTCTACCCTAAAGGCTTATGTAGAACACATGTAAAGGCAATATTTTTCTTTCTTCTCTATTTTAAAAACTTTCAAATTGCTTAAATTATAGTTTCTTTAAAATTTCTTGAAGACAAAAAGAAACATATCCACAAAATGAGTTCTAGGTGTTTGTGGAGTAGGCAATTATTAAAGGAATGTGAAATAAATGGCCTGTAAAGGCTCTCCCACCCCATTCGTTTGTTGAAATGTATTAATTTTCTACCTTTTTAACTAGACTAAAACATTATATTATCCAGGGCAGATAAAAATATAAGCAATCTAACGTATTAATGTGGAATTACAGAATATCCAATATGTAGTGCCACTTGTTAATGCCTACAAATAGGAGCACTTAGAACTGGAAATAAGCCAGGTAGGTTTTTGAAGGAGTATTGGAAGAAATGGGAAAGGCCCAGAGCACGAGGCACTGCTAGGAGGGTAAATCTGCCCCAGTAAGGAAGCCAGGGCTTTCAGGCTAAGAATCTCAAAAAACCAAAAGATGCTGCTGTGTCCACAGTAGGAACGAGTAAAAGGTGCTCAGGTTGCACAGAGAGAAAGGGTAGCAGTCACTGAAGATAAAATTCATCTACTTTGGTTTTACCAAGGGCTCTCCTTGTTCAGATGCAAAATATTTAAGAACATAACCATCTGCAAAGGGACTGACTGGCCGGTTCTTTTTATCCCCAATGAACAGGCACCAGCTGGCAGAATGGGCAAGCTCTTCCGTATCTCGTGGACTTGAGGGTATGCGTGAGGAAGCCAGTCGTGCTATGTCAGACCAAAGCTCACCTGTTCAAAAAAGGGAAAAGTCCAAGATAGCCGACCTACTTTTACCACTTCAAATTCTAGAAAAACTCTAATTATCAAATGCTGGATTTCCTCCAGAAATGAGGCAAATTGGTGACTTAGTCACTGAGTCAACCAGTCCTTTAGACTGTCAATCATTAATTTTTTTTTCTTTTCACTTTTAATGTTTTTAAATGACAACTCTTGTGTATAAGAGAATGAATGTGTCAGCTCAATTAGTATCATGCTGCTTTGACTCTCCCGGTCCCTTCACAAACTCTGGAACTAAGTGAAAGTCTAATGCATAAAAGGAGGCTCTCTTCTTTTCCTTCTTGTCTACTCCTCAATTTACTTTATAAAATTCCATAAAGTACAATTTCTCTTTCTTCCAGGTTTAAGGGGCTGACAATAAGATAGGACTGAAGGAGATTTCCCTTAAGTCTAAATCAGCAAACCAAAAATTAGAATTTGTTGCATTCCTAGTACAAAGGTCAAGTCTCCAGAGTAGGGACTCAAGCCAACACAAAGACAAGAATTCCACTTCCTTCCAGAGGGGCCTGCTGCAATAATTCTTTGAAGTAATCTGAAGAAGCTTTTATCCCATGAAAAATATCCATCTGAGATTTCTTTTTACTTTTTTAAAGTAGGTATACAAAGGCTAATTCATTTTCTAAGACACATATTTTATAAGCAATGCATAATCTAAAATGTTATTAATGAGAGTAAGTAGATTCATAAACTGTAATAATCATGTAGGTCATGGAGATCTGTAAAATTTCTGATCCACTGCTGCCAAAAAAAATTAGATTTTATACCATTGAGTTGGCCATTAGACATCCCCAATTACACTCATAAAAATGTTGAGCTATGAGCCCAATATTCTGAAAATATATGAATTTAGAAATGAATTCACAATGAGATCTTCCTAAAAGGCATTGTAATTCTTTGTCTACATGTCCTTTCAATGTTTACAAAGAGGACACACCTGACCCACTATTGAAGAGATGTGTTTGTTCTGTTTTCTATAGGGGAAAGTAGAATGGTCATGTACTTGTGTTGAACAATACTATTTCCTGGCTTCTTTTGGTATAAGATGATTAGCTAAGGTTAAGAAACTCCTGTACAACCAACTTATGCCTGAGTTAAATGAGAGCCTCCTGAGACCACCATACTTCATACCAATTGATTATCCACTTAGATATACTCTACAGTGTTATTTAGGTGCACAAAACACCTCCATATACAATGGCATGCATGCTAAAAACAACTCTCCTTCCTTTCTCAGTCATAAAGAAATTAATGCAATAATAATGTATTATAAAAATTTGAATCTGAATTAATTTATTTTTAAAAAATTAACACATTCACAAAATGTACTGATTCGTATTTCGTAACAGATTATTTGTGATGTATTCTTACAATAGAAGACAACACTCCATTGTGTCTGGCAGCATATAATGAGGAATCTGGGATATAGATAATTTAGAAACTTGCCTCAGGTAACACAGGTAGTGAGTGGTAGAGCCAGGATTGGAATAGTGTTGCTCTATGTATGGCTATTTGCAGAAAAAAAATTTAGAATAACTGGAGTGTAGAATGTCCACGGGGGGAGGTTGTTGGTGGGGCAGGTGAGTGAATGAGCCATGTTGAAAGATGACAGGGGAAAAGGATGGAGGTAAGGATCAGGTTCTGGTCTTTAATGAATTAATAATCTTTAATGAATTATTCTGACCCAAAGACAAAAATAAATATATTTCAGGAAAGAGAACTATAAACAATGAATACAGTTTGTCAGGAAGTTGTAAATTCACATAAGAAAAGCTTTCTCTGATTATTTTACCCTGGAAAAGCTCTCCTTAAGCAAAACAATTTTCCACTAGTATATAGTCTTTACCATATTTAAGTCATGTCAGCTGAGTCAGAACAATATTCTTCCCTCCACCAAGTAAGATGAAAGAGCTCAAGAAATACTTGAAGGTAGGAATTTAAATTGTGGGAGAAAATGGCTAACATTTAAGTGACATTATATTTGCTTCTTTACCGGGCTTGCAAAGCTTCTCAGAATCTGATCCTTACCTCCATCCTTTTCCCCTGTCATCCTTTGACATGGCTCATTCACTCACCTCCCCCACCAAAAACCTCCCCCCACCCCATGGACATTCTACACTCGTTATTCTAATTTTTTTTTCTGCAAATAGCCATACATAGAGCAACACTATTCCAATCCTGGCTCTACCACTCACTACCTGTGTTACCTGAGGCAAGTTTCTAAATTATCTATATCCCAGATTCCTCATTCTTCTTTCTAAAATGGAAACAGTAACACCCAATTCATAGGGTCATTGTAAAAACCAAATGAAATTGTCCCTGTGGAACACTTAGTAAGTGCCCACTAAGTATTAGTTGTTATTAATAGTATTAATTCTGCTGCCTATAATGCTCATTCTACTCCTCACGCTGCTTCATGTTCCCACAATATCTTTCGAATATCAGCTTAAATGGGAAATTTTCCCAGAATAACCCCACCCCTGACTAGGTTAATACTCTTCCCATTTGTACTACCTCCATCACTAAAGGACTTAACAGACACCATGCTAAGCATGAACATATAATGGTGAGTAGTAAAGACATGGGAATAGTCTTTTGGAACACAATGCAAATATTAAAGAAATAAACCTCAAAGAAATACATAATTATAGATCTGATTAAATTTTACTATAAAGAAAATAACAGTATTAATAACAGAAGGAATTGAAATTTTTAAAGATTTTTTATTTATTTATTCATGAGAGACACACAGAGAGAGAGGCAGAGACACAGGCAAAGGGAGAAGCAGACTCCATGCAGGGAACCCGATGTGGAACTCCGGGACTCCAGGATCATGCCCTGGGCCGAAGGCAGGTGTTAAACCACTGAGCCACCCAGGGATCCCCCCAGAGGGAACCTAATTTATATTGGGGTGTTAGAAAAGTCTCCTCCAAGACTGTGATATTTAAAATGAAACTTAAAAAAATTTTGACATCAGTTCTACACAAACTCTTCCAGAAAATACAAGAGGAGAAGCATTACATTAATCATTTAATAAGGCCATTTACCCTGATACCCAAACCAAAGATACTACAAGAAAGAAAAAATGCCAGACAATATGCCTCATAAAATAGAAGCAAAAGTCCTCAGCAATATATTAATGAACTAAATCCAGGGATATAAAAACAGTAATACATCATTAGAAAATGTAAGGCTAGGGGGTATCTGGGTGGCTCAGTCGGTTAAGTGTCTGACTCTTGATTTTGGCTCAGGTCATGATCTCAGGGTTGTGAGATGGAGCCCCTTGTGGGGGGACTCTCCTCACCTTCTACCTCTGCCCATTCTCATGCACTCTCTCTCTTTCTCTCTCTCTTTTTCTCTCTCTCAAATAAATAAACAAAACTTAAAAAAAAGAAAATATAAGGCTCACTCAACATTCTAAAGGCAAAAGATGTGATTCATCACATCAACAAATTAAAGCAGAAAACTGTGTAACCATTTCAAAAGATGTTGAAAAAATATTTGACAAAATTTAACATGCATTCATAAAAAACTTTTAGCAAACAGAGAGAGAACAGTAGACAATTTGCTCAGTCTGATGGTGAGCATTTCTAAAACACCTACAGTTAACATGACAGTTAATGATAAAAGGCTGAATCCTTTCTCCCCACCAGTGGAAAGGAGACAAGGATGTCCTTCCTCACCTCGTACATTCAACATCACACCTGAGGATTTTGTCAATTCAATAAAGGAAAAATAATAAAATAAAGACATATAGATTGGAATGAGTTAAATAAAACTCTTTATACATAAATTGTAGTGAAAATCTCAAAGAATTCATTAAAAAATAGTCAAGCTAATAAGTGAGTTTAAGCAAGAGTGAGGGGAACAGGTCAATATATTTTTTTGGTAAATTGTATTTCTGTATTTCTATATAGTATTTCTGTTCTTCTATTATATGTCTGTATGTTAGCAATGAACAATTGGAATTTGAAATAACACTTAATGAAATACTTAGCTATAAATCAACAAAATTTATGCAGTTTCTGGATGTTAGAAACTATAAACCTCTAACGAAAGAAATCAAAAAGGACGTGAATAAAAAGAGTTTATATCATGTTTTTTGCTGCGAAACTCAAGAACGTTGAAATACAAATTTCACCAAATTCAATACATTTCCAATCAAATATCAAGAGACATTTTTTTTTTCAAAATAAGTGGATTCTAGGGGATCCCTGGGTGGCGCAGTGGTTTAGCGCCTGCCTTTGGCCCAGGGCGCGATCCTGGAGACCCGGGATCGAATCCCACGTCAGGCTCCCGGTGCATGGAGGCTGCTTCTCCCTCTGCCTATGTCTCTGCCTCTCTCTCTCTCTCTGTGACTATCATAAATAAATGAAAAAAAAATAAGTGGATTCTAAATCCATATGAAAATGCAAAGGAACTAGAATGCCAGCATAATTTTTTAAAAGATTTTATTTTTTAATTTGAGAGAGAGAGAGAGGGAGAACACAAGCAGGTCAGAGGGAGAGGCAGATCCCTGCTGAGCAGGGAGCCCCACAGGACACAGGGCTCCATCCCAGGACCCCAGAGATTATGACTGAGTTGAAAGCAGATGCTTAACCAACTGAAACACCAAGGTGCCTCTAGAAAGCCAAATAATTTTTGAAGAGAACAAATTTAAAAGACTCACCCTATCTGATTTTAAGGCTTGTGATACTGGTGAGAGGATAGACATATAGATTAATAGAATACAATAAACATCAGAAATAGAGGGGTGTGTGTATGTTCAATTGATTTTTAATCAAGATGCAAAGGCATTTCAATGAAGAGAGTATGGCTTTTCATAAGTGGCACTAAAACAATTGGATATCTATATGAAAAAAGTTTCAACCCACACCTTATACCATATATAAAAAGGAGCTTGAAATAAATTGTGTATATATATATATATATACATATATATATATATATATACCTTGAAAATGTAAAACTAGAAAACTTCTAGAAGAAAACATATGAGAAAAACCTTTGTGATCTTGATTAAGCAGAGATTTCTTAGGTATGACACCAAAAATATGATTCAAAAATATATTGATAAAGTGGATGTCATAATTAAAAAGTTTTCTTCAAAATATTCTGTTTAAAGAATAAAAACACAAACCACAGACAGGGAAAAATTATTTGCAAAACACATATCTGATAAAGGACTTGTATCCAGAATTTATATAGAACACTGAAGCCTTAAATAATCCAATAAAAATACATAGGCAAAAGATTTCAATATACATTTCACCAAAGAAGAAATATAAGTAGTAAAGAGATTCACAAGATGTTGAGTATCATGGGTCACTGGGGGAATAAAAATCGAAACCACAATGGGATATCATTACATTCCTATTAGAAGGGTTAAATTAAAAAAAAAAAAAGTAGAAGAGGATGACAGTATCAAGTTCTGACAAGGATTGGCACATCTGAAACGTTCATACATTGCTTGTGGGAATGCAAAATAAAACCATTTTTTTAGGAAACATTTTGGTAGTGTCCTGTAAAATTAAACATACATTTATCATATGACTCACCAAGTCTATTGGCAGGCATTTATCTAAGAGAAATGATAATGTATGTTCATACCTCTAAGCAAATATATATATATATATATATAGTCTATTACTTATTAAAAACTGGAAACAATTTAAATGTCCTTCAACTAGCAAATGAATAAACACACTTGGTATATCTGTACAATGGAATAGTACTCATAAATAAATAGGAAAGAACTACTGATGCCCACAACTACTTGGATGAATATCAAATGTACTGTGCTCAATAAATGAAATAACTCAAAAGTCTGTACAGTGTGATCCCATTTGTATAACCTTCTAGAAGAGATAATTGATTGCCAAGGGTTGGGGCTGGGGCAAGAGGCTGATTACAAATAGACACAAGGTAATATTCGGTGGTGATGGAACTGTTGTATATATTGAACATGGTGGTGATACTTACATGACTGTAGGAATCATTCAAAATTCATAGACCCCTACACTGAAAAGAGGAATACTAATATAGAGAGAGTTTACTTATATAAAACTGACCCCCCAAAATTGGTAGTAACCAATTACTGAGTATACTTTTAGGAACTTTTAAATACTCTTATATACAGAAAACATCTACTATTTTTCCTTTTTTTAAGATGAAGCGACAAAAATCAAGAACTGTGTTATCCTGTATTTCTTAAGGGGAGTCATATTGTAAGCCACATAGAACATTTTAAGTTTTCTTTTAAAAAAATCATAAAAAGAAGCAGGTGAAATTAATTTCAGTAATTGATTTTATTTAACCCAATATATCAAACTCTTACCATTCAAATATGTAACTAATATAATAATTATTAATGAGATATTTTATATTCTTTACATTGAGTTAAACCTTTGAAATCTGCTGTGTATCTTATACAGTCTCACTTTGGACTAGTCATACATTAATGCTAATCACAAGTGTGTAGTGGCTATGGTATTGGACAAAGCAGACTAAGAACTTTCCCCAAACTCCATTTGAATCCATGATCTCACCTGTACTCAGTAGTAACATCCACAAACATTTGATATACTGCCTTGCATTTAACTGATATTCCATTGTGAGCTAAACAAAATCATGCTTTGCAAAGAAAAGAAAGAAATGTTATTTAACTGTTTGAACATCGAAATCAAGTTACAGCAACTTATAAGGTTTATATTAAAGGGATACCATTGTCTGCTCTGATGGATATTCTCTCCTTAACAGAAATGAAAGGGTCTTTGGTGTCAATAAACATAGCAATGACCCCACATAACAAAAAAAATATCTGACAATTTGGTATAAACAGAGGGTTGAAATTATATATATATGTATATACTATATATTATATATACATATAATGTTCTCTCTCTATATATACATATTCTTGTTGCCTAAAATGGCCAATCAGTGAAGTCATAATGGTCACTGTAGATACAGTCCCAGTGCTTTCCCTCAAAAGTCAGGAATCAGGAAACATATAATATCCAGTCTTTCCTGAGAATTATCATTAGTACTTTCCATTTATAGTTTCTCTCTTTTTAAAATTAGGATAATAATATCTTTCCTATCTAAAATAAGAGAAATTACAACTCCTAAACAATTGGTTTCTAGAGCATGTTAAAACCAATATAAAAAGTATAATATATGCTTAAAATATTTCTGAAACAAATGAATACATGTTGGAGAGACTATGACGAAATCGGAATTCTTATACTTTCCTGGTGGGTGCCCAAAACTGTACAACTGCTATAAGGATAATTTATCAAGATCTTTCAAACTATATTTTGCACACTTATACTTTACTTCTCCTCTGAGAATTTATCTTATAGGTATACTTGCCCAAACCCAAAGTGACTTATGAATAAGATTATTCATTATAGTACTGCAAGTAATTGCAAAAATCTGTAAATAATCAAAATGTCCCTCTGTGAGGTACCGGTTAAATGAAAGCAGAACACTACAGAGCAGCAAACTGAGAAAGAAATGTCTTCGTATGGAAAAATCTCTAAGCTATGTTGTCAGTGCAAAAAAGCAATGTGCAGAACTTAAGTATACTATTTCCCTTTAAGGTAAAAAAGAGTGAAAACGGAAATATATGTTAGTGTGTGTTTTCAGTTTCATAAAGAAATTCTAGAAGGATACATAAAACTAGTAAAAGTGGTTACTTCCTGTGGATAGGGGCAAAGAATGGCTTAAGTGAAAGTCAGCAGGAACTTGATTTTTCACTCTGTAATTTTTTAATTGGCTATTTATAAATTCAAAGTCAATTCTATTAATTTTATCATTTTATTTCATTTTGAGTTTTTCAGACCTACTTCAGTAAACTTCCCCTGGACTATTTATCTTTTTAGAGGGGGGAGGGGCAAGGGGAAAGGGAGAGAGAGAATCTCAAGGAGGCTCCACACCCAGCGCAGAGCTGGACGTGGGGCTCAATCTAATGACCCTGAGATCTTGACCTGAGTCAAAATCAAGAGTCAGATGCTTAGCAGATTAAGCCACCCAGGCACCCCTCCCCTAAACTAAGACAAATGTATAAGGATCATCCTTCTAAAACTAATTTTTATAGCTAAATTTGTTGGATTCCACCTACATAACTGCCAAAAAGGATTATACCTTTATAAAGTCAATCTATAAACAGCTCCCTGATATGGAAAATGCAAAAATATTCCTGATATACGGAGCTTTCATAGTAACTGTTTAAAAACAGGACACATTAAAAATACTTTTTAAGAAGTACTTTATATATAGATTTCTTTCTCAGCAGCAATCTTTCAATAATGATTAAGCTAAAAAACGCACTAGATATGAAATTCTTCCATTGGACATAAATGCTAACAGTGGGGCTTCCAAGAAAGCTGCTTTAAGATGCGTCAATTGAACAAAAAATTTAAAAAATTAAATATATTTTTTTTAGAATTAGAACTATAGCTGTGTTGGTAGATAGATATAAATAAGATCAATCTTAGTTCACATACTGGTTGTGCAGTCAAGTAACACTACTGCCTTTGTTGTTTAGGTTACTATCTGGTGCTTCTCCTTTATTCTACCAAAAAAGAGGTAAGTTGAATGCCAGTCAGTCTCCCCTCTTACTATCCTCACCCTCCGAGCTCCAGTGTTCATGTCACAGATTGAAATCCAATGCAACGTTGAGACTTCAGGCGTCAGGGTAGAGATGAGACAGTCACCCTCTAGCCATTTGTCACCCACAGTTTAAAACCAAGATGCTCATCACTCTTGCCCTCAGCATAGCATCAGATCTGGTTGTTTCCTGCTGCTCTACATGACCCTCGGGGCATGGCAAGAATCATTCTCAAATGTAGAAACCCTCTCCACTTCCTCTTTTTCTACCTCCTAGACACTGACAAAAAGCCAGGGCCCAGGCTCTACTGCTCTTAAACCCATAGGGAACTTCTACCCAAAGTCAGAGTTTAAGCCAGTATTAAAAACTGTATGTGGGGCCAAGTCTCCTAATTCTCCAGCTAGTGCACTCTTGATTGCTCATTATAAGCAAAATAAAACCTACTACCATCCTGGAAAACCCAAGACGGAACTTAATGAATTATTATAATATGCAGTAGAATGTGCATTCACATGAGCAAACTCACAAGCTATGTGTTTTTGGGATAGCCACCTTTGACCGAACTCTTAATGAAGGACTCGTGTTGCCAGACACTTCTGGCATTGTTCTATGGAACCTTCCATATTCTAGATGAGGAAGCTGAAATTCAAAGGATTTAAGTTAATTGAATAATGCCTACTTGTGTCAAAATCAGAATTTGAAGTCTAGCCTGGTTGAGTTAGAGCCTAAAGTCAAAACACTAAGGTGGACTGCTCTGCTACATATACAGAAGTGAGCACTTCTTTTTGTGTTTAGTATAAGGATATCTAAGCCTCCTGCAAAGGTAATCATATATTGCTATACATTAATTTGTTAGGTTCCATTTATTGCTCAGCTTACATACAATGCATCAATGAGGCACTTCAGTGTGCTTAACAGCTATCATGACATCTACCAGAAGGCTGCTTCAGCAATATATGATTTACAGCCTCCACCATCATATATATACATCATCGATAAAAATTGTACTCAATTACCCGCATAGTATTTCAAAAAGCCAAGTCAGTGTTTTAAAGTATATTTTGTGCTATAATCACAGAAGAGATAACTATATTGCATAACTATATTTACCCTCTCCAGCAAATTTGGAAGTAATAAGATATATATCTTTCTTTATTACACCCTTCCTTCCAAATTTGTTGTTTCCAAACACAACATTCCACGGAGTGATCATTTTAAATACATTTTACAAAGTAAGCCCATTCCATATGTTACATAATTAGCTTTCATTTCGACAAGGTTGAAACAATTTCCAGTTTGACAGTGTCTCAAGTTTATTAAACAGGATTTTATTTTTATGTAATACAGTCTACTCAGAAAATCGGACTGCTTTCACATAGCTGTGCATGATTTTATGATCCAGGCTCAAGGGCTAAGAGCCACACAGCACTGACTAGATTCATTAACTCTTGTTTGGCTAGGATTCCACCTTGGGTCAAGGCCATGCCTTGCGTATAATAAGAACTCAATGAATTTTTTTTAATTAATTGGCCTAGAATAAGTTTTAGAAATGCTTAGATGGTCTTACTCTTTTTCTTCTGTTTAATCTGTGCTTCTCAAATTTTAATTGCATATAATATGAATCACCTAGGGATCTTTTCAAAAAGCAGATTCTGTTTCAGTTGGGTTGAGTGAATATGCACAAAAGATACACTTATATACACACCCTGGAACACATGTGAACACTCCCCTAGCTACCTTTTCATAAAAATGTCACCAGGGCACTGGGGATTTTTCAGTCAGAACAAAATTCATAATCATAATCAGAGCTGATATTCTTTGAGTGTGTTGTATATTAACTAATTTAATCCCCACAACAGCCCCGCATGTGGTAGTTATTATAATTCCCATTTTAAAGGTAGAAAGGGAGACACAGAAATGTTAAGTACCTTATCAAAATTTATACAGCTAATTAGTGTCATTGCTAGGATATGAAGGTAGGCAATTGGGCCCCACAGTCCATACATCTAACTACTACACGGTGAAGATAAAAAAATAGAATCTCTCTCTGACCTTGTCAAGCTTTTGGACATTAATATTCTTTACAGAATGGGGGTCAGGCCCACTCTAAAGACTACCAGATTTTTCTATCTGGTCCAACCGTGGGCATTCTTGGATTTAATTATTTTCTTGTGCAGTCCCAAAGGGTTACGTCATGAAGCAATGCGTAACTTTTCTGGGACACAAATGTGAATGACAAAAGCTGTGCAAAGCTTGTCCACCAGAATAGGACACTTGGCTGGTACGAGGAGGGAGGCCAATGAAGGAACCGCATCTATATGAACACATAGCTATATTTTCCTCTTCCTATCTTTAAGCATATAGGAATTCCAATGGAATGGCATGCCGTGGTGGTATTCCCCAACTTGGAACTTGCGAAGGTTTTAAGCTGTAGCCCTAGAAAAGTGTCAAGGACCTTCTCTTTTTTTTTTTTTTTTTAATTTATTTTGTTTTTAATTTATTTTTTATTGGTGTTCAATTTACTAACATACAGAATAACCCCCAGTGCCGTCAAGGACCTTCTCCATGCTCCTAGGGATCCCTGGGTGGCGCAGCGGTTTGGCGCCTGCCTTTGGCCCAGGGCGCGATCCTGGAGACCCGGGATCGAATCCCACGTCGGGCTCCCGGTGCATGGAGCCTGCTTCTCCCTCTGCCTGTGTCTCTGCCTCTCTCTCTCTCTCTCTCTCTCTCTCTCTCTGTGACTATCATAAATAAAAAAATAAAAATAAAAAAAGGACCTTCTCCATGCTCCTAGCTGACATCCTCTTATGTGGGCACCTGAATTAAAAATCTTAACATAATTAAGGAAAACCAGGGAATGTGTGCATTTAAACGTATCAGCTTTCTTTACTTAAAGGGAGATAATACGTAACATTGTTTATGAAAAGAAAAAAATCATACAACTATTTTAAGAGATAAGTCACTATGGTAACCATTTCTCTGCTTCAATTTAGATAGACAATGCCTTCTGCTACTGGAAGATTCTCTCAGCTTTTAGCCACGGATATGTATTATTTTCTATTGGGCTTTCTTTTGTCTTATACTAAATAAGTCTTTGTGTTACCTTACTTAATGGAAAATCTTGTTATTCTATAGACTAACTCATTGCAATATTTCATCATTAAATGGAAATTTTATGGGTTTGGAGCACCCTCAAAGACAAAAATAATGATGACATATCTCATCCAGAGTGTTAACAGAAGGTCATACACAGCTTGAAACCTTTGGGTGCTTCTTTAGTCAATGATTACAAATACTTATAATTTTTTTCCTAGAAAATCATTTCCTGGATCGATATAAGAAAGTTAATACATATAACACTGTATTGTGCACCATGACAACTTTGTACCCACACTATTCTCTTAACATATTATTGAGACATCTCCTTTCTGCTCTCCCATTAAGTTATGCACGTACTATATATTTTTAAAAAGGCATCTTTCCCAATCAGTGGCAAATATTTTCCGTATTTCCTGCAAACAGGAAAGATGATACATTGTGTTCTGTTTTAACAATACTTTCCCAATCTCATTTAGCCCCATTAGTGCTTGCTGCAATAAACAGAGAACCACAATTTCAGAACAATAATTGCAGTAATAATAGCTATCACTCATTAAGCACTTGCTATGTACTAGACCCTGTTCTAAAACTTCACGTAAGTTCTAGAATTACAAATTTAGCATAACCAAGGAAAGCCAGAGATAGTGCGCATTTATTTTAAAGATTTTATTTATTATCTGAAAGACAGAGAGTGCAAGTGGGGTGGGGTTGGGAGGGTTGCAGAAGGAGTGGGAGAGAGAATCTGAAGCAGATCTGTGCTCAGCATGGAGCCAGGTCCCATGACCCTAAGATCCCGACCTGAGCCAAAGCCAAGAGTCAAATGCTTACCTGACTGATCCACCCAGATGCCCCAATAGTATGCATTTAAAGATCTCAGATTTCCTTATAAAAAAGAGATCATATTTAGCATTGATTATAATGGTTTCTCTTTTAATCTCACAAGAACCCATGAGCTTGCTAAGGGACTTCCATGTCCTATAAATCCTCCCTGCATCCATTGTACAGATTAAGAAACCCAGTCATTTTTCCTCTGATGTCATAGTTTGTGAGATGAAATAAGCAGTGCCCTGGATATAAATGTATTAATAAGACATGGAGAACAATGGCTCATACTGGATAAAGAGAGAAAATTGGCTGGGAAGGCATATAATAAATATTCAACATTCCAAGTCATGAATGCACAGATCCGAGTATTTCCTAGAACAATGTATTAAAGCATCATATTTGTTCTTAATTTTTTGTAATATCCCTGATATTCTGAATTTATACCTTATGTAAGCAATGACATTACAAATGCTATATTTAGACAGGAGGGAGGCATGGAACTTTAATATTTGTATACACATCAGATGAACATACTGTTGCCACATGTTACCACTATTTTTCTTTTTTAGGTAGATGAGTAAATCATAGTAATAAAAAAGCACGCTTAAGTCAAAGGCCTTACTTCTGATTTTGGTAGATTGCTATATTACATTGGTTTATGAAAAGCAATCAAATTATTTAACCAATTAGACTTTCTCTCCATATTCAACTATTGTTTCCACTGAGCACCCTCACAAACTATTTTTACAGTACGAGAGAGGACATAACAAAACAGCAGTGAAACGTACTCCAGCACTACTTCATTAAACACCCGAGGTACACCAATGTGAACCATCAGTTATAATTAACTGTATCCACAGCATGGAAAAACTAATAGGTTAAGTGTGTCATCTCTTGACAAGACTATGGTGGCACTTAGTTTTTCCAAATTCTGTCCTGTGATTCATTTTTAAAAATCAGGTCTGTTTGTTTAAGCCTGCAGAGATGCAAACTGGTGACAGAAAGGATTTTTTTTTTTTTTACCCTTTAAAAAAGCAGATGAGAAAGGACAATCCACAATTATCCCAAGTACGTGTGCCACATTAATCATTCCTTCACCTATAATTCCCCAAAGCTAGGCCCACTCAGCCGAAAAGAGTATCATTCAGTCTTTCATACATAGGTAAATTATTTTCTGCAGTAAAATCCCGAAGGGCTTTGCAAAATTTCAGTTAGTCGGGTGAGCCAAGAGTACCTGCTACGTTGTAGAAGGCCCAATAATCTTTCTGGCCCTTTGGGAGTATTTAGTTTATGTGTTTTGCCTAAATACCCTATGGGAAATGAAATGGGTAATTTCTTCATTTCACTAGTGTAGGTTCAGACCAGTCATTATATTAATCCTAATAACCGTCCTTGGAGGCAGACAAGCAGTGGCTTCATTAATATTGCCACCCAGATAAGGAAAGGGCTCTGCCACTGGACCCCCCTCACCCCCCCACACCGCCCCCCACCGCAGCCAGCTGCCCTGGGAGACAGGAACAGGGGCTCATCTATTGGTCCTGAACATACTACCCGCTGAAACTTCTTTTTAATCGGCTTAAATGGGCTTGTTTATTCCCCCACTTTTCTGTTATTGAAATAGAAGTGGAAATCTGCCTTCCAAGACCAGCCTATCAGCATCTCCCTCCTCGGCCGGCCTGACCTTCAGGCAGTGCAGCTGCCTGAGTCGAGTTAAAAATGGACTGTCAAGCTGGCTTTAATTTCTGCTGCGCTGCCGCCCCACGTCCTCCCACTGATCTGTTGATCACACCCTCCTTACCCCTTCTGCTGCTGTTTTTCTCACTGTGAGTCTCCAGCCTGGACAGCTGAGACCGCCTCTCGAGGCCCTAAGCTACAGATCCTGGGCACAGCGTCCTGACACGCAGGCGCCGAGCCGGGACCCCTACTTGTGGAAGGAGCCCCCCCGCCCCCCACGGCCCCGGGCATCCGCTCCCCTTCCCTTTCCGCTCCTGACGCCCCCACCTTCTCGGGGAGTGGCCGCTCTGAGCAGATCATCTCCCCCTGCGCATCAGAGCAGGAAAAGAGGCGCTTTGGTGACTCTGGGAGAAAACCCAGTGTTTGGCCTCCAGCTTAAACGGGGCGGGCGCGCAGGCCGAGTCCCGGCCCAGGGCTCCCGTCTCCCCGGGCGCTGGGTCCCGAGGAGCGCAGCCGGCCTCACGGGCATCGTTCCCGGCACGTCCTGAAACTCGGTACCTTCTCCGCCCCAAGCCCCTCCAAGGCCCCGTCCCCCGCCCCACCCCCCAGGGCTCCCCAGAAACGACAGCTGCGCCCCGCGATCAGGGCCACTAAAGGTCTTGCTTAGTTTCTGGCGGACGCGCCTTCCTTGGGGCGCTGCGGCGCCAGGTCACTGCAAGGGCACCCGGCTCGCCCTTCTCGCCGAGAGCACGCGCGGGTCGTGGCAGGACCGCCGGGAGGCCGAGAGCCTGCCCCAAAGGCTGGGAGCCCCCGGGGCGGAGAAGGCGAGCTGGACGCGACCGCGGGCGGCGGGGAGCAGGGCCACGCGCGCCAGCGATGCTCCCGGGACGCCGCGGCGGGCATCGGCACAGCGGCCGCGGGACCCGGCGGAGCCTCAGGTCCCCGTAATAGGCAAAGGACCGTCGGCCTCCCGGGGCCCGACGCAGAACCCCGACCTGCGCACCAGCAGCGCGGGGCGGGGGGGCGCGAGCGCGGGGGGCGCCGAGGAAGCCAAGTTCGCGGCGGAGGCCAGGGCCCGGCGAGCCGTGCCCCCGGAGTTGCGGACGCGGGGACCTGGGGCCCACCCAAGGAGCCGGCAGGTGTCCACCCCGCCGCAAGCCCGTCCTCCGCTGGCGGCGGCCGCCCTCGGGCCGCGGCGAGGGTCCGGCGGGCCCTGCAACCCGACCGGGGAGGCGGGGCGCGGGGCGGCCGGGGGGGCGCAGGTGGGCGGGCCGCGGCCGCGAGGGGGCCGGGCCTATAAAGTGCTCCCGGCCCCGCGAGCGATGCTGCGCGGCGGAGCGGGCGCTGCGTGGGCTGCGGGCTCCGTGGCTGCCGAGCCTCGCAGGGAGGGGGCTCCCGGGAAGGCTTCCTGCCTCCGTTTACCCCGCCGCGTCGCCAGCGCGCGCGCCTGGCCCGGCGACCTCCGGCAGGTGAGCGAGGCCGCGGCCTCGAGGGACGGAGCCGGGGCGGAGGGCTCCGTGCGCCCGCGCAGGGGTGCGCCCCGCGGCCCGCCGGCTCCGAGGTGTGCTGACTTTGACCGAGTTTTCGGCTGTGACGGCGGCTGGCGGCTCCACTCGGGGCTCTGTGAACTCGGGCGGCGGAGGCCGGCTCCTCCCCTGGGGAAGTGGCTTCCCGGCGAGCTCGCCCCCGGGACGCCGGGCAGTTTCGAAGCCTCCGCGCGTCCCGCCTGCTTTTGCAAATCTGCCCCCTCTTCCCTTCTCTTTGCAGCGCCCCGGAAAGGCCGTTCCGCCCCGCGAGGGAAACAGAGCCGTTGACCATGGTGGCAACTGGCAGTTTGAGCAGTAAGAACTCGGCCAACATTTCAGAGTTGCTGGACCATGGCTTCCACCCCGGGAGCCTGCTAAATGGTGAGCTGCCTGCCCGGCTGCCCGCCTCCCCGCCTCCCCGCCTCCCCCTCCTCCAAAGGTCGCAGCTCCTGCATGGAGGAGATGGGCGGCCGGGCCCTGCTGACCCCTTCCTTGACGTAGGTAGGGTGTGCCACGAAATACATCTGAAAAACACTCCTTTCCAAACTTTCTAGCATCTTCCGTTCATGGTAGTGAGAAACAAAAGTAGCAAGAAATAAAATAACCGAAGGCTGTATGGCATACTTGGCAGCTAAGATGATGTTTGGGTTTAAAAGTTATATAGGTTCCTTATGGGGTTGTGAAGTCACGGGGAACTGGAACTTTACAGTTTTGTGTTTTAACACATGTATTCACCCTTATAACCACTGCCATCATCCCCCCACCCCCCGCCAATGCCCATGTCCCCATTGGCCATCGATTCTCACTCTCCTCCTCTGTCCCCAGGAAAACACCGATCTATCTGCTTTTTGTCACCATAAGTTAGCTTTGCCTCTGCAGTTTCATACAAGTGGGATCATGTAATATGTGCTCTTTGGCATCTGATTTCTTTGCCGCAGCCTAATGATTCTGAGGTCCTTTAATGTGATTGCTTATATTAGTGTGTGTTCCTTTTTATTGCTGAGTAGTATTCTATTTGTGGATATATCCCTTCTTCTGTTTTTAATACCAGAAGGAAATTTTGAAACAGCAGTGATGCTGGACATATTTTCATTTGCAATTTTAAATAACAGTTTCTAGCTTAGCACACTGCTCTGCCACTAAGGAGCTATGTGCCATAGAAAAATTGCTTAAGATCTCTGGGCCTTCCTCATTTAGAAGGCAAAGTGGTTGATGATCAAATTTTATAGGCCAAAGCTCTAAAATTCTCTGTCTTCAATATAGGTAAAATATGGAACCCTATAACGTGGACCGCATTTTGTTTCATTTAGTTGTAAAAACAAAAATAATGACCTAACTGAATAGGTGATGTGGAGAGGGGAAGAGGCAGTAGCCAATGAAAGTGAAATATGCTTAGGGAGGGGTTGCACAGTTGACTGTGTGTGTGGTATGGCCTCCTGCCAAGTGGTAGGATTAATTTGGAAGGTAGGTGACCAAATGCAGGGCTATCTCTTTTCCTTTGAGCAAATCTAATTTTATTTTCCTAGGACTGTTTTGTTTTGCTTGGCTACGCATACTACCCAGCCAGTTATAAATATCCTCAATGAACCTCAAAGGTCTTCCCTTTGAGCAATTTTTAATCAAAGAGGCTGAAGCTAAAATGGGATCTACAGACTATTTCAGTAGAGATTTTTAAAGAAAGACACAAATTCACTATTTAATATAACTCTTCAAGTTCATCTTAAGTTCATCAGTAGCAAAAATCCTGCATTTTATAATAACAAACACATATGATCTTAGAAAGTAACAGTTCCTTCATCAAAAAAAAAAAATATGTATATATATAACCATTTTTATTCCAGAAGTGATTCGCGTTCTCTTGTAAAGCAAAATTAGAAAACCCTCAGAGCAAGTAAGGGAGCAGGAAACAAAAGAAAAGAACTGGTATTCTAGGATGACCATACATGGATTTTTGATCTAGTCTGTAAGATTGCGCTTGTGCACACATGTAAATTTAAAAAGAAAGGATTATTTCCTATCCATTCTGTTTATCAAAACCTGTATTTCATGGATGAATTTTCAGTCTTGGGGCAGGGGGTTCAGTGGGTAACCCAGCGTTACCCAGCTAGTTGACAGCAAAGCGAAGTCCTCTGACTCCCAAACAAATATTAGCAACAGGGAAATGTAGTAGATAGAAGTAACCAATGTTTCTATCTTGGTGTATTTTAGCTGCTCCGGGGGATTTCTTTTTTTCTTTCTTTCATCTCCAACTTCCCATTTTCTACAGATTTTGACTACTGGGATTACGTTGTTCCGGAACCCAACCTCAATGAGGTGATATTTGAGGAGACAACTTGCCAGAGTTTGGCTAAAATGCTGGAGAACTGTCTGTCCAAATCAAAGCAAACCAAGCTTGGTTGCTCAAAAGTCCTTGTCCCTGAGAAACTGACCCAGAGGATTGCTCAAGATGTCCTGCGGCTCTCCTCCACCGAGCCCTGCGGCCTGCGAGGATGTGTTATGCACGTGAACTTGGAAATTGAAAACGTATGTAAAAAGCTGGATAAGATTGTGTGTGATTCTAGTGTGGTGCCCACTTTCGAGCTCACACTTGTGTTTAAGCAGGAGAACTGCTCATGGACTAGCTTCAGGGATTTTTTCTTCAGTCGCGGTCGCTTCTCATCTGGCCTCAGGCAAACTTTGATCCTGAGTTCAGGATTCCGACTGGTTAAGAAAAAGCTTTACTCCTTGATTGGAACAACAGTCATTGAAGAGTGCTGAAAAAAGAAAGATTTTAAAGGTCCTTTTTATGATTGGGTCATAAAGCTCTGCAGCTGCCCAGTGAGGGTCATTTGTAGTCACCCCGCCTGCTCTCAAGGAGAAACCCCAAATTCAGTCATCTCCCTTCCTGGCTTCACATTTTCAGCAACCCAACTAGAAGGCTCATTTCATGGCTTTTGAGAAAGGACCCAAGAAAGTGTACCTTTTTTTTTTTCCTATATCACAGGTTTTTACAAAATGACATGGAATAAAAGAAGCAATCCACTTTAGTTTTATATCTGACCTCGCTTTTTTCAGGTAGTCTTGCTAAATAGACAGTAAACAAAATGTGCCTAATTTGATTTTCGTATGGCTTTTTTCTGTGTATTTTCAGAGTAATCCTTTCAATCACAGAAATTTAATGATGCTTAGTCCATCAAAACTTCCAGAAGCCCTCACCAATCTCCTGCCCCTACTCAAAAATGAAGCGTTCCTAGACTGGAGGGTAGAATTTAGTGGGTGAACTTCATTAAAACGTAACCCCATGCAAGAGTGAATAGGAAATGTCATAGCAAGAACAGAGCTACTTCACTGTTTCTTTGCATCCTCTCTATGCTTCTGTTACACGGGTGGCAAAAGCGTGTATTGATTGTCATTTCAGTAACCACAGTATTGTTTTAAATAATTTTATGGTACAATACAAGCTCAGCTTTTCTAGTTCTCAAGTATTGAGTGTTATTTTTAAGCTAGAAAAGTGGAAAGTGTTAAACCGAATTTTTTTTTTTTTTTTTTTGCATATAATTGATTACTCTCCCTGTGAGTGCATGGTGAATGTGCATAGGGATGGGAAGTTCTCAGATCTGCTTCCTTTCTCAATCATTTAATAATCTAGCTTCTTTTCATTATTACATATGCTTAACCTCAGATGAAGCATCTCACCATGTCAGTGTTACCTGGCTCTGGCCTCTCCTGGGAACTGAGGTGTCTCTCCTTAACCTGAATCTTCAAAGGAGATAGGTACATGCTACCATTTTTCATTGTCAAGATGGGCCTTCATGAAGTCTGTTTTGGCTAGGGATATCTGGTGGATAAAACAGACTAGAGAATGAAAATCATGGGCTAGATAAACAGTTTTCTTCAGCCTTGGATACGTGTCCCTGGGGAACATGAAAGGTCTGATTTTTTTTCTTGTGCCAGCTAGCTAGGTCCTTGGCCATTCTTATTTTATGTTAATGAGAGAATGTAGTCTCCACACTGCGGTATTCAATACAGCAAGGCCCTCACGTTTTTACTGTAAATCACAGAGAGAGAGTTTATTCAGGTCTCCTGCCCAAATTATTAGTACCACCTTAAGTGCCTGAAGCCAGGGTTGTAGGGACAAACGTCTTCATCCTGACCTTACTCAAAAGCGGGTGTGATCCTGTTACTGATCTCATAAGTGACCTAAATTTCACTCTTCAAATCAGCAAACAGTCTAACAGATCCAGTCTTCCCGTGTTTGAAAAGATACAGCAAAGCCCATCCATATAGGACTGGGCCAGGATGAGTCAACCTTGTTTGCATGTCTGTTATTGTTGAGGCTCTAAAGGTCACCATGATGCTGTGGGCATGGCTTCTCTGGCTGGGATGTAGAACCCTTGTCCTTTTTCCACTAACAGTTGTCATTGAACCTTTGTCTTTTGTGCTCACAAAATGGTGATGGCTTATGGAGATTCTCAAATTAATATTCCTGTTAAAGGAAATTAAGGTTTGTCTATTTTTGACAATAAAGCATCATATATTTTTAATTCTGTTGTCTTCTTTGTCTTTAATGAGTTTATGCGATAATCACCCGGAAATATATCTGACAATATTTAAGGGAAGAGGACAAGACAATTACCCCCTTTTGACAAGGCAATTCGTTTCCTTAATTGTAAAATTCCAATTGTATTTATCACATGTGTGCATGTATCAATAGTTATTTGCCTCATAATTTTTCAATTATTATAATACTTTTTATAGAAAAATATTAATAATTTGAGTTCCTTTGGCAACCACCTTTTTACAAACCAAAAATGATTGTGTAAACCTTTTCTGTAGTTTTTTCTAATGACCAAATGCCGACATATCTAACTGTAAAATCAGTATACATTTTCATTTTCACTAGTTTATTCCCTTTGAACATCTTTCTAATTCCACTATTATTCATCAATTTGAATTTCTAATCTTTTTCATCTGTCTTTTTGGTCTCCTTATTTATGGTCATAGCTCAGATTTCTCAGACTGCTTAGCCCACATTTAGTAAGACTTATTAAGTATTGGGCTCTATTCTAGGTGCTTTAAATATAAATTATCTCATTTGCTTCTCCAAGAGCCCTATGAAATGAGACCACTGTTCTCTCCATTTTGTAGATAACTGACCAGACACAGAGAGGTTTAGTAACTTGCCCAAAGTCACCAAGTTATGCAGGAGAGCCAGAGTACTGTATAAAACCACATCAACTCCGGGGGCTGAGCTCACCATGCTGCCACCAGGTACCCAAGGAAGCACAGAGACCTTCTCCACATCACCAAAAGATTGGAAAACCTATGTCAGAAACACTTGCTTCCAAATTCAAAGAAAGAATTATTAATGTGGTTTCCTTTCAGGTAGGAAAAATGAGGAAACTACTGTCAATATTCACCATTCACTGGAGCAGAGCTATGCTTAGAACAAAAAACCATTCAAATGAGGGTGCCTGGATGTCTCAATGGCTGAGTGTCTTTCTGCCTTCTGCTCAGGGCCTGATCTGAGAGTCCCACGGGAAGCCTGCTTTTCCCTCTGCCTATGTCTCCACCTCTCTTAGTGTCGCTCATGAATAAATAAATAAAAACTTTTTAAAAAGTACAAATGTTTAAAATATATGCATTTTAGTCTTGGCACCTCCATGCCTATCTTGTACAATTGGCTTGGTTACCTTCTCATGTACCTTCAAAAAGGAGGTATAATCTATCCCCTTTCTCCCCTAGTAGAGACCCTTAGCTAGTGTGTGTGATGGGCTCCTGAAAGAATAGTATGTTTTATTTTCCTCCTATTAATAGAAAGATAGTATTACAGTAATGGATTCAGTCTCCTGAATCTATTTCACCAATAACCAATTGTTATAATCTATACCCTCATAGAGTCAGCTTCAGGTTGCACTACTAACAGTTTCCTCTTTGCACAGGAGAAGGATGTACAAGTATAAAACTCTTAGGTCTATTACACTTAGTTCTCAATTATCTATATTAGTTTAAACAAGAAATGACAATAACAAAAGTCCAAGGCAGATCGGTGGCAGATGAGGAGGGAAAGGTGATGGTGATGCACTGGGAGGAGCATTGTGCAGATATTCAGAACCCCAGACTCTGGACTAGACTCTACCATTGATTATAGACACACTACTCCATTGGATCCTTAGACAAAAAAAGAGAGAAACTGTGAAGGATTTCACGGGATTTGCAGGGGCCAAGTATGGAAGTGATATACATGCTTTCTGTCTGTCTCCCATATAGAACTCAGTCACATGGGCCCATCAGTTGCAAAAAGTGCTGGGAAATGTGGTGGCACAATGTGCCCATAGGATGTGGGCCTGATGAACTGTTTCTGCCACACAGAGCAAAACAAGTTGGTCTATGAAATAATAAAGAGCTCAGACCCAGCCATAGACATATAAAGGAAGCTGATTTACAGCAGAATTGATGATTTAGATCAGTGGGTATATGGTGGTGTTTTTCAATAATTGGCACTATAAAATTGGCACATTTATCTACATGAAAAAATGGAATTGGATGCATACATATCGAGCATAAAATCCATTCCAAATTGATTGAAAAATTCAATGTGAAAGGGAAACTTTCAGAATACAATATAATTTTTATGATTTTGACACAGGGAAAGATTTCTTAAATAAGATGCAAAGAAATCACTGAAACTTATGTTTATCACATAACACTATAAAGAGAATGAAAACACAAGTCACGAACTGGAAGAAAGTATCTTCTATACATATAACTGAGAAAGAGTCACCAGAATATATTAAGAATCTTTTCAAAGCAATTAGAATAACGCAAACAACCCAAAAGAAAAAATATGGGCAAAAGCTTGAACAGGCACTCTACAGAAAAGGAAACCCATATGGCTGATAAGCATATGAAAAGATGCTCAGTCTAACTGGTAATAAGAGAAATGCAAATTAAAAGCACAACACACCAATGTGTAGATGTCCATTTTAGCGAGAAAATAAAAGATGAAAAGACAGTTTAAAATCTGAAAAATCCAAACATTGGTGAGGCTATGGGCAAAAAAAAAAAAACAAAAAACTTACTTCAACATGCTTATCAATATAAGTATCTCTGCTCTCCAACATTAGTTTGTAGAGTTGAAGTTTAACATATTTCATGTGTCCTCAATTCCATTTCTAATTATCAAACCTAGACCAGTGTTCTTCAAATTTTTTTGCTTGCTATACAGCTTTAAAATTTGTCTAAAAATATACCTCCTGCCTGCCATGTTGTTAAATTGCCATCCAAAAAATCCATCCTCATTGTAAACGTTGCAAATGATGTACCTTCCAACATGTAGTAAATACCAATTTTTTTAAATAAAATGATTATATCACCTTATTAAATGTTTCCTTGGGATATAAATAGCAGTGATTTAATTCTCAGCAACATCTATTTAGAAAACACAAAAATAAGGTCTTCACCAGGATGCAATTCTTCGGTGTTACTTTTTCTTTTTTTATGTGCCTTCTTTAAGTCTATTTTTAAACTGAATCTTACTTCATATGATATATTTTAAGCTTGAAAGTCTTATTAATATTTCTTCTCTACAATAAAAGCATATTATAAATTAAAATTATATTTATAAAAATTTCCTAAGGCCTTTAAATGCTAATGTTTTGGTTGAGTTAATTTTATAAATAATAATCATATACAAGTATCAAAACAATATTAAATATGTTTTTGGACTTTACAAATACTATTAAATACAAAAATACTATCTCTTAGTGAGATGACTCTTCTAAATTACTGGATTAACCTATAGATCAACACTGGGTTTTGCTAGAACTAGAGGATTTAGCATCATTTCTTATGTTTTGTTTCTACAGATATAAGCTCTGAGAAAACATATTTATATCAATAAGTAGATGGGAATTGAGGAGATTGGTTACTACAATATCAAATTATAATCAATCTTTGAGCTACTTCCAAGATATATGCCAAAACCACATAGATATTAATCACCAAAAATTATTTTCAATAGTCAATACACAGATAATTCAATTTTCTTTCAATATTGTTGAAATCAAGGGATTAAAAAACCACCTGACTTGCAAAAGGACTTGTTACCTAGATGTATTAGTTTGCTTAGGCTACCAAAACAAATACCACAGATGGGGTGGCTCAAAAAGAAATACATTTCCTTTTTGTTGCTAGAAGTGTGAACTCAAGGGGCTGGCAGGATCAAGGTGTTTCTTCTGAAGGTATCATCCTTGGCTTGTGCGTGGTTATCCTCTTTCTCAGTCTCCACATTGTCTTCCCTCTGTACTGTTTATGACCAATATCTCCTCTTCTTATAAGGATATCAATGGTATTAGATTAGGGATCACCTTAATGACCTCATTTAACTTAATCATCTTTTTAAAGACCCTGCCTTCAGGGATCCCTGGGTGGCGCGGCAGTTTAGCATCTGCCTTTGGCCCAGGGCGCGATCCTGGACACCCAGGATCGAATCCCACGTCAGGCTCCTGGTGCATGGAGCCTGCTTCTCCCTCTGCCCCTCTCTCTCTCTCTGTGTGTGACTATCATAAATAAAAAAAAAACAAATTAAAAAAAAAAAAAAAGACCCTGCCTTCAGTTACAATAACATGCTGAGGTATTGGGAGTTAGGACTTCAACATATGAATATCAAGGGTACACAATTCAGCCCATGAAACCAGACATTCAAATAGTTCGTTTTCTCAATACTATTCCACAGCAATATTTCAAACTGTTCTTTTGTTTGGTACCTTGCAAGTTGGCTTGTTACACCCCAAAATGCAGCATTGTGGTAAGACTCACCAACAGAGGCTCATCTTTTGTTAAAGTGGGAAAGAGGTTCGTTACACAGGAGATGAACAGTCAAGACCTACAACTCAGGTAGCTTCTCAGGGAGATCAGTTTTTAAAGAAGAGTGTTTATAGAGGCAAAGGTCTTGGAATTGGTTCCTTTAAAACTATGCATACCTCACATCCCTCGGGGAAAATATTTGTATATTCTTGCACTCATTTCCCAATTTTAAGACTACTGCTTTGGACTCTCAAACTCATGTCCCAAGTGACTGACAGTTCAGCACCATAGCATTTGAAGATAAGTGTGGAAACAACACAAATGTGCGCAAACATAGTGAATTGTGGTAAGTGAATTGGGTTATAGTCATAAATGGAATGTTAAACAACAATGAAAATGAATTGAATTTAAATCTCAAATGACCTGGGTGAAACTTTAAGAAATAATATTGAAGGTAAAAGAAATCACAAAAGAATAAATGGGGTGGGGGACATCTGGGTGGCTCAGTGGGTTGAGCATCCAACTCTTGATTTCAGCTCAGATCATGATCTCAGGGTGGTGAGATCAAGCTCCCCGTAAGGCTCTGCACTGAGCAGGGAGTCTGCTTAGGATTCTATCTATCCCTCTCCCTCTGCTTCTCTCCCCCCATTCTCGATCTCTCTCAAATAAATACATAAATCTTTTTTAAAAAAGAAGAAATGGGCTATTTTTCTATTTATGAGTGATAAAAAAAACAAAAGTTTTAGGGATACCAATATGTGTGGTTTATCTATTTTTAAAAGTCCAGGAAGGCCCCTGGGTGGCACAATTTGACTCTTGGTCTTTGGCTCAGATCATGATCTCAGGGTCTTGAGATCGAGCCCAGGGTTGAGCTCCATACTCAGTAAGGAGTCTGCTTGAGTTTCTCTCTCCTTCTCCCTCTATCCTTCCTCCCTATTTCTAAAATAAATAAATAAATCTTTTAATAAATCCAGGGATTTATAAGCACAGATTTTTAAGAAACTGGAGGCTATCTGAAGGGATAAGAAAGTATGTGGGACGTAGGCATGCATATATTGTTGAATCCTGACTCCTTATGCTTCACAAGTACTTTATAAATCTCTTTTTGTACCTACTTAATAAAATACTTCAAAATTTTAAAAGGCTGTGAGCAATTTGCAAAGGTAAATGAAGTTCAAACTACAGCTCTACTTAAGAACTTTCTGTACTTACAACAAGTATATTTTCACTAGACTAGCTCTAAGAAATAAGATCTGATAATTTATTTGGGTCACTAATTTTTCCTAGTATAAATATTTTGAACAAACTTCAATGATAATTATAGCCAGCTTTCAATTATTCTCCCCATGGAAAGGAGCCACAGAATAAATAATGAAAAACAACATAAAATGTAAAAATCATTACCATTTGGCCATAGGCTACATATTATTAATCTTGTGACACATTTACCTTTGCAGAAGATAATATAAAATTTTTATTGCCTGAGCACACAATATATATGAGAAATTATGACAGAGCATGCTGAAAAATGCAGACTATTTGAAAGAGGCTGCCTAGGAACTTGGCCATCTGGAAAGCTAAGGTTTGATCTTATTTCCAGACCTGATAATTAGGTCAAGTTATTTACATAAATATATTAGTTAATAACTTGCAAATATTTAAAAAATTTCTTCAATCTACTCAGAACATGCTGAAGAAAATGCAAAGGCAAACATGTCTAATATCAAATCAAATATCAAATTATAGCTCAAGTGTGACTTTGCTGGGAAAGATGAGGGTAGTTTTATAAATGTGTTTCAAGGCAAAACTCCAGACTAAAGCCCTTCAGATTGAGTATAAAAGAGCATTTTGCAATATCCTATCAGCAATAACATAAAGATATTGAGTCAACTGTTATTGTGTTTCAGAGAATTCTCCAGGTAGCTACCACATAAATCAAATAGAACTTGCCATAATAGGCACTATGTATTGTAAAGAAGTGTTAGCAGCAGCCCAAACAAGTTTTAACAGGAAGGGAAGTGGGGCTGGTGTCAAGAATTCTAGATGGCCTAAGATTTCTCCTCCTTTAGAGGTGACATGTTAGCCTCCCACAATTCTGTGGATATGTGTATAAGACTCAAGACTCCTGGTCAGAGACAAAGGACCATGTTACTCACTTCCAGCAAGCAGCATGAGCATCAGCATATTTGCACCCATCCCCTCATCCCCCATGTCCCACAGGAGCAATGCTGTCAGGCCCAGATGGATGCCTAAAGGAAAGGAACTCTGAACTGATGGAACACAAGACTGTTATAATGGGCATGCTTGCCCTTTGCTCCAGAGGGAGACACTACATATCTTCTACTGTGTTCACCATCTGAACATCCTTGAAAAGATAGTCCAAAACTGCCTCACTTGTAAGACATGCAGAAACATGACCACCCACAGAGGATTGCTTCCAAAAAGCCAGTGGTAACACCTGGGCCTGCCATTGCTTGTTACAAAGCAAACACAATGAACAAATGATTTTTCTATCCTGATTAATACGTGTGTACCCAACAACATATCCTCAAAATATTAAGTGCAATGTTAAGTGCAAATTCATAAAATTAGATAGTAAACTGAATAATTTATTGGCCTAGTGAATGCTATTAATACACTTCTCTCAAAAATTGAAAGATCAATTTACAAGAGAATTATAGAAGTGAAAGATCTGAATGACAACTATGTATTGTGTTTAGTAACCATATGTAGAACTATAAGCCTCCAAGTTAGTAAAAACACATCACTTTCATATATATAGGAAATAAATTTCATAAATTTATCACATTTTATATATAATGCAAAGCAAGCCTTAAATTAACACAGACTATTCTGTGAAATAAATAGAAAAAACAAAATAACCACAAAACTGCCATAAACTTGGGAATTTTTTTTTAAAGATTTTATTTATTTATTCATGAGAGACACAGAGAGAGAGAGAGGCAGAGACGCAGGCAGAGGGAGAAGCAGGCTCCATGCAGGGAAACCCACATGGGACCCGATCCCAGGTCTCCAGGATCACACTCCGGGCTGCAGGCGGCGCTAAACCGCTGTGCCACCAGGTCTGCCCTAAATTTGGGAATTTAAACACAAATACACATACTTCTACATAATTCATAGGTCAAATAATTAGAAAAGACTTAGAGTTTAAGGATAATGAAATTGTTACGGTGCAAAAATTTATAGGATGTAGTTAAGAGAATCTATAAAAAGGAGTATATAACCTTAAATGTTTACAGGAGAAAAGAAAAAACCTGAAAATCCATAAGTTAAATCTTCTCGATGTCGAAGAGGAAAATTTTGAAAATTTTGAAATCCCAAAAACTAGGAGAGAAATGATATAGAGGCAGTAATTAAAGAGTTTTTTAAAAACATAAATGGGCAGCCTGGGTGGCTCAGCGGTTTAGCACTGTCTTCAGTCCAGGGCCTGATCCTGGAGACCCACGTGGGGCTCCCTGCATAGAGCCTGCTTCTCCTTCTGCCTGTGTCTCTGCCTCTCTCTCTCTCTCTCTCTCTCTCTCTCTCTGTGCCTCATGAATAAATAAATAAAATCTTTTATAAAAACAAATAAATAAATAAATAAATAAATAAATAAATAAATAGTGTCATCAAAAACCCTCCCAATTTTTTAGAAAAGACTACTAATAACATTGACAAACTGGGGACAATGAACAAGGAGAAAATAGAAAGCACCTTCCACAGTCATAGGCATGAAAATAGGAATATAAATGCAGATGTAATAGGTAATACAAGAAAAACAGGTGCATATTTTAATCTCACTTAAAGGCAATCTTATGTTGACTAAGAATGGAGGAAGAATAATTAGTAAAGTATAATACATATTGTTTGTGGATCCGTACATATGTAATAAGGGGATAAAATATACATGTAAAAAATAAAAACTAATTCAGTATAATAGTTACTTCTAGAAAGAGCATGGAATGAGATCTGAGAATGCTGTGCAAGAGCATCTTTAATGAATTATTGATCAAAAACTAAAGACAGGGTTACCCAGGTGGCTCAATCAATTAAACTTCCACCTTTGGCTCAGGTCATGATCTCAGGGTCCTGGGATAGAGCCCCACACCTGGCTCAGGGAGTCCCTCCCCCTACTTGTGTGTCCTCTCTCTCTCTTGCTCTCTCTCTCTCTCTCTCTGTCAAATAAATAGTAAGATCTTTAAAAAAAACCCAAAGCTAAATAAAATAAGTTTCCAAACTGTTAAAATCCAGTACACTGATAGTTGTTTTCTACTTCTCTGTATTTTTCTGTGTGCTTGAATATTTTATATACTTTTTTAAATGATTGGTATTCATGAGGCACCTAGGTGGCTAGTGGTTGAGCATCTGCCTTTGGCTCACATCATGATCCTAGGGTCCTGGGATTAATCCCCCAGAGGGAGCCTGCTTCTCCCTCTGCCTATGTCTCTGCCTCTCTCTGTGTCTCTCATGAGTAAATAAATAAAATCTTTTAAAAAATGATTGATATTCATGAAAAGACTTATTCAGAGGAGGGAGAGGGTTGCATGTAGAAAGAACACGGTGACAGAAAAAAATTTGAAAAATTCTGAGCATGAAACGCCGGGACACCTGCACCCCGATGTTTCTAGCAGCAATGTCCACAATAGCCAAACTGTGGAAGGAGCCTTGGTGTCCATCAAAAGATGAGTGGATAAAGAAGATGTGATTTATGTATACAATGGAATATTCCTCAGCCATTAGAAACAACAAATACCCACCATTTGCTTCGACGTGGATAGAACTGGAGGGTATTATGCTGAGTGAAGTGAGTCAATCGGAGAAGGACAAACAGTGTATGTTCTCATTCATTTGGGGAATATAAATAATAGTGAAAGGGAATATAAGGGAAGGGAGAAGAAATGTGTGGGAAATATCAGAAAGGGAGACAGAACATAAAGACTCCTAACTCTGGGAAATGAACTAGGGGTGGTGGAAGGGGAGGAGGGTGGGGGGTGGGGGTGAATGGGTGACGGGCACTGAGGGGGGCACTTGACGGGATGAGCACTGGGTGTTATTCTGTATGTTGGTAAATCGAACACCAATAAAAAATAAATTTATTTAAAAAAAAAAAAGAAAAATTCTGAGCAACTTGAAGCCAGAGACTTAGATTTTCGTCTTGGTCTTTATTCAGTAATTATTTATTAGAAGAGTCAGAGGTCATTATGGCTCAGCATGGATAGGTCTTTTGGAAGCAACATTGAGAAATGTAGTTTCTGCATAGTTTCTATTTCATGTTTCTAATTAGTGAGGTGTTACTACAATACAGATTTGGGGGAGATCAATCAGACAATATTGTATATAATGATTAAGGAGTCATAGACAAGGGGCAAGAGGTCAGTAAAGAGCAAACTGAATAGCCTAAGTGGGAAGGGAGAAAAGTCAAAACTAGAGAAGAAACCATTTATATTAAATATACTAATGATGATGATGTTGACAGTAATTAGTTCCAGAGCCACTGCAAGGAAAAATGAACTGGCTTTGGTGGCTGGGTATAAGGAAGAGAAAAGGGAGAACTTCAATGAACTTCTGGCGGTTAAGTGTTTAATGCAAGAGGTAATAACATTACCCAGAATGGGTAATGAGAGAACTTACTGAAGTTTCCATAAAATAAGATTACCACAGATCTCACATTTGGCATCATTTCTGGTTTAATAACCGCCTTAGGTGGAATTCCCTGAAAGAGACTCCAAGGTGGAGATTTGCCAGCAGGAAGCCAATGCTTTTCAATCAACACTTCTGGAAGAGAGAAAGAAGTAGACCTGAGCAAAAGAAAAACTTGGAACAGTTGAGACATTCTTGAGAGACAAGAGGCCTTCCCTGATCCCTCAGGAAGCTCTAGGGTTTGAATGCCTTTCAGAATTGTTCTCCCTGCAGTACAGAATTGGACCTTTATCCTTTCCTCTATTGACCAGGCCTTAAAAACCAGATGCCAAGGCCAGGAGGGGTGAGACTTTGGACTCTTCAGCTGAAGGTAGGTCCTGAAGTGCTGATTCGGCTGTAAGCAACCAACATTTCCAACGGCTTAGGTGATGCCAGCCTCAGACATGAAGAGGGTCGTAGAATCCACCACAATCCCTGGCATGGGGCACTCAGATCTCCTTGTCATCATATAATAAATTCTAGGTCCAGCTCTTGCAGGGTTCTGTTTGATCTCTTTCCTGGGAAGCTATCAGAGGAAAGTTAGTGGGATGAACTTCAGCCCTCCTAATGCAGGTGGTCAAAAGCTGTCATCATTCCTTCCTTACTACCATTCTAGATTCCTCACTTCCTCTGTTATCATGTCTCCTAGTCAGGTGACTCACTAGCAGAGTGACCCAGACCCTCATTGCAGAGAGATCTGAGCCCCTGGTCACCATGTCCTTAGGCCATGGTTGCTGCCCTCATTCACTAATTTTTGGCTGTTCCCCCCATAGTAGTTCTTACTCTATAGACCAAAGCCCTGATATGCAGTGCTAACTGCCAAATACATCCACTGGAATTATACCTTTGGGGACTGAGGAAGTAACCACTAGATCCATACCTAAGTCCAGTGGCTACTGTCAAGGCTGCACCTAGGCCCAAATTTCATTTACTTTTTGGAGGTTGTGATGATGTTGAGGTGCCAGACCATCAGTGTCAATCCAGACCCCACCCCACCCAACCCCCCTATCTGACACATCTTGAAATTATGTGTTGCTCATTTTCTCTTGTACAGCTATCCAAGTAAATGGCTGCTGGTCACCTTGGGAAAGAAGTGGGGAGTCTTTATTGTATATGCTTATCGGGGGATTGCCGGGAGGTTTTCTCCAGGAGTTTCAACCTCCCCTTCAGTAAATGGGTGCTAGGTTGTAAACTGACTCAGTTCTGAAAGCTAAGTGCAGCACTGTGACTTTTCATGGGAGTGCTGCCTCCAAGGAGCATGACTTGGGGTGAGGGCAAGGCCCAGAGAAGGATTCTACCAAGAGCTGTCAATACCAGCAGCTGGGGGAGTGAGAGCCCTGGACCCACGTGGTGCACCAAGGTATGGCATCCTTTACCACAACCTGTGTTTTTAAGGGGAATATGGAAAGACGGAACAGGAAGGGAGAAGATCTAAGAATGTTTGCAATTTTAAATTATCAGAGTTCCTGTTGGTCTTAACTCTGCCTCGGTCTCCAAGGATAAATTTGCAATATGGTGTTCTCAGTCTCCTGTGGAATAATTCTGATATGCCAGACACAACTTGAACAAATATATCATGTACCTATAATTAAACAAAGGAAGTGTTTACCTTTTTGCTAAGGTCTCATGTCTTTGTTGTAGGTGGAGAGAACAGCTGGAAAATTCTTATCTGGCTCATTGGAAATGGCATAAGAATAACCCCCTACATGGCAAGACCAGCTCTCTGAACTTTTGTATGCCCTAGACTTCTTCACTTATGATGCCAGGCATGATGAAAAACAACCAGGCCATGAGAAAACTGTTTTGTTTTGTTTTTAAATCCATTCTCCAAATGTGAAAGGGCCCTGTTGAAGAAAAGGCCCAAAATAATATATCATTATGTACAGCATCATAGTGGATGGCCTCGTCCAGTTCCTGTGGGGACGAAGAGTACTTTACTGCTGGAGTTACAGAAACACTAGTGTGCCCTAGAAGAGCCCAAATTCAAGGTTGCTCTTGGTACAAAGCCCTGAAAGGTGTTACTTTAGTTCTTCATGACAATCATCCCAAACTGCTGTGCAGTCAAACCCTTCCATCCATCAACATTTGAATCGTTGGAAAGAATAAAGTGTTATGAATTTAGAACAACTATTTCTCACTGCTCACAGACTGATATATTTTGTGTTTCCCTTTAACAAGCGGAGAAAGTGACAATAAATCCAGGTGAATGTTGATATAAACTAGGGATTTCCAGCCTCAGAGGTGTAACTACAAGAGCAATGAACAAGGTTGTTTTGGAAGAAAAGTATTTCTGGAATTCAAGGATTGCCATTTTGAGTTGGTTTATCTTTATCACTCTGGGTTTACTGAGTATTACAACAAATTACATAGTTTATAATAAATCTTTTATGACAGTCTTACAATGTGACTTTTCTATACTTTAGCTCAGGCAGGAAAAAATAAACAAAATAAAGTCCCTTCTTTTAAAAATTCAAGACTAGACCAAGCAAGCAAACAAAAAGTGCTAAACAAACAGAAAGGACCTCTAAACATAAGGCATCTTTCTGCTTAATTGCATTTAAAGCTTCTTTAACTTTGACAAGTACCTTCCCCCCCCCCATCACCTTTGTTTATCCTACCCTTCGTAGAACTCCTCTTCACAAGATTTGCACTTAGTATTTATAAAGTAGCTTAAAAACTCATTTATCCTTTCCGTATCATTGAAAGAGAAAGCTTTTATTATGTCATAATTGAAATTAATATATTATACCATAAACATATGAGCAGGCTGCAGGCCTCTTGGGTTCATCATTGGTGTGAGTGGATGCAATGAAGTCTGAGAAGACTTCCCTTAAGAGAATGCAAATAAAACCAGAGAGCCCCGAGGACCCTACAGGCCTGGACTATTTAAATCATAAAGGTGATAAAGTCGTAACTAATTATTTTTTGTGTGTGACTAATTATTTTTTAAAAAGGGCCTTTAATTGAGTACAAAACCGTGTTAATTGGAAAAAAACAAAACACAACACTCTGACTATTCCTGGCCACAGAGGGGCAGTCTCCCTACTTTGTATAATGTAAGAATGACCTAGGCCTCCTGTTAATAGACTGCCAGAGCCACCCCAGAAATTCCTCTCAGATCTGAGTGGGTTCTGAAATCTGTGTTTAACAAGTCTCCCTGGGATTTGATGTGACCGGGCAAGTGAGGGCACTTCCCATGCCTCTGCTGGAGCCTGATGCAACATTTTTAAGAAACCTCCTTTCCTGCCGAACTGTATTCCAAAAACAACAGAGCTCACAGAAAAAAATCACATTGGAGAAGGGCATGTAAAATCTGTGCAATGTAACCACGGCAGTAACAAAACAATAACAGTTCTAATGAAACAAATAAACAAAAGGCTCCACAAGTAAAAACAAAAAACAAACAAACAAACAAACAAAAAAAAAACAAAAAACAAGCGCACCACCGTAAATACAGGATTCTATTATTAAAAAAGTGAAAGCTAGCTTAATGAAAGGCTGTGTAAGGAAGGGTTAGACTGTCCAGTCACAGAGATAAGGACCAAATCCACAAAGTACTGTGGGAGAACCAAGTCCTATGCACTTCAAAGGCAGCATCTGTGGCCAGACTGATGCCAGCGGAAGCCAGGAGGTGAACAGACCCCATCCCAGCACTGAATTCTGGGGCTTGCGGCCTCTCACCCTGTTCCTGTAACTTGCACTCACTTTCTGTTACCTGTTGACCACTGTGCTGAAATTGCTCATGACCTCCCTTCCCTATTTAGCAGTAGCTTTTGGAGTAATGTGTCTTATGGAAATGCATTTTAGAAACAAGGGACTGAGACTGGGTATGCTCATGACTGCAGGAGTGTAAGTTCGCCGGCCTTTCAGAGGGCATATCTAAATAAGGATAAAGAGACTTGAAATAGTCACCTTTTCTAATTCAGTGACATCGCCAAGGCTGCTGCTGGCACCACTGCCACTGCCCACAAGGGGAACTAGCTGCCACCCTTCTCAGCACGTGAACTCTGCATAGCCCGTCTCCCTCAGTGTGCCAGCCTTCTATTCAAGGTGGAGGAGAGCCCTCGTGCTAGCTGCAAAGGAGGCTGGGAAGCAAGTATAGCCATATCTTTCAGCTTCTGTGGGGTGTGTGTGTGTGTAAGGGGGTCCCTCCAGCTAGAAAGAGGATTCAGGTGCTGAAAGGAAATGAAAAGCTATATCCTTTAAGGATACTCATTCTATAGAAGTAAAAATTGGAATTACATCAGGTGATTTGTTAATTAAATATGATATACCCATGTACCCATAGGATGGGATTCATCTACCATCATTCAAAATCTGATTTTCAGGGGCCCCTGGGTGGCATAGTCAGTTAAAGCTACAGACTCTTGGTTTTGGCTCAGGTCTGATCTCTTGTGCTTAGCTTCCTTATGGAGATGGAGCATGGTCAGGTTCAGGGCTCAGCCCAGAATCTGCTTGAGTTTCTCTCCCTCTCCTTCTGCCCCTCCCCTCCAACACACTTGCATGTTTGTGCCTGCACCTGCACTCTCTCTCTAATAAATAAATCTTAAAAAAATAAAATAATAAAATCTATTTCTCATAGACGATGTAATGACTTGGGAAATTCTTATCTGTATTTCTTATTTTTCCTTTAATTACTTTACAAAGAAAAAAGAATAGAAGAATAAGAAGGATACATACCAAAATGTTGTCTGCATTTATCTCTGATTTATCCAATTATAGGTAATTTTTATTTTCATTTTTACACTTTTCCATGTTTTCCAAATATTCCAATAAGTGGGTTTTCTTTAAGTTGAATTCATGTGAACTCCCCAACAGAGGATAGATTGTAGCACACAGCTTAAAAAAAAAGTCAGATAAATATAAGCATATCTTTCAGAATTTCTTTATAAAATGGTAGCTTAAAAATGATAAAACTGTGATGTTTCTTTCATTGCATATATGCTGTAAATGATCATTCCAATTAATCATTCCCGATAAACTCACGTCTAATCAATTGTTCTCGTGGGTAAGGACATGTTAGGGCCCAGTTTTTTAAACTTGGAGTTGCCAACTATTTAAAGATTACAGTTGCTTTCATCTTTTCCTGGACAATCATCTGAGGCTTAGAGTAAAAGCTGAACTGAGATTTTAAAGGTCTAGTTGAGAGTGACCCAGTTCCTACTTCCTAATAAAAATCATCATAATAAGTATCATTTGAAGACTTTTGTGTTAGACACTGTATTAGGCCATTTTATGCATGTTAGTCTTCTTCTTCCAATAAATAATTGCTCCATTTTGCTAAGGGGTAAACCTTGAAGAGATATTTCACTTGTTCAAAGTCTCACAGCCATTAAAAGTGGTGGAATCCAGATGCAAACCCACGTCAGTTTGAGCTTCAGCAGGGCCAGACAAGCATGAGCCATTAAACACTCAAGTCAAGTGACATCAAGGTTCAAACATAGAAAGGACCAAGTACAAACCTCAAGTTCTATAGTCAGGGTACACAGTGACTGGAGAGCCTGGAGTTCAATCTCGGATAAAGACAGGAGGCATTAAGGCAGAGTGAGCAACAAGCAACAAGCCTTCCATGGCCATGCATAGACACACTGGGGTGTTTGCCACTATCTGTGGGTTGGCATAGAGGTGGCGTGAAGCTCATGGGAGGTCAAGCTGGCTGAGGGCCAGACTCAGGGAAGTGAGTGAATCACCGTCTCTACCAAACTTGGTATTTTTCACCTCCCGGTTTCAGTCTGTGAAATAATTGAAATTAGTATTGATGACCCAGGGACCTCAGTTGAACTTTAGGAAGAAATATGTGTGCATCCTAGAACCAAACAGGTGGGTCTGAATCCATGTTTTATCTCCAATTAACTGTGTGGTCTGGGGTAAGCTTCTTGTGCTTAGTTTCCTTGTCAGTGAAAAGCAAGACTAACACCTCATAGAATTATTATGAGGATTTAATGACTTAATGTACAGAGAGAACTGTGCATAGTACAAACCTAGTAGTCTTTATTACTTGTTTTTAAGCATGTCCTTGCAGTCTAATAGATACCGGCCACACACACAGAGGGAATTAGTGAGAGAGGATATAGTCTAAAGCTCATAAAGTCACCAAAGGGCTAAATTCCCTCCAAGTTCCCTCAACACCAGGTGCGAACACAACAGACTATTTTAGGATCCCACTCACCGAATACCCTGCCAGCCACGCTTTCATGGGTTCAAGGACTTGGCAGGAAGGAGCCCATAGATGGCAGACCTTTAGAACTCTTCACTAGGTAGACCAGAGATGACAGATTCTCCGAGCAATAGATCAGTTTTCTTGACTTTGATTTAAGGCAAGATTCTAGCATGCATCATAAAAATAACTGCCACCATTCAGATGAGGAAGAATCAGTGAGCACTAGGACTCAGCCTACTTTCATTACCACTCATTCGGAAGAGACTCACAATGTATTTTTTTGACTGGCTCTCCAAACCCTAAATTTAAGAAAAGAAATATGATAATTGACTTCAAATATTTGAAACACTGTTGTGTGTGTATATATGTGTCTGTGTGTGTATATGTAAAAGTTACATTTGTTCCACATGACCTGAAGATCCAAAGATCTGCAAAACAGATCTCATTTCAATAATAACAAAAAACTTTCTAACAGTGTAAGCCAGAAGTGGCAAACTGCCTACCAGTGGGTCAAATTTAACACTTGTGCAATCTTTTGTTTGCTTCACAAATAGGCATAGTGCGTGCTGCTGCATATGCTGTACTTTCACAAGTTGTGCAGTTGTGCAAAGTGGCCCAGACACTTTCACATTTAAATCCAAATTTCCGTCTTTTCTGGAGAAAACCCATGATGTGCAACAAAGACTGCATTCCCTTAGAGTGGCGACACGCTGTCACTGAATGGAACACTCTTCCTGTAGACGGCTATATGTGTTACAGTGGGAACATTGTCCCCACCTGACGCATCACTAGTTTACAGCACCAACGGAGAGCGTTTGAGTTACGATCTCAAATGATCTTAATAAGTGCAGAGAGAGGTCCCCTTCCATCATTACGATTCTCTAATTTTCTATTTTCCTGTGTCTAAAAGTCACTCGAAAATCTCCATGCTTTGTTGTTGTTAGCTATTTATGAGGTTACCAGGTCCTAGTGTCCTTTTCAATAAGAATCTAACACCATTCTTTGCTTTAAGCATATGTCTTACTTGGTAGCTCTTTGACTAGCAGCTGTGAGGCTGTTCTTTCTCAAATTTCAAAGCGACTTTAAGAATAAGGACAGGAAACTCAAGTACTTCAGCAGAACTTTTGGATGCTCTCCTGTGACTGATAAATGCATGCTGAAGAGTAAATTGCTACAACTATCTATTTTTACATGACTTGTGTCATGTCACTCCAATACATGCTCTGAGTAAATATATTGAATTTTCTGATGTTCAACTACACCAAGACTTTTTCTTTGTACTTTGCAGATTTTACTGATTTATATTCTTGAGAAAATAAAAATCATGAAAAGCACAGAGTTTAATGAATGTGTTAAGGCAGGTTATGCTATTATCATAAATGAGAAAAAATAGAATCACAGTAGCATTGTTCAAAATAAAATGGTGATTTAAAAAATAACTATAATAACCAACCAAACTAAACAAAACAAAACACCTAGATAGTGTTTCTGCACATTAGGTAAAAAAAATAAAGCTGTTTTTGCAAAAGCTAAAATTGTTGGCTAGCACTTGAGTGTAGTAACATGTGGGAGGATATGTTTCTAAATATACTGTAAATCAATCCTCTTGGTCATTAGGTATCATGCGATCTTACTGTCCTCAAAACTCAGAAACAAGAAAATCCTCAGAACATTTTTTGGCAGAAATTTTAACTACTTTGGTAAGTGTGTCTGCTAAATACTATTAAGTAAAATGCTCATTTCCATGAGTAACATACAATGAGAAAATATATAATAAAATATGACTTGATGAAAGCAAGCTATCTAATCTTTTAAAAAGTGAAAAAAAAAAACTTCTAAAATGTTTTATTGCTGGATCCCTGGGTGGCTCAGTGGTTTAATGCCTGCCTTTGGCCCAGGGCATGATCCTGGAGACCCGGGATCAAGTCCCACATCGGGTTCCCTGCATGGAGCCTGCCTCTCCCTCTGCCTGCATCTCTGCCTCTCTCTGTGTGTCTCTCATGAATAAATAAATAAAATCTAAATAAATAAATAAATACATAAAATGTTTTATTGCTTAAAAATGTCCAGAAGTACCAAACAGCAAAGGTGACCTATGTTGTTTCTATTATTTAAAAAATAAACTTGAATTCTACTGAAAACTTAGAAAACAAATATATTTGGGGAGATTTATAGGATTTCTTGATTAGGAAAAAAATACTGTACTTAAAGACCTCTAACTATCTGTTCCTGAAATATTTCCAACTCCATATTAAATAAATAAATTCTGCAAGAATATTTGGCTCAAATATCTTTGGTTCAGGGACGCCTGGGTGGCTCAGTGTTTAAGCATCTGCCTTTGGCTCAGGTCTGTTTCTTTATTCTTGCCCTTTCCCTTTTCATTGTATTAAAATTCCACTTGGTCACCTTTCCCCTTATCACCCTGTCAAAGCTACTGCTCTGGTACCCACCGTGATAAGGAAGTATTCCCTTCGAAACATGCATCTGCATCATCCTAACCTTGCACCATGAAACCCCAGTTCTGCTGCAACTAACACTATTGAAAAACTGGGAGAAAAAAAAAAAAAACAAGATTCACTCCTACAAAAGAAAATGGATTTAGAAAAGTGATGACCACATGTTTATGACTTCAAGTCAAAGGAGATGAAATTATACTTTCTTAAAATTATTAGGAGAATGATAGTGTGATAGGAAGTACGCAGTGCAAGCAGAGTGCCTTAGAGGAGCACGCTCTGTTTTGGGGGCTTTGCCTTGCTCTGCTGAATTCAATCACCAGGCAGTCCTGCAGGGTAGAAATTGCTACCTTCACTCAAAGGAGGGAATTGAGGGTTAAGGCAGTTAAATAATTTGCTAGAGGTCGAAGAGTGAAGACAATTGGCTTTGACCTTGCGTTCTGATTTCAAAACCTGTGCCTTTTAGGTTATACCCTCTCTTAACCCCTTAGCAGAAGCAAAATGGCATTTAGAACAGAAGCCATGTTTTAAAAATATTTAAGGAAATAGGTAGCCCCTTTCTGCACTTCTCTCTCTGGCTCTGGCCCTTGGCTCTGGCCCGTGGCGCCAGCAGGATGGGCAAGTGTCGCATGCAGCCTTCCTACTGCCAGGAAGCTCCAGAGCCACTGATGAGATCAGAAGTGGCATGATAAACAGTACAAGAGAGCCCATTTGGGCACAGCCCTGAAAGCCAATGCTTTTGGAGGAACTTCCCACGCAAAGGAAATTGCGCTGGAAAAAGTAAGGGTTAAAGCCAAACAGCCAAATTCTGCCATCAGGAAGTATGTCACGGTCCAGCTGATCAAGAATGTCCAAAAAAACAAAACCAAAACCAAAACCAAAAACAAACAAACAAACAAACAAAACCCACAGCCTTTAATACCCAATAATGTTTGTTTGAATTTTACCGAGAAAAATGATGAGGTTCTGGTCACTGGCTTTGGTCACAAAGGTCATGCTGTCAGTGACACTCCTGGAGTTCCCTTTAACGTTGTCAAAATAGCCAGTGTCTTTCCTTTGGCCTTGTACAAAGGCAAGGAGGAAGGACAAAGATCATAAGCTCTGATAGTGAACACATGACAATAATAAATTTTCATATGTCAAAAAACAAAAAAATAAAATATCTAAGGAAATAACAGTGAGTGGAACATTGAGCTATAACGTTTTGACACACAGTTGTCAGATGAAGAGATAAAACATCTCAGGAGTGGGAAAATGTTGCAAGATCAGTGGGAAAACTTAGCCTGAAGGAGCTAAATGACTGTGCTACTCTGCATCACCGAATCCCAGAACAAGTTCCTCCCAAACAACTGAAATTAGCTAGTAAGAGAATTTCAGCTGCTAATATAGAATTTATTTTTCAAGTTGTTTGGTGCTCCTTTAACTTCAGTACAATGAATCTATAAGTCTTCTTCCAAAGAGGTATCTACACATCACATACCAAAGCACTTGGCACGGTGTTGGCATACTAAAGGCAATAGATGAGGCAAGGCTGATGGAGTGAACCAACTCATGAATTAATTAATGAAATTACATAAAACAAAATCACGAGGAGAGTTACCAGAAGAGCACATATAACAAAAGGTCTGCCTGCACAGAACATTCTGTGCTTAAATGATCTCAATCAATCACATTTGCCAATTTATAGGACTTCCCAGTTGGTACTAATTAATTCATTTTATTAAGCATTTCCTCTGTGCCAAGTGCTGGGCTAAGTATTTCACGTGGATTTTCTTAGTTATAGCCCATAAAAATCAGTTGAGACAGTGTAGCATGGAGACTGAGAGCACAGACTGAAGCCAGACTGGGTGGACCTGACTCCATACTTAATGAGCATTCAGCTCCATCAAGGTACTTAACCTCTCTGTGCTCAGTTTTCTAATCAGTAAAATGGGATAAAAATAGTTCCTATCTCGAGGCATAGGGAGTTCTTAGATCAGTGCCTGGCATAGAGTATGTCCAAGGGTGGTCGCTATTATCATTCAGATCTTGAGTCACACTGCCCTGTCTCTAATCCCACCTTCACCTCTGGTCATGCACACGTAATTTAATCTCTCAGAGACCCAGTTTTGTTATCTGCAGAGACTCTAATAATGTATCTCTAGGTTATTTACTGACTACAGAAGTTAATGTGCACAGGCTTCGAAGAGTGTCTGGCATACAAAAACATTCAATAAATGCTGTTATAATTCTCATTTGATTAGAAAGCTGATTTCTCATTGCCATTTGAGTATGGTCTAGGGCTCAACTCCGGACAGACTGATTTCAGCATTCTAGTTCATTTAAGGTGGTCTCAGAGCAAATGTTGAAATTTTAAAGGAATTCCGCTGGCAATATTTTAAATTATACCCTAATTCTTTTGGATATACCATTTGGTGAGACCTATATGTGTTGGAATGCAAATAGTCATTTTACTAATAATCCTTCAAAATGGAGAGATGATATTTAGGTCTTGAAGCAACATCAAAAAATGTTCAAGAATACTTCCACTTCTATAGCAATAACACTTGGCACAACTGCTCTCAGAGAATCTCAGATATGTCTCCTTCCTCTCTGCTTTTGCCAGCAACTTCAAAGCTCTTTAATCCTCTGATTTCTGATTTTCTTCTGTTTTGCCCTGAAAGACCACAAGCTTGCCCATTGCTAAATATCAGGCAGGGGAAAAAGTATGGATTTTGTAGTTAAACAAATATTAACATAATTTGATTACATTTACATAAACATTCATGTAAATTAACATAACCATGGACATTATTTTGCAAATATTAAAACAATGTGCTTAATTACCTCTTTAAATCCTTTCAGCTTTTTTCCACCAATTTGAGCCTTGAATTATTGCTCTAGAAGAGGATATAGCCTCAAACAAAGACACTATTGATCAACTTAAAATCTCAGAGTGGACTTTCTTGACCTCTTGAAAGGATAGACTGGACTTGAAAAGCAAGCTGTCAGGAGAAAGAGAGATGTCTAAATCACAAATGCTACTTTAAGCACATGGAGAAGCAGGGCTGGAGTCCCTGATCGCAAAACCTAGGGTATGATGTGAAGTAGGTGGATAGCCCATCTTTCTAGCCAGTGAAGGTAAAGAAAAGCAAGCAAAGTAGATGAGACATGTGGGTCCTACTCTCCTATCTCAGAAACAAAGCACCGGACAGGAGAAGCATATTTGATTTAGGAGAATCTCTAAATCATAAAGACTTCATCTTACTTCACATGAGGGAAGCAGTGGTAGTAACAGAGTCAAAGTTGTGGCACAGTGAGATTGGGCAGTAGAAAGATTTTATTCGAGTCATCCTAAGATGGATGTTCACACCTGACCCCAATGTGGTGCACAAAAGTCAGCTCATTTGGGTCCCTAGGGAATCAGTGTGGCGCTGGCAGTGTTCTAGGGATTGGGTGAATGTCACAGAGAGCTTATGGCCAATAACCAAAGAGCTACTTAACCCTACCCTGATAAAGAGTATAGAATAACCTCAGCCTCTAAGGATAAGAGGGCAAAAGTGGTAGTAAGGAAACAAGATGCATTTCCACAGGGACCACGGAACAGTACACAGCCTTGAAAATAAATCTTAGGGAACTTCTCTTTCCCTTCACCACAGGATAACCCTCTCCAATATACCCGGACATCATGTGGGAGGAAAGCAGGTTGAAAAGAAGGAAACCAAAATACAAAAATTTAGATTAAAAAAAAAAATACCAGGTTGCCTAAAGACTCAAAATATTGGATTAAACCAAAATTATTGGATTAGAATAAATTGTTTCACCTTCCTAATCAGTATAGATTAGGTATTTACAAGAAAGATCAAACAAGTGAGAACATAAACTTCATTTTCTTTGGCAACTATGTATATGGTATATGTACATTTGTGATTTTCCTCATACTAATAGATTTTTCTTTTTGAAGCGGTCAATAGTTTCCAGAAATTTTATTAGCACAAAAGTCAACCATACAGAAAAGAATTACTTTATATATCATCTAATATGAATGTCAAGAACACCGAGACTCAGAAGTAATGATAATATACATTAAATGTGAACCACATGCCAGTCTCTGCACTAAGTGCTGTGTATTATCTTAATTAAATCTTGAGTAGGAGGTACTAATATTAGATCTTTTTTATAGATGAAGAAATCAAGGCTTTTGAGGTTAAGTAACTTGGCCAAGGTCATTAGATATATGATTAGAACCGAAGGCCTCTTGACTCCAGAGCTCTTAACTGCTACACAGTCCTCAAACTACAAGAGCAGGGAACCTGCCCAGTAGGTTGATGCTAGCTCTGCTATATGTAAGAGCCCTAAGAATAGCCTTTACATGTGGAAAGGAATTCACAGAGTACTTGTAGATGGAAAATAAAAAAATAAAAAGGAAGGTAGGAGTGATGTGTAATAATTATCTCAGATTCATTCCAAGGGATACATTTTAGCAAGAATAGACTATTTCTTTTTTTTTAAGATTCATTTATTTATTCATTCATGAGACACACAGAGAGAAAGAGGCAGAGACATAAGCAGAGGGAGAAGCAGGCTCCCTGCAGGGAGCTTGATGTGGGACTTGATCCCAGGACCCCGGGATTATGACCTGAGCCACCTGAGCAAAAGGCAGACCCTCAACCGGCTCAATCACTGAGCCACCCAGGTGCCCCAGACTGTTTCTTTAAAAATAAAAATAAAAACAACATGCAAAAAAAAAAAAAAAAAAAAAAACCTTTATCAGACTGAAGGTAGTTCTCTGTGGATAATTTTTTTAAAAAATAAACTTTTCACAACAAATGGAAAGCAAGAAAAAAAGAAAAGGAAGGAAGAAGAGGAAAGAAGGAAAAAGAGAGAGGGAAGAAGGGAGGGAGAGAGGAAAGAGAACTTTGCATACTAAAGACTCTAAATGCCATGTAACATTTTTACTTACTTTGCAGCCATTAGCCATGGTTTCAGAATTTGATACCAGGATTTTCTACCTGAAATTGAAAGTAGATATTCACTTAAATAGACAAACAAAATTTACTCTATGAAGCATACACATAAATAATAGATTTTAAATCAATTATAAAAAAACATTTTAATAAAAATGTATAAATATATATTTCTCATTTCTAAATTTCTCATTTCGATGTAACTTTATAATAGCAAACATTTAAAAATATATGTTGAATGAGTAAATACTGGAAGGCTTGAATTCTGTTTTGCATCCTCATATGCTAGGATAAATGTTTTTTTATCCTAAAAACTCATGTTTTTTGACTTTTGGAAATTCTTTTTGTACAGTGGGAAACACATTGTTATTTCTTTTAGAATAAAACTTGTAATCTATAAAACCATTAATATTTCATGCCCCATAATTTTTTCACTTAGTCTGCTTCTAGAAAATGCCCAAAATGTAGAGCAAAAAAACAACAAATAAAAGGACCTAGTCAGTGGTTCTAAAAGTGTGGCACACAGACCTCTGGGGATCCCTGAGTCACTTTCAGAAAAACTATGATGTCAGAACCATTTTCATAACAATGCTACGATGTCAGTGACTTTTCCACAATGTTGGCATTTGCACTGATAGTACAAAGCAATTGAGAGAGAAACAGCTAGTGCTTGAGCACAATTCAAAGGCAATGGCATCCAATGTGTTCATAGTGTACGTGAAATAAAGTTACTACTGATGAGAAATCTAATTCAAAATGTCTATGGACCCTTATGTTCACTGCAGCATTATTTACAATGGCCAAGATAGGGAAGCAGTCCAAGCATCCATTGATGGATAAATAGATAAAAAATATGTGTGTGTATATGTGTGTGTGTATATATATACATATATAATGGAATATTATTCAGCCATGAAAAAGAATGAGAGCTTGCCATTTGCAAGCTGGACACATCGATGGACCTAGAGGATATAATGATGAGTTAAATAAGTTAGAGAAAAGCAAATACCATATATTTTCATCTGTGGAATCAAAACAAAACAAACAAAAAGCACAATCAGACCTATAAATACATAAAATAAACTGATGGTTCCCATAAAAAGGGATCTGGGGGCCTAAGCCAACTGGCTGAAGGAAAGAGGGAGATATAGGCCTCCAGTTATGGAGTGAATAAATCACAGGAATAAAAGGTACAGCATAAGGAATACAGTCAATGATTATGTAATAGCACTGTACGGTGACAGATGGTAGCTACACTCACGGGAAGCACAGCCTAACATATAGAGAAATGAATCACTATGTGTGGTACACCTGAAACTGTTGTAACATTGTGTGTCAACTATACCTTGAAAACTAAAATAAAGTAATACCTATGAAAAATATATAAAAGTGGTTTCACTTAATGTTCTTTATAAAGCAGTAGAAATGTTAATTTTATTAAAATTCAAAGCTATGTACATGTATTTTTAATTGTATGGAAAAAATGGGACATACACACATACTACTTCCTTATTATTTAAGCTTTTTAATTTTTTGAGATATAATAGACATACCACTTTCAGGTGTACAACATAATAATTCAACATTTACATAAATAGCAAGATGATCACAATGAGTCTTATCCTTCACAGCATACAGTTGCAATTTTTTTGTGTGTGTGTGGCGAGAACTTTTAAGATCTATTCTTTTCAAGCACTCCTGCTGCATATTGAAGTAAAATGTTGGTCTTGAGGAAAAACACGTGGACCACCATCTGGGTTGTGATCTGAACTAGCTGCTCTTTTCATGGAATATCATTTTGCCTGAAAGATCCACTGTCAGTCCTGATTATGGTTATTCAAGTTGGGCATTTGACAGATCTTTTCTCAAAAATTAACAACATAGCCTATTACTTTAAGGAAAACAACAGCTAGTATCTATTGCCAACGACTGAATTTGAGCTTTCAACAAAAATTACCAGTTTGAAAACCTCATACCCAACAACTGTGGTTGACAATTATATAACACTGAAAGGCTTTTCTGATAGGATCTGTGGTGATATAAATGACTGTGATTTTATCATATCATATAATAAAATGTGTTAACATCTGGAAAATATGAATAACTCAGTGAATCAATATTTTCTAAATAACCAGTGCATGATGTTATAAAACCAAGCATGGTTAAAACAGTCAGTCACATTTCAAGACAGATGAAAAGACCCAAATGTAACAGTGCACAGATAGTTCATTGATAGGGCTTCTGATTGCACATTGCAACTAATCTTTAAAAAACTAACACTTGCCTAGTTTGGGGGTAATATCAAAAAAGATTACTCATAAAGACCTTTATAGGGCTACTAAAACACCCTTTTCAAACTATATATGTGTACATACTTCAACTAAAATAACATATTGCAACAGATTGAATTCAGAAGCACATAGGAAAATCTGTCTTGTAAAAGAATTATTTGAAAAATGTGAAACAATGTCACTCTTGTCACTAATTTCTTATTTTAAATATAAAAGTAAATATAAATATTTTCACTGAATATGTAATATTAGCATGTACTTGGTTTATTATTTTAGAATTTTAAATAAATTGATATTTTTCTAGTTTCTCAGTTCTTATTTCTAAAATGTAGATATTGAGCAATATAAATCACATAACTGAAAACTCTTTGGGAACCCTCAATAATATTTAGAAGTGTAAAGCAGCCCTGAGACCAAATAGTTTGATACTACTGACCTAGATCAGTATTGCATATTCAGATATTTAAATATTACAAAATGAAATATTCACTCCAGATACATCAAGTGGCCACATTTTGAAATCTGAGCCTCCGTTTACCTTTACTAGACAGCGTACCTCTCATACCAAGTGATCTTCAGTCCTTTTCTGGGATCCTCCTTTCAAGGCACGATTAGAACCATAATGGCTATAAAGATCCTTCAAAACACAAACATCAACTCATCCTTCTCTACCAGAAAAAAAAAATTAGAATTAGAAATAAATTTGGGGGCATAGAATGAAGGCAAAGAGGAGAGAATTCAAAGCCACAAGCCAAAATAGTTGTTTCTCAAATTACTTGCTTCACATAAGTTCTTCTTAAAACTATTTATGGACACAAATAAAATCTAATAAGCTTGCAATAAAAAATATTGGGGGTTTTAATCCACACTGAAAATGAAAGGAAGCAAACAGCGTCTCCCTCCACAGCCAGTCCCTTGCTCTCTGAGGACATGGGCTGCCCAGAGGTGATTGACCCCATGAGACTCAGCAAACCGCATCCATTCACTCTCAGTTTCGGAGGATGGACGTTTGTGTTGCAGAGCTACAATGCTACACCAAAAACCACAGCAAGCAGAGTTCCAGAATTATACCAGTAATTATTCAGGGGTGTTTTCTGGCATTCTTTCAAAACAGACAGCTTGAAAAGCCAGCTCTGACTGCAGAGCAGGATTCTAAAGCAATCGTTGAGACCTTTGCAGTGATACATAAACTTTTCTCTCTTGGGTAAATAGAGGTACATAACAAAATTGGGATTTCAAGACAATCCAGGCCAAAATAATCCATATTGACCTGAAATAGATAACTGAGGCAGTAGGAAAGTGGTCTGGGGTTTTGTTTGTTTGTGGGAACTAGGATGAGAAGATAAGTTCAAATATCTGGAAAGTAGCTTAATTCTCAAATTTACTTTCTGCATGCTGAACGAGTAAGACACTGTCATTTCTACCCAGATCATCAATGAAAAAGAAATTATCTAAATTTTTTTTGAGATTTTTTGGAGAAGACATAAAAAAATAGAGTGAAAAATGAGAAGAAGCCTCAAAATATCCCCTGAGCAGGCATGAGAAGCCGCAAAATCCTTTTGCTATATTATAAATCAGTAAGGCCATATATCGTAAATGAAATGCAATATGTTTCCTCTTTCTTTCCCTTATATTGGGTTACATAACCAACCAAATGAACTTTATGATGTATGGATATTTAGGGCTATCTCAAAGAGCAAGATTGTTCAGTCTTATGACCCAATTCAGCTATCAAGGGAGTCAGTTATCCAAACTGACTGCAGCATTACATCTATTATTAAAGAGGATTTTTCTAAAAACAGATTCCATTGTTAGAAGCTTTATTGCCAGAAGTTAAAATCAGATAAAGAAGCATTCTGTATCGGGGGGAGGGGGGGGTGAAAATATAATTAAATACTAACCTAATTTATGTTAAATTACAAACCAACTGATTATGAAGACCATAAAATAATGTATAAAAGGCATATAAAAGAATAAATAAAACAGGTAGGATAGAAAACCGGGCTTCCAAATGATCAAACTATTTCATATTTGTGTATATACTTTTAAAACTATGCCGAGGAGAAAACAGAAAGTAATTATTACATCCAAAAAATGTTGAACTTTTTTTTTTCACTAGAATGGTGACTGTTCATATTTTTTCATCTTTCCTTTGTTTTCAAAATTTCTATCATTGTGTTGCTACTATTGTCAAATTTGAAAGAAGTAAACACAGGGGCGCCTGGGTGGCTCAGTCAGTTGTGTCTTAATTTCTACTCAGATCATGATCTCAGGGTTGTGGGATCAAGCCCCCAGTTGGTCTCAGCACTGGGCATGGAGCCTGCTTAAGATCGTCTCTCCCCCTCTACCTCTGACCCCACTCCCACACACACTCTAAAAGGAATAAAAATAAAAGAAGTAAACACAGTAAGTCTGAAAAAATACCCACTTTGGAACAAGAGTGACTGAGATTGAAGTAACACTGAGCTACATTCAGGCCAGAGAAGAAGGGAAGGGAAAGCTGCAAGCACACTAGCTGGTGGCATAGGTGTCAGCATCTCTGGGGTGAGCTCCAGGTCCCAAAGAAGCAGGTGACAATGACCACTTACTCCTTCATCCTTGAAGCTTCTGGAAACAAGCCTCTAGCACTCTCTATGTGGCTTACTCCTGATTCATTCTCTCCAAGGGAGATCTTTGGATAGGAAAAGGGACAGGGGCTGGGGCTGGCTCCAGTCCTACCTGCATCCACCACCCCAACCAAGCACCAAAGAGTATCTCCTTTTCCACTGGCTAGCGCCAATTAAATGAAACTTTTTTCCCCCCACAATTACATTAGCAAACAATTTATATTACAACATAGCAGCAAAAGTTTAAAAGGTTAAAAATGCAAATACCTAGGTGGACCTATGCCTCAGAGGCAAAGGCAATCATCATCCAGAAGGTAAACAAATGGATGTAAGAAGGGAAAGGTGGAGCTTGGAAAGACACATTTTTCAGGATTCACAATTACGCTTAAAGCTGCTCCTGTTCAGTCTCCTGTGCAGGGTGTTGGAAATGGACAGATGGAAGCCCTGCGCTAGGGCACTCTGACTAACCCTGTTCAGCCAGACCTGCACGGCAGTTCCAGTCCAAGCTGAACTCATGTGCACTTTCAGATTTGAACATGTCTAGGCATGTCTGAAGGACACAGCAGACTCACCACAGCATGATTTGGATGAAGCACACAGGAACATACGGGAAATAACCGATCCTAAAGGAACAGTTCCTCAGAAATGCATACTGGGCACAGGATGCCATAATCCTGGATGCCATAATCTTGGAAGGAAAAGGGATTATCAGCAGCAGAAGATGATATTGGGGATTAAGCCCCACAGATGATGTTGAAGGAATACACAAAACACTGCTGTAGGGCCTTTGACCTGGGAGCAAGGGAAGGCTCTCCCCACTTAAACAGATGATCCGGTCTACATGAACAAGAGCAGAGGCATCTGCCGTCTACGCTTACTCCCAGGTGCCAGGGACCAACGTGGAGGAACAGGTCTAGCACAGCCTGATCTCAACAGAAGTGAACAGACCCCAGCAGCGGCAGCAGCCATGGGAAAGGAATTCTCTCTACCTCACTGTTGCACAGAACCCAGAAGAGATTATCACGAGATTTTGCACTGTTGGAAATCAGCAGGGTGTCGCAACTGTGGAATGCCTTCAGTTGGGTTCAGTGGTGGCATTCTAGGGGTCGGTGAGAAATGGCATGGTGAGAAGTGTATAAAAACCCTTTCTCTCTACTCGCCACCACTCCACACAACACACACACACACACACAAACACATGCACATACATAATTCATTCTTTCCACAATTTTTTAAATGCCTACTTGGTAGGCATAAATACCTATTTGGTAATTATGAAGACAGATGTGACTCCTGTCCATGTATCACTTAGCAGCCATGTAAGCCCATCGCCTTGCTGGCTGATCACTACCGCTTAGTCCAGGAGTAGGATGCCATCTCTAGCTGGGCCAGTCATAGTCTTATTTCCCCACAGCCACAGCTGATTGATCCAGGGGAGAGGACCTGGCCCACATTGAGCCAACAAGTCTATGGCCTGGAAATCCTAGAACTGAAAGAGTTGACTGTCTCTTTGGGGAGCCTCGATTATGGCATACGAGGATTAGACACTATCAACATGTGGTTTGGGAAAAAAGGAGAAGCTAGTTTGAAGATAAGAATAAAGCAGAGGCAAAAGGTAAGATGAGAAAGAAAGATTCCTGGCAAGGCTGGATTTGCCTGATTCCTCATGCCCCTGAGATGGCTACCATCCTGCCTTTGAATTTTGAATTTCTTTTTTTTTTAAGATTTTATTTATTTATTCATGAGAGACACAGAAGGAGAGAGAGACAGAGAGAGAGAGAGAGAGAAAGAGAGGCAGAGACATAGGCAGAGGGAAAAGCAGGCTCCATTCAGGAAACCTGATGTGGGACTTGATCCCGGGACCGGGATCACACCCTGAGCCAAAGACAGATGCTCAACCACTGAGCCACCCAGGTGTCCCCTGCCATTGAATTTCATCAGCCAGTCAAGGTAAAATTAACCTGGGCTTCTGTCACATACAGCCAAAGGAGTCCCAATATATTGACACACACACACACAGTAAGTTGTGGCAGCAATTGAATTTGTGCTCTCACACAAGACTTGCTGAGAATTGAGGTTCTCAATTGAGAACCTCAATTCTCAGCAACAGGCGCCTCAGAAAGTTAAGAGCAGCAGCAGAAGAAATGGCGGTTGACCCATTACAGCTAAAAAGGGTATATTGGTGAACTTGGAAAAACATGCCTTGGATGTTTCCAGAAATGCTGGCGTGAGGGGAGATTCTACAAAGACTAGAGTTAGTGAAATAATTTGTTATTGTTGACAATATTCAGTGTTTAGATCCTGACTCACATGGCCTAGAGAAAACATAGCAACATTGCTTTACACAAGTTATAAAATGCCTGTTTGTTACTTATTATAGCACAGGCAGGTTTTTTTATAGAGTCTTTATTCACCAAGGATTTATTCAGAAAAGCACTGTATTTATCTAACCAAAATTTTGAGTCAACTAGATATAGCCTCATCCTCTCTTCCTGTCCCTCTAAGGGACATCTGTCTTCAATTTCATTCTCTTGACATTTTGTGCTTCAAACTCAATGTCACAGTTTGATGAAGGCTGGTGGCTAGCAGCTCTTGGAAATGGTCACAAACTCATAACTACAATGGTGTCTGTATCAGAGAATCAAAGGTTCGTTCTCTCCCTTTCCAGTTTAGTGTTTTCCCATCTGTTAGACCTCTAAACCAGATCCAGCTGCTTTTCTTGACACCTGTCGTGTTTATTTAGAACCTGCTTTTACCAGAATCATTTCAACATAATAAAAACACCAGATTTGGCTTCGATGGGCTTTTCAGAGAAGGCAACACATAATACAGGAGAAATAAAAGAAAGAAAGAGGGAGACTGCCAGGCATACAAAGCAATACGAGTCAATTATCCAACTGTGTATATGATGTTTTCTTGGCGGCAAGAAGGCACAAAAAATATTTTATTATTTTTGGCTTAAATTCTCGCCTTCCTTCTTCATAGGACAGTACTATGAAATTAAAACTAACTTTTATTTTTGTGTGAAAGCCAATGTTTGCAATTAAGTAACACACTATGGACCTTGTCAGATAATGAAAAGTAAACACATATTGCCTGTGTAAAGTGCACTTATTCACACACACACATACACCCCTTTCTCTTGCACAAAGATGTACACAGCACACTACCTTGTATAAGCTTGCTGCGCACAGAGAATTTGCCAGTGTCTCACATATTGACTTCCATTTAACTCTCTCGTTCAACCAGAAAGGTGTTATTCAGAATTTGAGATTGGAGTTTAGTAGGCTCTTTAACTTTGGTCAGAAATGCAACTGTGGAAACAGGAATGAAGTTGAAAGAAACAATATTTTCCACTTAACTTCTTTGTTGGAAGTGAGAAATGAACACTTTTATGACCAAACAGAATTTAGGTTCCACTGAGCAGAGTGAGTGCAAGTTTCAATACCTTGCCCATCCTAACAGAAATGCATCTGTTTGGAAAGTGATTAAAATCCCCCATTGCCCAAGGGCTTCCTGTGGCATAAACACAGCTTGGGCTACAGAGCTCTTGGCTCTGGGACTCAGCCAAGCCTTCCAGAGTGTTGGCAGAAACCCCACTCAGTATCTCCCTCTGGACCAACGGGAGAAGTAGTAAACAAATCCATCCATCACCAGCAACTGGGAAGTGCTGAGAGCCATAAGTTTTAGCCACCAATATAGAAAGAAACTGATAAATTACCATCCATCACCTATTCTGCTAAGCATAAGTACAGGTTCTCATTTAGCTGTGGACTTGCTAAAAGCTTGGAATACAGAATACTCAGCAGAAAGAAGACAAAGGCCTGAATCTCCCTAGGAAAGGATGTCACTAGCGGGATTTATTTTGTTTTTTTAGTACAGTTAGGGGACTCGCTTCTATTGTTGTACTTAAAATTCTTGATAAACTTTCCTAGATGTTTATAATTCTAAGGAGATACAATTAATATTGTGTCACCTGAGATACAAGGATCAATTGTTCATTCATTAATTTATTCATTCTTCTTAACAAATTTATCAAACAGCTACTAGATTCCTGGCACCATTTGTATTCTGAGGAAACATGAAAGAGGTGAAAGACTGGAGCATAATAGACAAATTCCTTTCTTTATTTTTTTTTAAAGATTTATTTATTTATTTTAGAAAGAGAGAGAACCCTTGGCCGGGGTGGGGGAGGGCAGAGGGAGAGGGAGAAAGAGAATCTTAAGCAGACTCCCCACTACACCCAGAGCCTGTCGTAAGGCTTAATCTCACAACCCTGAGATGATAACATGATCCAAAATCAGGAGTTGAACACTCAACCAACTGAGCCACCCAGGCGTCCTTTCTTTTAAAGGCTTGTCATCCAAGTGCAAGGACAAGGGATTTCTATATACCAAAATTTTAAAATACTGTAAGATAATTACATAGAATTGAATTAAAAAAGACAATAGTGTTTACAAAAACCAAGACATTCTCTGCTAGTGGTTAAAAAGTAGGAACTAGTGGTTATTCATTTTATAGCAATACTTGTGATTTTTTTTTCCCTTATCTGAGTGAAACCCAGTAAGGTTTTATGAGATGTTTAGCAATGTTTTTCTAAGTTAACTTCTGATGGATAGAGTAGAAATGAGCTGAAGAGTACATTCCCTGACATTGTTAGCACATAGAAGTTAGCACATACTAGTTACATAGAAGTTACTCTATTGAGAAATGAATGAATGAATATTTAGGAAATGCTCAAAAAAAGTTGACAAATTGGCAAGGAAGAGAACCTGCTTACCAAAGCAGGAGCAGAAAATACTCGCTCCTCCCCAGCCCCGAGGTCTTTAATATCACTTGAAGTTTTTGTTTCTTTGTTTTTATCAGCCTCACAATACAGAGGAGAATTAACTAATCAACCAGCAAGTTCTCTAAAATATATTTTCAAAGAAAATTGAATTGATTTTGTGAATCTCAGTGAGGTCAACTTCAATGTCCAGTAGATGAGTGTACGTGACCTTCCTTGCTAAATCAATTCTACCTGTAACTACATCCTAGAATCTACTCGCATTATTGGATCAAACTTGGGCCTCTATATATTGGTATTTTACACTTGAGTTTTCTCAAGGTAATAAGTTTATAATAAAATTTAAATGAGACAAAAATCCCCGGTTGGCCTTTTCCGATTTTTATTTCTTTTAATACTTTATTAACATGACCAGGTGTTATTGGCTACCTAGTTGCTTTTGTCAAGAAGGGTATTCAGGTGAGTGACATATTTGTTTAGAAAAGTGAGAAATTAGTTTTACATTATCAGCAACTGCCTCAGAGTTGGTGACATGAGAAAATATTCTGTGATTTTTTTGTGTGTTGTGAGGCAGAATTTTAGAAGATTATCATACTATTAAGAATTAAAATGAGGGAGAAATGATAGTCTTGGTCCTAGACTCGAATAGCTGGTGTGAAAATGGTGTTAAAAGTTTAACATAATATGGTTTATGGTAAGTAGGTAAAATTCCCCCAGATTTCTATCGTGTAATCTTGTGCAATATCAGGATCTAGTCATAAATGAGCTTGGTGGAAAACATGCCACTCAGAGCAACACTCTAGGGCTGTCATGTGTTCAACTAGCAGCTTGACATAAGGCCCTATTTCTTCCCATGCTGGCTCCTTGTACACCAGTTATATTCAAACTTAGCAAAAGCAAATGAGGAGGGCCCACAGGTTCTAGTCTTTTCCTTCACCATCCAGTGAGCAATACCCCAGGAGAAGGCTCTTATTCAAGGGGTAAACTTTAAGAAACCTACCTGATCTAAAGAATTCCAACTATTAATGTTTCTATGTGCATTAGCCTCTGCTAAAGCCACTGCTCCCAGGGAACAACTTAATCTAGATTTGACAAATTGGAATGAAATGGGAGATATCACTATGAAAAAAATTAATTAAAAAAAGAGATACCCGAAGACATAGTAGTCTAATGTAAACAAAAGAACATGGGCAACATAATAATGATATCAAATAAACTAGCATCTAAGACCAGAACATTAATTGTAACAAGGAATATTTTTAACTTATAAAATTTATAATCCAAAAAAAAAGATACAACAATGTTGACATATCAAATATCAAAAATAGGGATGCCTGGGTGGCTCAGTCAGTTAAGTGTCTGCCTTCAGTTCTAGTCATGATCCCAGAATCCTGAAATTGAGTCCTGCATCAGGCCCCCTGCAGAGCTTCCCCCTCTCCCTCTGCCACTCCCCCTGCTTGTGCTCTCTCTCTCTCAAATAAATAAAAATCTTAAATATATATATCAAAAATAATTCAAGCATTTGGTCATTCAACAAATATATACTAAACACCTGCAGTCTGCTAAGGGTTAGTCACTAGAGATATATCAATGAATAGGTTGATTCTCACACGACAGACACATTTCTCACAATCATAGGACCTACATTTTGGTACGAAGCATAATCATCAATAAACAAAGAAATATACACTATAATAAAGCAGAATAGGAGACTAAAGGAGGATATTGAAGACTAATTAGTATCTGATTTTCAGGGATGCTCTCTCTTAAAATGTGCTATTTGAGCAAAGAAATTAATGCAACTAGAAAGCAATCTGGAATTCCGGAGAAAGCACATCCCAGGAGACATGAGGTGCAGATACAGCAGACCCTAAGTCAGGAACAAGTTTGGAGTGTTCAAAGACTAGCGAGCAAGTCAGGGTGGCTGGAGCAGGAGCTGGGCAAGTGGGAGATGCAGTCAGAGGGGTAGTTGGGGCCAGATTGAGTGAGCCACTGCAAGGAACTTTTATTTTATTAAGAGAATTAGGAATTACTAAAAAATGTAAACAGTTTTGAGCATACAAGATTACTCTGACTGTTTTCCTAAGAATTGACTAAAAGGAGGTGCAAAGAAAGCCAGAAAGAGGGGTGAAGAGGCTTGGAGCAACCCAAGAGGGATGATGGAAGCAACCTGGATGAGGGTAATAGCAATACAAGTGCTGAGAAATGATGGAATCTGAGCTATATCCTAAAAATTGTATAGTGATGTGGGGTATGAGGAAAAGAGTAGAATCAAAGATAACTCCTAGATATGAGGCATATCTAGAATGAATCATGGTGTCATATAACTCCTAGATATGAGGCATATCATTCACTGAATCATGGTGTCATAGAGATTTGAAAGACTAAGAGAATGGAAAAATCAAGAATCTGTTCAAAGATGCAGATGCATGTGAGGAGTTAAGCCTAGTAGTGAGAAGAACTGGGAGTTGTCTTCTAGGAGCTTCTGTTTTCTCAGTGAAATAAAAGTGATGTGATTAGCTGAGAGTGAGGAGGTGGGAAGAAAGATAAAGTTTCTGCAAAGGGAAACTGCAACAAGTGGGGGATGTAGTAGAGGTGAAAGATACTGTCCCTTTTGTGGTCATAAGTGAAAGTAAAACTAGCCAAACTGACTTGTAGCTTTGGCCAGCATTTTCAGGGTTCACTCCTGAGCATGGGGTAGGTAGAGAGGCACATGTAACCAGAGTTGGAGTTTTAAAGCAGCACAGAATGGTGGGAAAGCAGAACGAGGGAACTGAGGGTTTATACAAAGGAGTGACTACAGTCATGGACAGTGGAATTTAGGCTGATATATAGAAAAAATCAAATATGAGGGAATGATGGACAATGGAAGTCATGGGATTCATGGATCAGATATGGTAGTTGAAGAACTGTAACAGTGGAAAATGAGCTGGGAAGATTGGAAGAGATAGTGGTGGAATGTCAAATGCTTGAAATTAAAACCATTTTAGTTATTGGTAATGGAAATTGTTTAAAATTATGTAATAACAAGATCTAGATATAGGAGTAAGTGGCTGAGGAAAGGTAGAAGAAAAATAATTGATAATAAGAGGAAAAGGTTTTAAGTGGTTCATCCACATGAATGCTGAAATCATCAAAAGAAAGGACAAGAGTAGTGGTGAATAATTTTGAGATCTTCAAAAAATGAAAAATGAACAGAATATTGATAAGTAATTTTGATCATAAGAGTCATGATCACAGTGAAGGATTTTAATATATCTCTTTTAGAACTTGGTAAAGCAAGCACAGAAAACATACTTAAGGCTCTAAGGAAATATAATTCACAATGAATAAGGCTACCTTTATAGAAATGTCTAGAACTAGGTACCATATTAGCCAAGAATACACATTGCTCTCTTGTATTTATTAAATTTTTACAACTGAATTATGTACTTCACCATAAAGAAATCTTTCAAAAAATTCTATTGAAGGAAAGGGGAAAAATTTAAATTATAATATTTTATATAGATGGAAAGAAATTATTAAAAAGATAAGGAAATTTGTCAGAATATTCACAGTAGGGGTGAAAACAGATGCTTCATCCTAATATATCATCTTAATGTATGGTATCATTTACTTAATTTGTCCCCTACACTTTTCCACTAAAAAACTGAACTGTTTAGAGTCCCAAAATAGTATACTGTATAAAATAACTTATATGAGAAATTATTTTAAATTGAATTAGTCATCTATATTCTTCCTGCATAACCTCACACACCCAGATAGTTTATTGCCCAGAACCGTCATTTCACTTGCTTCCATGTGTCTGCCCTGAAAACCTTGTGGAATAATTGTTGCTACTTCACTGCTTGAACAAGAATTGTGAGAATCAGTGAGATACTATTTCAAGGGTTCTTTGAATGTTTTAGACAAAAGAAGCTCTAGAAATGAAAATTATTGTCCTTCCACCTACTCCAAAAAAAATTACTATAATCCAAGTGGTGCCACCAATATATGTGTTCCTTTGCAATAGCAGTAGAGAAAGACAACAGACCCTTGTCCCTCAAACCTATCACTAGTCCTTCAAAGATAGAAACAAAAAGGGCCCCAAATATTCAGAATATTTACAAGCTCTTAGGTTTATTGTTTTTACAACATATAGGTATTGTGAGTGTAATAATAAAAACATTTCAGTTTGACTAACTTACCAAAGCGCTTTTGGGGCACCACAAATTTCCCTAGACCACTAGACCATGTCCTCAAAAAGGTAAGATGAAGAAAACTACACCAAGCAGTACGGTATGTGTCAGCTTTCGCAGGAACAAACAGCCCCAAGTAGCTCCGCAGCTTACAATGAGCACCTACGGACTTCTCATGCTACTTAAAGATTGTGACTCAGCTGGGTTCAGCAGGCCTCACATGTCTTCTCAGTCCCCAACACAGACATCACTATCTGAGACCTGCTATTCTTATGGTAAAGGGCAAGAGGAAAAAGGCCGAAGATGAAGCATCCCATTGCATTTAAGTTGCTACTGAGTGAGACAACTGTCACGTCTACTCACATCTCGTTGGCCAGAGCATGTAATGGAGAGCAAACAACTGGGAATAACCCCACCTGTCACAATGTCTCAATGAAATCTCCATTCACTCTATATGGGATTGTTCACACTGTGGGAGCTAAAGCTAGGTATTGTGCTTCCCCAGAGCTTCCCCTTGTGGCATTTTGTGCAGCTATTTATAAGTCTTTGTGAGTGCTTTGCTACTACTGTGGGGATCCCAGTTTTCTTCCTCCAAACATCCTTCTTACTGGCCTTCTCAGTGTTGTTAGGGAAGCTTGTGCTATTCAGGTTCAGATGGACTTCAGTGACAACCTAGATCCCCTATGATTGGTCCAAAAATTCAGCAGTGTCAAGACCCAATGATAGACTACTTTCAATCCTCTGTAATCCTTTCATTTTTAAAAATCCTATATGCAAATTAAAAACAGATTTTTATGGATTTTCATTTCCTCTTCAAAAGCCACATGATATCTAATAAAGTAATAAACCCTCACACAACAACAAGCACTCATGTATACAGTATATGCCCTTAACACAAAACTGTCACCAATATCATTGCTTAAGAATTGATTTTTCTCTCAACAAAAATTTGTAATAGGGGTGCCTGGGTAGCTCAGTGGCTGAGTGTCTGCCTTTGGCTCAGGTCATGATCCTGGGGTCCTGGGATCGAGTCTCTCATCAGGCTCCCTGCAGGGAGCCTGCTTCTCCCTCTGCCTATGTCCCTGCCTCTCTCTCTCTCTGTGTCTCATGAATAAATAAATATTTTTTAAAAATTGTAATAAGTATTTCAATACTTTTTATATGCTAGATGTCAAGCATTATACACATCATTAATTTATTTACTCCTTGTACCAACACTGGAGGTAAATGTCATCCTCACCAACCCTGCTCTACAGATGAGGTAACCGAGGAACAGAAGGCAAACGACCTGTCGAAGCTAACACGCCAGGTAAGTGGCAGAGCTGGGATTCAAATCTTCGGCTGTGTGCTCCAGAGTTCTTGCTCTTTTCCATTACGTTATCTGCCTTGTCCCCTTCACTCAATTTTTTCTCTATTTTAGGAGACTCTATGTCAAATTTCTCCAAGCAAAGGAAAAAAATTATGGTGCCCATTTACTTTATGCTGTTTTGAACTTTCAACTCTTGCATTTTCTCAAAGCCTCCACATTAGAAGACCATACACAAACATAATGGGGTTTATGTTTGTACCACACTTCAGAATTAGCTGAGCTGAGATTCAAAGATATTAAAATTGGTGCCCACTTCCATACCTAGCAGGAGGCAGTTGGGACTTCTTAAAGACATGAATCTACGTCAATCCTTATAATTATTGCCCAGGCCCTCATGGATCCAAAGCAGTGAATATCCTCACTGTATAAGTCAGCTTTTCTCTGAACCAACAGCTGCTTCTTAACGAATGGTCATTTCTATTTTACAACCTAGTATTTTATAAACCTTTTCCTTCTTCTCTCTTTTTCAGTATGCCACACAAAGCTGGATATGTTTTGAAATACTGTGCTGGGGCACCTGGGTGGCTCAGTTGGTTAAACATCTGACGCTTGGATGCAGCTTGGGTCCTGATCTCATGGCTCCTGGGATAGAGGCCCCAGCCCTGCATAGGGCTCCATGATTAGCAGAAGTCTGCTTGGATATTCTCTCCTTCTGCCCCTGCCCCCACTTACATGCACTCTCTCTCAAAAAAATAAATACATCTTAAAAAAAAAAAAATATATATATATATATACTGTGCTATTTTTAAGGATAACAATCTCAAACAAATAAAATCCACATATTTCGATACACTGCTTATAGGTTCAAATTCCTTCTTTTTCAAATCTTGCTATCAGAAGTAAAACAGTGAAAGTTCCATTGTGGAAGGTGGCTAATTCCAGGGGTTAGGAAGTTAACAAATAGTGAAGTTTGGAATGGGGATGGGCCTCAGAGGGAGAAGAAAAGCAGACTAAGCAACAATATAGCCGGATAAGATCTAGACTATGGAATTCATTGCTGTATAATCAAGAACTGGCTCTCAGTGGATATCATTAGTAACTTTCTTGGCACACTAAATGGCTTGGTGATATTGCCAAGAATATATGTAGATTCTCTTTTAAGAATTATGCCAGCTTTGGTGCAAATCATTTTCTTTGGTCAATCAATAATCAAGACTGTTGCTTCTTTAAAGAGACCATTATCATGACTATAGGTAAAGCAAGTTCACAATTTTATTTTAGAAATATACTCTGTGTGGAAGAAATATATATACATATATAGGTGTGTGTATATCTATCGATTGATCAATAGATAGATCCTCTGTGTGAACCAGTTGTCACCTGCCAGAGTCAATAACTAAATAACCACTTTCTACACAAGTCTCTTAAGTCATGTTTGCTTATTAACATATATGGGCAAAGGGTGTAGGACAGGAAAAGTTAATTTGGGGTATTGTTAAAATAATTCAGTGTTAGCGAGGTAATAGCCTAGGTCTTTATCACAAATATTATTTTCTAAAAATATTGAATAAAACCTAATCTTGTTTATAAGGCTTATGAATTTCACATGCACTTAGGAAATTCAAAGATACTATCTCCTACCATACTTGTAATAATCAATTATGACTACCATCTAGTGAGCATTTATAACATGCAAACCCAGTGCTAAGTACATTCCACATAATGAATAGCATGTCCATGCTATTATGCAGAATGCTACAGAGATTCTATGTCCCAGAAACAGAGGCTACCTCTGTTTCATTGTCTTTGCAGTAAAAATATAAATATGCTTCTGTTAAGTATACTAATAGAGTTTTGTCTTCATAAACACTAGTACAACACCCCTCAAATCAAATGTGATTTAATGGGGAACATGAAAACAGATTCGATGTGTCTGATCTGCTGTCTTTCTTTAAAACATCCATGAAGAAAAAGAGACAGTAGGTGACAATAGAAAAAGAAAAAAAAAATGATAAACCAAAATTTCCAGGCAACTTCCCCTAAATGCATTGCAAGTGGAGACAGATTGAAAAGCAAATTATTAAACTCTACCATAACCATCTGACCCCAAAGTAAAAGATATTCACTAAAAATAAAAAATAAAAAAATCTCTGACTCATATCCTCTTTTGCACACCTAACCCCAGAATGTAGAGGCTGGACTCTAGAAAAACAAGCAAATGATCATTTTTAAAAGTAACCAGAGTCTTGTTCTCCATTTTATATCATCTCTATCAGTTCTTTTCTCTTTTTATTTTTCCACTCCATTAATAGGAAATAGAGAGGGATATTAAAATAGTATCCAAGGATATTTTGCATTTGAGGGTGGAAAATAAAGCACACGAAAATCAAATCAGACACAGGAGAGCTGAGAGTGCTGAGATGTGTGTGCTCATTCACACAGGTTAGAAGCACCCGTGAGCTTCGAAGCTCATCAACTGGTTCCCCAGCATGGCCAGAGCACAAAAGTCACTATAGATAGCACCAGCGCTGTCAGATGTGATGAATGCCAGGAGGCGTTACAAACAGAATAAAAGTAAAATGCTACATCCTGACTTGCAGGGTTGTATTTGAAAGAGGACAGTTGTCTGAGCCCTAGTGAACAACAAAGAGGTCTAAGGAAACTGAACTTTGTTGAAAAATGCCATGCTGGATAACTCTTCCCGAGTCAGTGCGTCCAGGAAATAAACAATGGAACCTACTGAAACATAAGAGAAAGAAAACATTTGGCAGACAGGGTGAGATTTCCCTAAAGACTAAGAGAGGTCATGGCTCTGAAAATTCTTTTCTTCAAAATTATATAAGAATTTTCCAAGACTCAGTGTACTCACAAAGGTCTCAGAACCTCTATAAAATAGAAGCAGGCATCTTCACAAACAGAACAGCTGAAGTAAAGGCAGAGATACAAAGGATATTGGCTGAAATAAGAAAAGAATTACAATAGTGAATGCAAGTCTGCTTTGGATATAGTAAAATGCAGAATAGACATTGCAGAGAATTTTTAAACATTATGTGGAATAACAAATGTGAAAACCCATGTAGAACATAGGAGGGAAACACAAAAAGATAAAACAAGAAAAAATATACAGATAGGTATATGCATATATATGTAAGAGAAAGTGTATCCACTCTAAGATTTATGGGTGTCTATGAAGTGGAAATAATACCCTCAATGCAAGAAATTTAAATGATGTTACTCAAAATAGAACTATTAATTTAAGACATAACCTAAAATGTTCCAGAAATGAAAAAAATATATATGATTCTTACAGACCTTCAAAGAGTTTATCATGTTCTAAGCTTGATTACTGTTTATGTGAAAGGTAATGAAAAGACATTCCTGGATGTATTCTTTCTGTTAACAGACTTCCCCCCACCCCCATTCAAACACACTTCTGTAAATAGGGAGAGCTCATGAAAAGAAACTTAGGTGTCACACAGTACAAGCCAGCTGGGGAGGCCATGGAAATAATTGGACCTCAGGAATACCTGCAAAATCAATGCAGCCAGAGCTGTCTTTCCACACTCATCTCTGAGTCTCTTAGTATCTTAGGCTCCATTTTTTCCATTTTTCTCACAGAGTGCAGAATAGCTTTCTTCACAAGAGAACTTGGCTGCCAACAGTCATGAGAAAAGATTGAACACAGGGCCAAGATCAAAACCCATGGGGCTAGGCCTCCTGGGTGTCTCAGCAGTTGAGTGTCTGCCTTTGGCTCAGGTCATGATCCCAGGTCCTGGGATTAAGTTCCCTACAGGGAGACTGCGTCTCCCTCTGCCTATGTTTCTGCCTCTCTCTTTGTGTGTCTCTCATGAATAAATAAATAGAATCTTTTTAAAAAGAAAAGAAAAGAAAGGAGAAATGAAACAAAAAAAGAAAAGAAAAAAGAAAAGGAAAAGAAAGAAAAGAAAAGAAAAGAAAAGAAAAGAAAAGAAAAGAAAAGAAGAGAAAAGAAAAGAAAACAGGTGCCAGACCTAAGACTGTCATCAGAAATAAGTGCATATGGCAGCCCCAGAGCAATCATAGGTATCAGGCTGCAGAGGCCATCCCTGAAGAGGAGGAATTATAATCCCACAAAAGATGGTGAAAGGCATCTAGGAACTAGGAAGACACTCAGACCAAACAATGGATATTCTCTCAAAACTTAAAGATACCACTACCAGCTTTTAACAATGGTCCTAGATTTGAAAGGTCAACACAAATCAGAATTAGAAAAGTCCAGAAAGAACTCAGGAGGAAAAACTAGAAAGAAAAGAAAAATTATTTCAAAAATAAAGACTAAATAAGAAGGATTACAAGAATGAATATACACAATAATGAATTACTTTTTAAATGGTAGAAAGTGAAAGTAGAAAAAAATTTATATTGAAACATGTGAAGTAATAAAAAAAGATTCAAAAGACTGGCAAATACTGAGGACAGACCCCCCCAAAATTGCATATGGATAATAAATAAAAGTCCCTAAAAAAAAAAACAAACAAAACCAACAACAAAGAAACAAAACAAATAAAAATCTAATTCAAGAACACTTCCTAGAGATAAGATAAATAATATTTTAAACTACATTTTGAAAGTCCTAATCATGTACTTGAGAATATCAACACTTGACGGTGTTTTGGGATGGGATTAATTAGTAGAACAGATTGTTCTCCTTAATGTGGGCAGAGCTCCTTCAATCAGCCGAAGGCTTGATTAGAACAAAAGGCAGGATTTACTACCCCCAGTAAGAGACAAGTCTCCTGCCTGATGGCCTTTGAACTGAGTACATTAGCTCTTCCTGTTTCTTCAGTAGCCTGCAGCCTTCAGACTCAAACTGGCATAACAGCTCTGGAGATTTTGGATTTGCCATCCTCCATAATCACTTGAGCTAGTTCCTTTAAACAGATAGATAGATGATAAATAACAGAGAGAGGGAGAGAGATTGCTCCTATTGCTTCTGTTCTCTAGAGAACTCTAACTAGTGTACAGGAACTTGAACGAACCAGCTCTTAATTAAGTTGAAAGGGACCTTTTTCCAGTTAACACTGTTTTTCATCCATACCAGAGAAAACACGGTTCTTCCTTTTAATGATATCTTATTCATAAAAGCCCTTTGGAAATAATGTAATAAGTGTAAAAAGAGGACACTTAGTGAATAAAAATCTACTTTTATTCTAAGTGATTTGGAACTAATTAATATAACACACAGAAAAGAACTTATTCCAATTGGAAATTCTCCAAGTGATCACCTTCATGAAGAATTATTCAGTACTTTGATGGAATTGATAATGATGATAATGGTGGGAAAGATTATGATGATGAGGTGGGTGTCTCAAAATTTAAGTCTCCATGATATTTTTTAGAGATATTTCTTTCAGTATCTGAAAAAGGGCTAATAAACTAAAGGGTGAGCTGAACAAATCAACCTAGATAACAATGACCCCATTATTAGTTTTATACCTAGTGTTCTTGCATGGAAAATTACTTAGTATGTAAAATGTTGGTCAGCGAATTTAACTTGAAATCTCACTAAAATATGAGGATTAGTTAGGAGATTGAGTCTGATAAATTTGTGGGAACAGCTGGGCATTTTTCATTGTTGATTATTTTACTATTTCATGGCAACATTCCTAACCCTAGATGTGCACCAGTGTAGAAATACGATTTTCCACTGAAGAGAAGAAACAGCAACTGTGTGAAGATTTGTGACTATGGTTTTTGTTTTATTGTATAGCCTTTAATCTGAATCAAGAATGAATCCAAATAAAATCTGCATAATTAACTGTTGTTTTGTTTTTAAAGAAAATTGCAATGAATACATGAACATTTGCTAAATATCTCAGCCATTTTCACAATATTCACAGAAGCTAAATGAGATTCCAACCCTGTAGGGATTAACGGTCAACATCATTATGTCTATTAGTTACATCAATGATCCTTTCCCACCTTCACATGGAAGGATGAACATTGCAGCGTTAGTTTTATAAAAATTGGATTCAGTCATCAACTTTCATTTAACAACAAAAAAACACAAAGAAATTATTACGAGATTGAAATATGTAATATAGTCTATATGAATAATCACTCAATAAGTTTTGAAGAAAAAAACCTAGAAAAAAAATGTGGCATTCCTACTCTGTTTGTCTTCATTTATCCCCAGTAGGTTTGTTTACCGCTAGAAATGTTGTTTCTTCATCCCACTTTAAATAATGCGGCCTTACTTATCAAAATGTGAGAATTGTGCCACTGAGAGAAATTATCTTAATCTTCCTCCAGCTTTCAAGATTGATTTTAGCACGAAGTCACAGGTTCAATTTCATTTTAAAACTGAGAACCTAAAAAAAAATAAAATAAATAAAAAAAAATAAAACTGAGAACCTAGAGCAAATGATACTTATCTAGGAGAGGTGCCAAACAGGAAAGAGTATAAAGAAAGCCTTTTAGAGTGCTGTGCTCATTCAGGAAAAACAGCACCTGATGTTATCTGAGACAGAATATTTTAGGTTGTATCTAAACGGAATGTGCTGAAGAATGGAATAGTCGTCAGTCAACTGGCGATTTTCCCTGCAAAATGCCAAGCAATTACTTTTAGTTTCTTTATTTATTATTTATTTACACGTTTTTACTCAAAGTTGAATCCACAACTAGAATTCACACTTTTCTGGGCTCATTTGAAAGACTAACTTTCGGGGCCCCTGGGTGGCTCACTGGTTGAGCGTCTTTGGCTCAGGTCGGGATCCCCAGGACCTGGGATTGAGTCCCGCATCAGGCTCCCCACAGGGAGTCTGCTTCTCCCTCTGCCTTTATCTCTGTCTCTCTCTGTGTCATATATATATATATATATACATATATACATATATATATATATATACACACACACACACACATATTGAATGAATGAATGAATCCTCAGTCCAATTCTTCACAGAATTGTATTTGAATCAAGGGGTTTTAGTTGTGGGAATCTGTAAGTGGAGAAAAAGAAGGGAAAATTGTGAGCAGAAACAGCGAATTATTATTTCTGCGTTTCTATATTATTCCCCAATTGTTGGGGCAGAAGGCAGAGGTACAATCTATCCTTCTGTGGTAAATCCTATGGTTCATTTCCCAGATTCCCTCCTTCAGGATAAGAGTTCCTGACTTCCCTAACTGCTGGGAATATTTGCTGATGATTCACAGATGAATCCTTCCTTGGGAATTGCCCCTCAGTCAAAGGGAGTTTATCTCACCCAGAGTTGTGTTCCCTACCAGAGCAACCCACATCCTATAACGGGGTCAAGATGAGGGTACCCAGCCTGGTCTCTTGTTTCAACACAGGTCATATCTGAATGACCATCCCAGCTGCCAAGATCCCCACCAGATTGGCTGAGGTCTCTGGCAAATGCAGTGCAGCGAAATACCTGCCCCTGCTCAGTTCTGCGTCCCTTTTCTCCAACACAAATGGAGCTGCTGAGAGCACCCCTCAATTATCCCTTACACAAAGACCTCCATATCAGAGTCTGTTTGCAGGGACCCCAATTAAGACACCTTCCATAGGGTAAAAAATAAGGAGGAAGAAGCACTGATTGTCTAGAACCATGTCATACTTTAATCAAAATAATAGTGTTATGGCAAGTAGTGATTCTGATGCCAGTCTGATGAATATTCCTTACACTTGCATCAACCTGAAAAGGAACTGCAGTGATATGCCATGAGGCTCAGTGTTTGTCATGATTCATTCAAACTCTGCCCCACCCCCACCCAAAATCCAACATAGAATATCTTCTTCTAATTATAAAACTTACGCTTGTTCATTTTAGAAAATTTACACAAGAAAGAAAAATATAAACAAGATTGTAAAAGTCATCTGCACTTCTACCTCCAATATAGAATTGTAATTAAACTGGTCCACAACCTTCCAGATATTTCTCTGCGTATACACAGACTCATCACACATATACATACTCATTTTTTTTACTAACAAGCAACAACAACAAAAACCCCTCTACTTCTCAGACTTTTATTGCCTGTTTTTTCCAATTTAACCATATAAAAATATATCATTTTTACTGACTGCTTAATATTCTATTTTAGAAGTAAATACAATTTAATTTAATCCTCTACTGATACATTTAGATCTTCCTAATTATTCAGTATTCTAAATTTTGTGGAAATAAATATCCTAGTCTCACTGATCAGATTAATTCCTTTGAATTATTTATTATTATTAATATTCATAGTCTATGAAATATTATTCATAGTCTATGAAAATGACTCTTTTCATTCACACTTTTTCATTCTTTTGCTTCTTTTCTAATTTAATATGTAAAATACAACCTCATTAGCATTTCAATTGACACTTCTAGTAGTAGGAAGACAGACTTATTTTTTTTTGTATATTTTTTTATTGGAGTTTGATTTGCCAACGTATAGCATAACTATACACAGTGCTCATCCTGTCAAGTGCCCCCCTCAGTGCCTGTCACCCAATCACCCCATTCCCCCACCCACCTCCCTTTCCACCACCCCTTGTTCATTTCACAGAGTTAGGTGTCTCTCATGTTCTAAGACAGACTTATCATATCAGCATATGCCACAATTGTAAGAAACAAGACATGCTGTTGATGGGAAAAAGCAAGAGTCAAAAAGATGAGATCATGCTGGAAAAATAGGCTAAACAAATGAATTTTAATAGGGGTCAGAATCAGGTTTCAAGACGATACTTTTCAAATAACCACAGAAGAACGGGATGGAGGAACATTTTTGGTTGTTGTTTTTAACAAAGTTAACACAGAAAAGACCTAGGTATTTCACTGAGTGACAGTTTAGACCGGGCCATGATTAATGCAGCTACCAGAAACTTCAAGGGGAACTTAGTTTTCAGAGTCCAGGACAAGGATGCTCCCTCAGTCATTTCCTTCTGAAATTACTATCCTAGATCTGAAATATTTTGTTCAGTCCAACATTTTCTAAGGCCCATTGGCTAACTCTAACATGTCCAGAAACCAGGAGAATAAAGTGTCTGTAAAGCAGATCATATGAAGAAGAGTTGAAGGGATCAGTAATATTTAATCAAATAAATAAAATTTAAGATGGCTTGGAACATGATAAGAATGGACTGGGGAGCACAGGGATGCAACTTAGCTATCTTTAAACATTTGAAGGGTTGTCATTCAGAGGAGGGATATGATTTACTCTTTATCACACCAAAAGGCAGAGCTAGAAGCAGTGAATAAGTATAAGTATACACAGGCAGATTTTATTTCAACATTAAGTAAGAAACGTCTAATAACCAGAACTGCTCAAATGTGGAATAAAATTAACAGGTCAGATTTTCCTTCCATTAAACCACCACTGAGCCCTCTTTCAATACCCAGTCATTCCAATACCTTCCAAGCCTCTCCTTCATTCTCACCCTGCATCTGGCCCTGCTGTATTGAGGGGACAGGAGGTACTAGAAAAGTGGAGTGGGCTCCTTTGCTTGTGTCCTCTGCCGCTGGCACTTTCACTAGAACTAACCATTTCTCTTAGGTCTGGGGAAGTGCAATTCAATTTCTGTGCAGTACTCTACCTTCTTGCTTCCCAAAAAATGTCTTGTTTAAATTCCAAAGTTTCTCCAGCATTAAACTAATGTCAAAACACCTAAACCAAAACATTTAGAAAACACAGAGGAAAAAATGAAAATAATTTCAAATGGCTCTAGTTTATTGCCTCCTCCAATACCAAATCTTTTATGAAATTTGCACTAATCAGACATACCTGATTTCTCCCCAACACACTAAGCAAAGGACTTCTCTGCAACTTAAGCTCTAGTTCACCTTTCTCCACGGAACCTGCTCCCTATGTCTCGGCTAGTTGCCATGTATACAGATGTGGATTCTAACACTTTTCTACATGAAAGAGAAATATCTTGGTTGGTCCTGAGGATCTTTGTCCCTTCTGAAGTATATAGAGAGTCAGTCATGCTTTCTGGGCAAACTCTACCATAGATGGATAAGACACCCAGTCAACGGAGATGATGAATATCTTCATCATCACTGGCCCTCTTTCCTTCCTTTAAGATGTTACTAATAAAACTTCTATCATTCAAAAGTTAGCTTCTCAAAAACAGCCTCCAGAATTACTTGAAAGTGTGTTTGGGGTCCTCCGAGCACTGATCAGGGTTCCTTTCTTAGTTCTTTCAGAGCATCAGCCTACACCTATTGAGGCCAAGCCAGCAGGTGCCACGAACATATGCACGGAGAGAGGGTACTTGGGTTACAACTACAGGGCAAGTGAATTAAAGGACAGTCATGCCATCCATTTGCCCCACATTAAGAGCCAAACCAGAAAATTTGTTTAATTGTGTATATTTATGGAAGTATAGTGTACCTTTCGGGAAAACCGATTCACGTGAGAAGTGAAATCTGTAGAATGGCTCAGAATATTTCACTTGTTATAACCAAATGAAGAAATGTAATAAAGGAAAGGGACACAGACAGAAAGAAGGGCAGGCTGAATTTACGAACAGATGAGGTTCCAACATTCATTCAGAAATCAGAATGTTTTCCCATGAAACAACCTTCCATCATACACATTGATTTCTAGGCAAATAAATACACAGAAGGCTTTTTTAATCCGCTTTGCACCTCAATGTGGTTACTAATATATCATAAAACTTAAAAATCATAGTTAACATGCTTTAAGTGCTTAATATATGCTAGTTATCACCTCAATGAATCTTTACAATAATATGATGAATTAGGAATTATTCATCATCATCATTTCATCTCTAACGGGTGGGAAAACTGAAGCTCAAACTACTAATGTCGGCAAAAGGTTTGAAGACAGGTCTTCTGAAGGTAGAAACACACGTTAGCCACAATGCAGTACTACCTCCAACTTGCCCACTACATATCGTTTCCAAGACAAGGGGTCCAGAGTTCCAACAGGGGGTACCAAGAGTCTATCATCACCTCTGCAACCCAAGAGCGGAATGGAGGTTCCATCTGTGCCCAGCTGGCTCCCTACTGAGAACAAGAATTGGGTATTCCTGAAAACTGAGCCATCCCCAAGAAAGTGCTAATAAATTGTCCAGAAAGTCAGAGGGGAAAGTACAAAGAGGAGAGAAGCAATCCCAGGCTGCTGGGAGGGACTCCACAGTGGAAAAGGCTTTTAAGAAATGAGGTCTTACAGCAGCAAAGGAGACATCCCAATGTGCTGCTGCCATTTTGAATAGATTTTTGTTCAGACAAACTTTTGAACTTTTAATTTACCTCACTTTCCCTTTTAATACCTGGTTCCATTAAACATGAGCATGAATACTTGTGTTTAATGGAAGAAATTAACAAATGGAGAAATTAACAAATCTCTACGAGTCTCACTGTTTTCATCCATAAAGGGGAGCTATTATAACTCATTTGCGATGTTGTCATGATAATTACGTACCCTAAGGAATATAATGCATGCATGTATCTGTTCACTTGATAGGAGTTTTATATACCAATACCTAGGCCATAGGGGATGCTCAGCAAATGTTTGTGGAATACATGAGCGCATAAGAACCACCCATATCTAAACATTAAGGATTATTGTTCAGAAAACATATCCTTCGTTTTGTAAAATACAGATTTTGATCTGAGGGAAAAAAAATGTTTTTGAAAATAGCATGTTGTTTTAACTGAATTGGGAGAAAAAGAGACATTTCAATCATTTATTGTCTATTGATTCCTACCCATGTTTTATGCAGGAAATATGACCCTACGAAGGATATCCCTGTGGTAAAGCATTAACAAATTAAGCCAAATGTCATTAAGTTTGTCTCATTCCTCATTCATGTGGAACGTTAGTAGATCACATAAGCAGGCACTCTAATTCTCTGTGCTCTATATTTTTCCATTTTTCAATTGCTCTCTACTTTGCCCTGTTTATTTAATTAAGGATTGGCTACTTACCAAGCTGCTATAGGTTCTTTTTGCTATTTTCCGAAGGTTAAGGAGAGAAGGGTCTCACTTGGATTATGCAGACACCTCTGACTTTGCTCATCCATATTCATGAACCCCTCTGGCTGTGTTTTCTCCGTGTGAATTGCTCTTAACAGATCATTCTCTCTCAAACCCTTTGCATTCACACAAACCTGCTTCTATAACCAACAGAAACATTAGCAGCAGGTGAAATCTTCATTACTGGTGGTTAGACAGGAATGCTAATTGGTTTCAAATATTAACTATTATTTTCTCTAAACTTTTCCCCTAAACATTTCACCTGGAGCTATTTTGATTTCATACTTTTCTAAAGAGCAGAATGCCTCCATCTGCATAGGAGCTTTATAGTAGTAGATGAAGCAAAGACAATTATGACAGTTTTATAAGCGTAAAAATTACCTCCAGATTAGAGTCAAGGCCAGCATGGCTGGAACAAGGATTTTTTTTCCTCCTTCACTCCTAATTCTTCTGGTTCATCCTGTGCTTGTAATTTATGTTTCCTAGGCCGTTAGCAGTGCTTTTCAAGAAGATGATTAGAATAACAGGCTTTTAGAATAGGTCTTAGAAATCCTATTCTTGTCCAAACTCCCTCAATTTAGAAATAAAACATACAGATGAAAGAGATTCAAGGAGTACATGCCCAGCTAGCAACAGAGCAGGGCCTAGCATCCAAGTCCCTAAGTCCATACTGGCTACAAAAGGGAGGAGAATCTTCATGTAGTCAGAAGAGGGGAGAACCCAACAGATACCATTCAGTAGGGTCCAAGGCCCCTGGCTTATAAGTTTCCCTCTGAAACTGCTGCCATGGCAGTAGGGTCACCTCAGTCTAGTGGCCTCCTGGCTTAATTAATTTCACAGAGACTGCAAACCCAAGTCTGATTCCAGAGTTCTTGATTTTTCCATAATGCCAAAGTGCTTCCCGAATAACTATAAAGACAAATAGTTCTTGAATAGCACTGCTGGGATTCAGACTCTCCTCAGATGTTTCTTGTCCTGGAGGAGTGGCAAGTGTGTCATTTTAACACAACTCCATGGGATTGCCTTGAAACCATGGACATTGATCTCTTTAGGCCTCAGTTCTCTCATCTGCTAAACGGGGATGATAATAAGCATACTGCTTTGTGATGGATGTAGATGGACTTGCAGATAAGATAAGTGGAGTAGAATTCTTATTACAGAGTTTAGTAGTAGCCACCATTCAGGACATGTAAGCTCCTATTCTTTGATAGGTAGAGAGACTCCTATCCCAGAGTATTTTGTACACTGTGTGTGTTGGAGGAGAAAATATAGGATTTCTATTTCTTTGTGTAATTGCTCTCCTGCAATTGCTGTCTTTTCTTACAGCTTGATATTCTGGGTACCATTTCTACTAGCCATAAACTCAGATAGAAAAATGTAACTCTTTCTTTTAAATTGACTTTACATTTAAATTTTTTGTAAATATACTTATTTCCATCTCAAGCATCAATGTTCCCCTGATGGCAGAAAATGTAATTCATTCACTTCTGGGTAAAACTCAGACAAATTCATTGATGTCACTCAAATCAGAATCTTGGCAAATCTCAACCCTTCTGGGTTTCATGTCTCTTTCTCTCCCTCTCTGTGGTCTTAGTCCTTGATCCTTAAAAAATCTTCTCACTCAAAATGATTGTCTCTGCCAAGCATTTATAAAAATCTACTTGATAAGCTCAAATACTCAGCCTTGAATGTTTTTCCTCCTATAGATTTCTTTTTTTTTTTTTTCCTCCTATAGATTTCTGAGGTTAAAAATCCTATCAAGGGTCTAGACAGGATTGGCAGCAGGGGATTGGCAGCAGGTGCTCCCTGCTGCCAGAGTAGAGGAAGAAGGATGTCGAGGCCTGAGCAAGAATAGCATCTCACTTACTCTGTCCAAATATCACCCCACTTTATAAGAACAGAAACCTATTCAAATTAACTTAAGTAAAAAAGAAAAAAGAAAAAAAAAAAGGAGTCTCAGAACAGCCGGGTGACTCCCTGGTTGGATGTCCGCATTTGGTTCAGGTCAAGATCCCGGCATTCTGGGATCAAGTCCCACATTAGGCTCCCCAGAGGGAGCCTGCTTCTCCCTCTGTGTCTCTCCCTCTCTCCGTGTGTATCTTTCTCATGATAAATAAATAAAATCTTTAATTTAAAAAAAGGAGGCTGGCCTTTAGAATACAGAAATTCATAGATTTCAATAACAAGAACCAAAAGAAATCTGGACTTCCAGAAATATGAACATCAAAGTGCATTTTCTTCCTCACTGTCCCCTCCTCCCTCTGCCCCGCACTTGGGGTTTCTCCCTTCTGCCTCTCCTTAGGTGTCTGCTCCAGTCTTCTTTTTCTTGATCTGCTTTCTTTATCTTGCACATGGCCTCAGAATAAGCACCCTAACCTCAGCTCTGTGTAAGGACTTCCCAGGTCGAACCCTGCAGCTGGTTTCACTTGTCACCAGGTTTCTTAGTACAAGTGTCCCCAGAGAGACTCTGACCATTCGGGCTTTTCCGGTACAGCCTGACCTCACAGGCTGCTGACAAGTTTGTGGCTTAATGGCCTTTGGGTCAGTTATCCATTCTAGTTCAATAAACTGTTGCTCTGACAGGTACTCTGAAACACACCTCTAATACCGTCCAACTATGGAAGAAGAGATATTAAAGATATTACACGTTGAAAGTAAAAAAGAAGAGTGAGCCATCTTACATGCTTATGCAAGACCCTGGAGGAAACTTACTGCTGCCCCAGCAGCAGGTCTCAGCTTTTCCTGGGTCATGGATGGCACTCTGGAACTATCTCTCCATGTTATTTCTAATTGCCAGTGTTTTCTACTTTGGAATATCCACTAAGAGGAGGATACTGTGATTGTATAAATGTTTCCTCTTTTATTACAGATCTCTTCCTTTTTAAAGATTAGAAATAAGAATTTTAAGTTATTTTTCTTTTGAGTAACACTTTTTGTACAAAGATAGTAGTGGGGTGACCTAGAGGAGCCGTGAAACCTGTAAACTGAAGGATGAGAGAAGAGACAAAAAAAGGAGCCAGGGGATTGAATTAAAATAAAATAAAATAAAACAAATAAATTTTTAAAGAGGGGTGGGTGGAGGCAAGAGGCTTTCAGGCTACTACAAGTATATTTTATTGTATTTTTCATGGTTATATATTGAGGATCTTTTGAAAATTATATTTGACAGAGATTTCTGTTATTCAGAAGTAACATGAATTCGAATTTTTATGGCTTCTTACTGGACAGCATTTGTGATAAAATTCTTTCTGCTGGTTTAAATGTAAATTGATAGGATTCATACTTAATGAAGGATGTGCCAAAAATTCTTCTAAAAATTCAATCTATAACAAAATACCAATCAGAAATATTTAGGAAAGGTAGAAGAGATACAAAACGGAATTAGATTCTAGTGAGTCGTATTTTTATTCTTTCTAAGGTAATTGAATTAACAGAGCAAACCACAAGAGGCAAATGGATTAAATCTCAAGACAAGATTTGTAGAATGATGAGTAAGCATTTTCTTACATAGGGCCCCTGAGAATCTTCCAGAGTGGCTACACTTAGAACCTAGGTGGCCAATTGTATCAGTGGAGAAGGAGGAGAGAAGAAGCCATGGGAACAGGCAAGCATTGGCTATGAACAATCAAGCTAATTCTCCTAACTTCATTAAAGTTAGTTCCTATTTGTATGACTTCTTGACTAGTAATTGAAATATATAGAGAAATTGTCGAAATCAGAAAAGAAATTTAGCAGGCATGGAAAGACCCATGGAAAACTTAAAAAACAAATCCTGCCTTGAAGAGAGAAGAAAGCATGCCAAGATCTGACGCCAAAGTTGGTCAAGTTTATGCTTGGGGGAAGGTAACTGTTTGAACATATTTCTAATGCTTTAGAAACCAATTTTTTCCTTGTTCATCACTGCATTTTCCATCTGTAAAAGTAATTATAGAAATATATTTGCAAGACATCCACAAGCTTCCATCTGTATGTAATCCCTACATGTCGATTACATACACTGACACTCTGCAAGCCTTAAACCTGGCTAGGACTCTTCTCTGGTAGAGAGTGTACTACCACACAGACATGTACCATTTGGAGTTGGAGTGATGGCTCAGCAAAATGAGAGATCTGATCGTGTGGTATCAAATAAGTTGACTTAGAAGTTGTACCATCTGGAACATTTTAAAACTGAGACTTGAGTCTGTGGAATCCTTATATGAACGATAAGTCTTTAGTAGGTGTGCCTATGCTTGTATGGAAGAAAGATTTATTGAAAAGTATCCTTTCCCCCTCCGCCCAAAAGAGCTCTCCATAACTGGCAGAGAAAATTAAGTGTAAAAAATACCTACATTACAGGTAACCATCCCATGGGAAACAATGGTTCTAGCTGGAGCCATGTGATTCTTTTACTACAGCATGATTTATGGAAGGTAATCTAGGAGGTAAATAAAGGAAGGGTTTTTGATTTGCTTTGCTTTTTTTTTTTTTTTTTTTTTAAGTAGGCTCCACACCCAGTATGGAGCTCAACACGGGGCTTAAACTCAGGATCCTGAGATCAAGACCTGAACTGAGCCCAAGAGTCATACACTCAACTGAATGAGACACTCAGGTGCCCCTGGAAAAACTTTTTGTACTACATTCATCAACCAAATTTTTGAAATCCTTCAATTTCAAAATGAAAAATGCAAAAACCTACATTTTATGGAATTATATACATGTGATTGCTTGTATTGTATATGTAACTGTTATGCTCTACATAATTGTAACCAATGTGCTAAACAAGTAGAATTGGAAAGGGTGAAAACTCCAGGTTTACTCTTTATCACAAATATCCCCTGCAAAACCCCTCATCTTTCACCTTGGACCCAGATAAAAACCTGAGTGGGTCATGTCATTCTTCAGTGGCTTCTCGACATAATAGCAGTTCAGCTGAATGTAGTATTCTAATCTGTCCCCTTTGGCTCAGGCCTACTTCAGGAGCAGCCTGCAGTCGGGAAGGGAGTGGGGGCCTGGCCAGTTCTCGTGGTTTCCATGACGCTACAGCTTCTTGTCCCAGTTCACTTGTCACAATTCCTAACTTCTGTGCAACCTTTCTCCCAGTGTCCCCACCCCATCAGAGCAGAGTGGCAAGGAAGTGAGAGAAAATAAAAACAAAGGACTTGCTTGAATAGTTCTGCTCTGACTTACTACTGGTGCTTTCTGGTCCCAGTGGATCAAGGCTGAACTGCATCTGTCTGCACAGTTTCCTCGTGGAGACATTCTCCAGCTAACTTTTTCTGGTCCTCCACTCCCCACTTCCTGCCCAGTGAAGGATCCACTTCCTACTGCTTTGGCCTTATTTTGGCAGGCCTCCCCTAGGAAAGGGTCCTTCATATAGCTTCCACCTAGCTGTGTTCTGAGGCATTCCCCTGATAGGAGCTCACACATGCTTATCACACCTCTCAGTGCTCCGCTGGTGTCCACTCTCCTCATCTGGCCATCAGGACTAGTTCCGACTGTAGTCTTTGCCTTTGGTTTGTCTTTGGTTAAGTCAACCAGTGGTGTCTTGTGTACCCCCAGGAGATACATAGCAAACCAGGATTCAGCCCCCTCTAAAGCCCTCTCACTAGACTTGGGAGTGATTAAGAAGCCTTTCTCTACCCACACACCTGAGAGGAGGGGACAAGGAATGCCCTCCAACAACCTCCTACAAAGATCCTTTCTTATTCCCTTTTTGTAACTTCAACTCATATTTATATCTTTTAGGAAGGAATTGGGTTAAGGGTATGCAATCCAATTTTTCCCACTTTCTTTGAAAATTCTGCATGCATAATTTTTCTTTTTGATTGAGATATAATTGACATAACGTTATATTAGTTTCCAACGTACAGTGTAATGAATCAATATATATTGATTAGTATATATATTGGTATATATTGTGAAATGATCGTCACAGTAAATCCAGTTAATATCTGTCACAATACAGAGTTAACAATGTCTTCCCTCTCATGCTAAGAATTGTCAAGATTCACTCTCCTAGCTATTTTCAACTATGCAATACCATATTATCTACTACAGTAACCATGCTATACATGATATCCCCATGACTTATTAATTTTAAAAATGCAAGTGTATGCCTTTTGACCCCCTTCACCCATTTTGCTCAACCCAATCCTCTCTGCCTGAGGCAACTGCCAATCTGTTCTCTATATACCCCAGCTCAGAGGTTTTTTTGTTTTGTTTTTTCTCTTGTAGATTCTACATATAATTGAGCTCATATGGTATTCATCTTTTTTTCTGTCTGACTTACTTCACTTAGCATAATGCCCTCAAGGCCCATCCATGTTGTTGCAAATGGCAAGATTTCATTCTATGAAATTCATTTTATGGCTAAATGATACTCTACTGTGTGGGTGTGTATATATGTGTGTATATATTTCTTATCCATTCATCCATTGATGAACATTTAGGTTGTTTCCAAGTCTTGGCTAACAGAAATAATGCTAAAATGAGCATAGGGGAGCATATATCTTTTCAAATTAGTGTTTTTGTTTTCTTTGGATAAATACCCAGATGTAGAATTGCTGGATCATATGATAATTCTATTTTTAATTTTTTGAGGAATCGCCATAATTTTTTGCATAGTGACTGCGCCAATTTACATTCTCATTATAGTGAGAACAAGAGTTCCCTTTCCTCTACATCCTCACCAACACTTGTCATTTCTTGTCCTTTTGAGACTAGCACTTCCATTTCGTGGTTTCGATTTGCATTTCCCTGATGTTTAATGAATTCTTAATTATTCTTTGGATAAGATGGTTTGGAGCCACCCAGACCAGTGTATGCCCCTCACTCATTGTAAACTCCGGAAAAGCATTTAACTTCTTGAGATCCATTTGTAAAATGGGGAAAATGACATCTACACAAGGCCAAAATAGTAAAAAACAAAACAAAACAAACAAAAAAACAAGAATGGATTGCTAAAGAATGAAGTACAAAATTAGTTCATATCTCTGAGATATGTAAGAAAAGGTGAATTCATAAGCAAAAGAAAAAAATGCATCGACACTAAATCTAGACATCTCAGTGAGTGCAGTTTTTTGACACGTATGCAAATGTGAGATGTTTTCTAGGCAAATCATTGCTGTTGAGAGGAAAGTTAAAGGTGAAGTTGGAACAAATAGAATAGAATGGCTCAGTGTCAGGTTAACTTGATACACAAAGGCTTGGGGATGTATGACTTTGTATATCAAACTCTCAAAACAAAGTGAACTTTGAAACAATAGCACTCAAATCACATTTCATATGCCAAGTTCAGACTTGTGCATCAGCCCAAGGACAATTTCAAGCTTTCTCTCGGGAAAGCTGCCTGAACTCCAGTGGTCCCATTCTGCAGTGCCGTATCTTTGCATGTGCAGCAGTGTATTTCAGCCAATTATCCATATTTGTCACTTTTCACTCATGATTATATTTAAGTTAGTAGAAAAAAGAGCACATTTGTCAAAATATGTTTGTTGTTTTGGGACGCCTGGATGGCTCAGTGGTTGGGCGCCTGCCTTCGGCTCAGATGGTGATCCTGGATCATGATCCCGGAATCCGGGATCAAGTTCCACATCGGGCTCCCTGAAAGGAGCCTGTTTCTCCCTCTGCCTGTGTCTCTGCCTCTCTCTCATCTGTGTCTCTCATGAATAAGTAAATAAATATTTTAAAAAAATTTTTTGTTGTTTTGTTTTTGTTTTTTACAAAAACTCATTCAAACTTGCTTAGGCAAATATAACCAAGGATACAAATATTCCACAGCAGACAGGAATTCTAAATTCAGACAGTTAGCCCTGGGCTCAGTCGGGACTAAACTAGGGAACTTATCAAGACCCCATTCATCCATTCACTCATTCATTGAACACTATGACAAGCACTGAGAAATTGCAGTGAACAAGTCAGACAAGGTCCCTGCCCTCGTGAAGCTTACATTCTAGTGAGAAAAGCAGATAATGAACCAAAATTTGAGTTGTTGTGATTCTGGCTATAAAAGAAATAGACAGATAAAAATTAACTGGGGAATAACCTTATAGCATGAATGATCAGAGCAGGCAACTTCTCTGGCAGAGCTTAAAGCAGAGTTGGGAAAGATGGGAAGAGAATGAGTGAGATATGCAAAGAATCTGGGAAAAGGACACTCCAGCAAAGGGAATAAAAAGGCAAATGATTAGAGGAAGGCTTGTTCCAAGCACAGAAAGGCCAGAGAGCAAGGGGGTGATGGTTTGAGGCAAGGGTAGGGAAGTGGACAAGACCCATATCATGGAGGGATATATGAACTACAGTGAGAAGTGTGGGTTTTGGTATAGGTGCAATGGGAAGCCACTGAGATGTAGGAGAGCAGCATGGCTTTTAGACAGATAAAGATAACTTTTGCTGTAGTGTGGGCACGTACTTTAGCAGAACATGAGTGGAAGTAGGGCAGCCAATTAAAAGGCTTTACTGAAAGACATGGTAGTCTAGTGAGAGATATGGTAGCAGGTCAACAGAGATTGGAAAAAATGATCGAAAAAAAAAAAAAAAAAAAAAAAAAAAAAAAGGAAAAAATGATCGATTTGTGCTAAAAATTGGAGGATAAGCTGATAGGACTTGGCACTGCATTGAATGGAGTGGTTAGGAGAAAAGGGAGACTTGAGGACAACTCTGAGGTTTGGGTTGAAACAGCTGCATGATGAGTCATGGGTGACAGACACCATTCTGTGTGAAGGGGAGCAGGAGTAGGGGCAGCTGGGACGCAGAAGAACACCAATCTGAATCAGTGACAACCAGGCGAACATTCTGTAAGAAATCTGGATTATGGAGAGGACTAGTCTGGAAGACAAATTTGGGAATCTTTAGAATACAGATGGTATTTAAAGAAATGGTAAGATCACCCAGAGAAAGAATTTAGGGAAGAATGAGAGGAAGTCACAGAACTGAGCCCTGACAAAGTCCAGAATCAGCCAGAGAGAGGACATGGAGTCAGCAAAGACAAATGAAGAACGAGTACTCAAGATGGCAGAAGGAAAGTGGGCAGTGTGTATGGTAACAGAGACAACTTTAAAAGGTAAGGGGAGGAGATGAGGACAGGACATTGCCTTGGATGTAGTTAAATGTAGGTTATTGCAATCTTCACACAAGCATTCTCTCTCTCTCTCTCTCTCTCTCTCTCTCTCTTCTCTCCCCCCCCCCATGGTCTCTATTTCTCATTCTTTTTCTTGTATGTCTGATTAATTCTTATCAATACTTAGTGTTTACTATGTGCTCTGGCATTATTCTAAATGTTCCTGTATATAATAAACTCATTCAATCCTCAAGGTAGCTACGAGGTAACTTTGTTTTACAGATGAGAAAATGAGCCACAGAAATGTTAAGTAACTCATATAAACTCACTCAGCCAACAGGTGATAGTGCTGGGATTATGAACCCAGGAAACCTATTCCAGAATCTGTGTTCTAACCACTACACTACGATGCCACTGAGACTGATCCTTTTGATTGCTCTAATGAGACATCTACTGGTTGAAAGAAAATAAGACTTACCCAAGCAACTCCCAGTTCAGGAGGGGAGATCTCAAATAGAGGGGATTCTTGGAGCAAAAGAGCAAAGAACAGTCATGCCTCCTAGGATCAAAAACTGGGAAACCAAAAAGAACAGAGGCTACCCTCTGTTGGCTTCTGTGGACCACTGTGACCTCTCTGTATTCCTGCTTCCAGTTCTCCTAGCAGTCAGGCTTTGCATGCAGTTTACACATGGTCATGGTGGCCACGTCATGCTCAGATTACCTGCTATGCTGAACACCACATTCCTTCTGCTTACTTATGTTCCCAAGATTAAGGAATCAATCAGCTAGCTCATCATCCTGAGCCAGGCCACAGCCATAGTAGGTCACTGGCCAGCCTACACAAAGATCTTTCTGGGACAAAATGCCAATTCCTCCTCCAATTATGCTCGACCTCTGGGACCGTGTCATACACCATAAAACATGGCTATAACTACAGAGCTTATACAGGATAAATTTGCCCAGAAGACTATACAGGCAAGCAGGTGCTCTGAATTATATATAGTACCTCAACTAACTAATTTTTGCTCCTTTGATAGCTATGTTGAATGATTATAAGAATCCACTTAACCTTTTTGATTGATTTTTTTCCCTTCAGATGGTCATTTTTTTCTCACTAATTTTGATTGAGAAGTATCTGCTCAGATATACGATTCCACTTGTAACTGAAATATGTCTATTGTTATCTACTTACTTTGGACAATTGTGTCATCTTCCAAACCTCTAAACAGTAGCTTCAAAACATGTAGCTTACTTAAAGGAATGAAATCCATTAGGCCTGCCATGGAGACCCACAGAGTAGCCTTGCAAGTGTGTGGCAGATAAGGACTCCCTTAAGCCCTGGGTTTTGTCACTTTAATGGAAAAGCCTTTTGAAGTGAATCAAAATATGATATGTCAGTGCAAGGGTGATATAACCCCTAAACTGAGAAAATATGAAAAACCAAGGCCTTTAACCAACTTCACACGCAAAATCTGTGGTTTATTTTCACTTTAGGGCAAGAAGCTAATGGAGAGTCTTTGCCAGATCTTACGCACTTTTATCAGCTCCCCCCACTTCCAGACCTGAGGGGTAGTGTCTCCTGCAAGGAAGAATGCCAGCATTTCTGTGAATCAGTCAGTTTGTCCAGATATTGTCTTGGTGCAGAGCTTTCTCTACTGGACCACACAGGAAGCAAGGAGTTTCGGCCTGTGACTCAGCTCCTGTCTTTCTCTGGACCCTTTTACACATCAAACACCTCCTGATGTCATCTCTAGAAATCACCTATTTAATGGGCAGAGCAAAGTTCAATTGTCTACACAGCCTACTTGATCAAATACATAATGAAAATAATCATAGTGCTCAAAGCATCTGCACGATGCTTTATAAAACCATCACAGCATTACTGTTAGTTGGTACAGTGGACATCATTTTATTCAGCAGTTGCTCCATGCCATATATTGAGGGGTTTATACAAATAATTTCACTTAAGGATTTGATATCCACAAGGAGCTATGAGACATGTGGATGAATATTATCATCACATCTATTGAATGTGGAAATTCAAGTTCAGAGAGATTTTTGTGAATTGCCCAAAGTTAGAGAACTGACCTATAATGAATTGTAACTAGAACCTATTTCTTTTCATTCCTTGTCATTTATTCATTCATTTAAAATTTCATTTATGATACTGATTGAGCTTGTTCAATATTCCAAATACGTACTAGGTGCAGAATACAGAGATGAATATTATGGACCTGGTTTTGTTTGGGAGCTATAACCCGGTTCATTAGTTTTCCTAAGAAATAATTAATGAGTACTTATAAATATCAGACTTTACTTTTTGCAGACTTTCCCTGCAGAAAGCCATATAAAGAGGTTCTTAAATCTTAGTATGCATAAAGATATCTAAGGATATCCACATTTAGATATCTGAAATGTGGATTACTGAGTCCAATCCCCAAAGCCAAGGAAGCATATTTCTCTCTTTCACTGGGTGATTTCTATAGAGGTTCTCTGCAGACCACATGATCTAAAAATGAAACCTGTAGGTGCCTATTATGTGAAGATTAGTAACAAAGGAAAAGTCGCCAAGACAACTGGCATTTTATTTGTTCATATTTCTACAGTCATATCTACTGGAATGAAAAATCCAGAATGGTTTTCTGTATGGTGCCAAGTATCCTATAGATTTATGTGTTTTCTGGATTGATAAATATTTTGGCAATGCACAGACACAACTTACAGTAATGTTTGTTCCATGAAACTGAGAAATTTGGTTTATTTTCACACTTTTTGCATCTTTTAAACATGTGCCAGAAGATGAACCAGTAAATAAATTTCTGCCACTTATGAACTTTCTGACCTTTGGATAGGAGTAGTCTTAAATCCCTGCTTAGCTTTAAGGAGAGTCTTAAATCCCAGTCTGGTCATCTTTACACCCGTAAAGATGCGATGATAGTAGTTAAATAACAAGAAGAGTCTAGAAAGTTAAAAAAAAAATCTTAATAAAAATATATTAAGAACTTTCAGCTTGATTGAAAATGATAAACAGGGACGCCTGGGTGGCTTAGTGGTGAAGCATCTGCCTTTGGCTCAGGGAATGATCCTGGGGTCCAGGACCGAGTCCCACATCGGGCTCCTTGCAGGGAGCCTGCTTCTCCCTCTGCCTATGTCTCTGCCTCTCTCTGTGTCTCATGAAAAAATAAATAAAATCTTTTAAAAAATAAAAGAAAATGAAAAAAAACATGTGTTGCTCTTCTTTGTGTTATAACAATAATATCCTAAACTAGACTGTATGTTCTGTAAAGATGAAGGCCAGTACTTTCCTGGCTCATCGTTGTTATCCCCAAAGCCCAGCAGTGTCTGGAATATGTAGTAATATCAGTCATGGGTCAACCAGAGAAGCAGAACCAGAGGAGCGATATAAAATAAAGGTCATTGCCTGCATCTGATGTGATCCAGCATCTAAGGTGGAACAGTAGTTAAGAACATTTAGATGTAAAATAGGGGCAGGCAAAGATAAACTGCAGGCCACACCTGTGTCTCACCACCTCCAGCCTCAATGACATAGGCAACCTGTAGCAGAAGCTAATGCCGTTGACATAGTGCAGCCCATACACCACCCAGGGAATAGAGAAGCCAAAGCAGGCGGTCCAGCAAGAACTGGAGAAGCTACAGGCCCAAGTGCTGGCCACGTGGCCACCAAATTAAGGCAGCAGGTTGGTGACAGCATTCACGGATTGCTACAGTGACTGGCACCCTACACCAAACTTCAGTGCATGAAACAATTGCTTTGTTTCTTTTCTGTCTTCCAAATTTCATGCAATTTTCTTTTATAAACAACTCTAACCCTGAAACATACATGGAAGAGAATTCTGGAAAGCATAGATGCAGTTTTACTGATGCTGACATAGTACAAAGCCACCACACAGGCACTTAAAAAGTTCTTAAATATATGAATTTATTCCTTTTTCTAAAAAAGATTTATTTATTTATTTTAAAGATTTTATCCATTTATTCATAAGAGACACAGATTGAGAGAGAGGCAAAGACACAGGCAGAGGGAGAAGCAGGCTCCTTGCAGGGATCCTGATGCAGGGCTCAATCCTGGCCCCAGGATCATGCCCTGAGCTGAAGGCAGATGCTGAACCACTGAGCCACCCAGGTGTCCCTATTTATTTATTTTAAAGAGAGAGGAAGTATGAGCAGGAGGGGTAGGAGAGAAGGAGAGAGAATCTCAAGCAGACTCCCTGCTGGGCGTCTGCAGATCATGACCCTGAGATCATGACCTGAGCCAAAACCAAGAGTCGGATGCTTAACCGACTGAGCCACCAGGTGCCTCTGTATGAATATATGTCAACATACAAATAAAAACATCTTAAATAAAAAATAAATATATATGAGATTCACAGGGATATTTGGAGCAGAAGCTTGACATGATATTACAGTTGTTACCAACACGGGAGGTTCTTCACCTGAGACCTGTCTCCTCTTGTTCTGCCTTGTGGGCATCTTCTGGACTGGAGAGAAGAGCCACTGAGGAGGAATTGGTCTGTGTAGCAGTTGGCAGAGTGGTCAGATGATGAATGAAGACACTGGAAGATTTGGTAAGTTTCAAGATACTCAAACTTGAAATGAAGCATGAAGAACCCATGAGCCATGTTTCCACTTACCTTTGCAGCAGGGAGGCAGGATATGTAGAATTGCATGTAAAGACTCTGCTTAAAGTCATCTACCATGTCCCAACCTTATAATCTCCCTCATGCTACTTTTTGATTCTTCCTATTTTTCTGTACCTATTAGCAGTAGATTCCTCAAAATGAAAAAACAATGCAATTAGCTTTATTTGAGATGCAAGAAGGAAAAAAGGGTTGGGAGTAATCAATCAACCAATTAGTCAACCTTTCATTCAATCTAATACTTATTATTCCTTATCGTCACATGTTTATTTTTAGATTTACACACAATTTGGGAAATTTCCTTTTCCTTTATGTCTTAACATGAGTTTTTATTCCACGGTGTAGTCAATCCAGAAATGTGGTTGGTAGGATATATAAAATAAAACTACATCCTTAATCCATCAAAGCATGGCACTATTATAAATTAAATTCTGTATTTATTCTAAACATTCATGACGTTTTGACCACAATGAATTGATTTTCATTTAAAAAATACCATGCTTTTAACTTACTGTGTATATGTAAAATGTATCAGACTGGAAAGCTAAGTATCCAATATATTACACAAGTATTATCCGGCCCCCACTGTGTACAGCACATGCTGGACATGGTCACATTATTTTGTCCTCATAATGGCTCCTACAAGGGAGCTACTTTTATTTCCATTTTTTATATAAGAAAACCTGATAGACTGTCAATGACTTGCCCGAGAACACATAATTTCACAAGCAAATCATAATTTATACCTATCTCTTTCTGATTCTGAAATGCATATTTCTTCCACAAAACCACATTGCTTCAGTGGAAAAAAATTATAAATACTCAAAGGATATGTAAACAAACTTTCATTGGTGTTCAACTATTTTTCTAATGTCTTTAGAGAAAATAGATTTCCCTCCCTGTGTATTGTGAGCTGCTTTTGGAAAAAGATTTTTAAAAAAAAGAAGTCTTCAAGGAGCCCTGTGAAGACCTGGTGTAAATCTATGGAAATGACACTTTCCTTCTTTGTAATCTCCATTTCATGTCTGTGGCACAACATCCTGGGCAACAGGACTTTGACATTATTCTGCCTTTTGCTTTGTTCCTGACAGCAACCAGGTTTGCAGTAATCCCTCAGAAACATGCAGCCTGTGGAGTCTTATTCTCCAGTTAAACTATTCCCAGGAGGAGCTCAGCCACCACCCTAACAGGCTCTCCAGACGCTCATTACCTTCTTCCAGGCTTCTACTGTCTAGTTTCTCCACAGCTTAAGAAATGTTACGAGGCTTGCCTTAAACAAAAACAAATTACTAAGGAGACATTTGATTTTGAAATCCTATTTAAAAATCAGAATTGCACTTTTTTTCATGACAAGCTGGTATTGTGGTGAACCTAATGCTGTATAATATTCAGGGGAACCACATGCCAGTGAGTGAGGGATCTGCAGGTGTTACCGAGAATTCATAAGCTTCTTTTGTTCAGGAAGACAGTTATCACAGCCCCAGGAGTCCATGAGTTAAAGAATTCACCTCATCACATGCAAGCTTTGACACACAGTAACATAAGCAGTCTCCAGCTTATAAATGGGTCGGGCTCCAAATTATGAAGTCAGACTCTGATGGATTCTCCACTAAAAACTACTATCAGTGTTGGTCTTTTACTCACTCACACTAGCCTGCAGACTTGAAATAAGTCTACAATAACTAAGAAGCTCCGATTAGTGTCTGTAACAAAAGTCATTCAGAGTCCCAACCAGGACTCAGGACCACATCTCCACCCCACGGCCACAGCCCTGGCAGGGCGAGCTGCCTTCTAATGTGCTCCCACCACCCTGCAAACGTGAGGCAGGATTTCCAAGTGTGCTCCCTCTTCTGCATTAAAAACACCAGAGGCCTAAGAGATGAAGATCTCACATGGGCTGGGAAAGAAGATGGGCTAAGGTGTCCACAAAGCAACAGAATGGAAGAGAGGGGTAAGAAGGCAGGCGATGGTCCTCCTCCACAACCGCGGGGACTCTGCCCCTGTCTCTGGTTTCCAACGTGATCAGCTTTATTTAGCATAATGGCAGAGAAACAGTGGGGTAAGACAGGAGTAGCTGCCGTAGGGCAAAGTTTCGGGGCCCGGGGAACTCAAAGACAGCCGTCTTCCATGTTCCTGTCCATAACAGGAGGGTGTTTATTAAGAATGCACCACCAGGGGACACCTGGGTGGCTCAGCGGTTGAGCATCTGCCTCTGGCTACGGTTGCCATCCTGGGATCTTGGGATCGAGTACCCCCCCCCCCCCCGCCCCCTGCACTGAGCCTGCTTCTTCCTCTGCCTGTGTCTTTGCCTCTCTCTGTGTGTGTCTCTCGTGAATGAATAAATAAAATCTTAAAAAAAAGGAAAAGAATGCACCACCAGTTCCAATTCATCAGCTCTGGAGACAAGCAGCCCAGGTAGTTTTGAAGCAGCCCATGCTCTGAAAAACAGCTATTCTAAAAGTAGAAAAGGAAAAAAAGAAACCAATCTTCGTAAATGCCTATCTCCAGTCTGTTGAAAAAGCACAACATGAGGGATGTAAAAAAAAGGCAGCTTTAACTTTTGTCTCCTACTTCCCCTTCAAGGTGTATTCAGTGAGGAAGGCTTTCCCCTGGTTCAAGTGGGGCATGTGGTTGATTTTTCTCATTCCCAGATAGCTTTCCCCACCACACCGAGACCAATTGGTGAGTCCCAGCTCCGGGTTACCCTGCTCCACAAACTCTAAGGTGTCTATAGATCACCTGGAGATCTTGTGAAAATGCAGATGATTTCATAGGTGTGGGTGGGGCCTGCAGTTTAGCATGTCTAACAAGCTCCCAAGTAGCTGGTGCCACTCGTCCTAGGATCATACTCTGAGCGGCAAGGAGTCAAAGGACACAGAGAGGAGATGAGCAAGGATAAGAAACGTGTTACTTCGATTAGTATGAGCGTGATTTGGCTTTGGGCCTTCATGGTCCTGGCAAACCATCATATGGGGGCGTTCATGGCTCTTCAAGAGATCTGTGTCACTGGGGTTCTCTGACTTCAAGTACCTGAGCCGGCTTATACATTTCTTTTGATTATCACTTGCTTTTCCTTCACCAACCCTTGGAATCTCAGACATACTTCTATCTTCTTGCCGCTATGGTCCCTTTGGCCTTTGGGATAACCCCACTGGCCAAGACTAAACAGTTCTCTGTTCCTGTGTGTGTGTGTGTGTGTGTGTGTGTGTGTGTGACACTCTTGCTCCCAATCTCGATCTTTCTCTCAGTATCTATGATCCATGGAAAACCTTCACGAAGCCTTTGCTTTGTAAAACATTGGGAGTGCAGGCTATATCCCAAAGCAATAGAAACTCCTCTCATTGTGCCACCAAAGCAGTTAGTCCGTTCATCTCTCATCCTGTCGATTTGCCTGGTGAGGGACAGACTTTTGCCCACTAAAGTCCCAGCTGCAGGAGCTTTCTGCATCTTCCACTTAAAGTCTCCCTCTGCAGTCTTGCAATTCAGAAGCTATAATCCCCACACCCCCCTCCCTTTAGGAGGTTCACAAAGAGAGCTGAGAAGGCTGCTTTCTCTAAAGATGTCTGTCTCACTAAACTGTTATTTGGTAACAGATAAATGACAATACTATATATTTTTTTAAAGCAAGGAGATAATCAATACAGAATTAAAGATAGTGATTACCTCTCACTGGGTCACAGATTTAGCTTCAATAGTTTTGTGACTGTTCTAGTTCTTACAAGGCAGGTTCACATAAGTGTTATGATCATGCATTTGAGGGATACACAGCTCCAAAATATGCAGCTTTGGAATATTGATTATTTTGAGTTAAAGACACTTGCAAAATAGCAGATGCAAGAAGGGCATTCTGACTTTCCTTCTTCCTGAAGGTGGAAGATGAAACACCCATGTGAAAGATGCCCTCTCTAAGCCCAGAGGAAAGAAATATTCTTATCACCAGAAACAAGGAGTAGAAGTCAAGAGAACTCAGTACACCAACTAAAATAACTCTTAATTTCCTTAAATCTCCACATATATTTTAGTTATTTTTCCACAAGCACCACTTTGTTCAATCTAGTATGTAAGTGCATAGGCCACTTCCTCGAGGCTTCATTATCTTGGGTCTCCTTGTGCATGCAAAATTGTATTAAGGAAAATCTATATACTTTTCTCCTGTTAATCTGTCTTATGGCATTCCCAACCAGAAACCCTAAAAGTACAGAGAAATTTCATTTCCATTACACACTGTGTGACCTATATTTCTTTTTATCTATTAATTATCACATGATAAAAAGGAATTTTAAGTATATAAGTATATGTCATTAATTGCTGTATAACAAACCATCCTAACACTTCGGGGCTTGAACAATGATTTATTCTTTTTTTTTTTTTTTTTTTTTTAATTTATGATAGTCACAGAGAGAGAGAGAGAGGCAGAGACATAGGCAGAGGGAGAAGCAGGCTCCATGCACCAGGAGCCTGATGTGGGATTCAATCCCAGGTCTCCAGGATCGCGCCCTGGGCCAAAGGCAGGCGCCAAACCGCTGCGCCACCCAGAGATCCCTGATTTATTCTTGCTACCAATTTTGTCAGTTTATTAGGCAGTTCCTCTGCTCCAGGTGGTGTAGGCTGAAGTCACTCATGAAGCTATATTCAGCAGTTGGAGAGGCTGGGATGGAAGGCCTCACTCTTGTGTCTAGGCTTCTGGAGGCGGCTCTTGCCTGGGATGTTTTTTTTGTGTGTGTGTCTGTGTGTGTGTGTGTGTGTGTGTATGTGTGTTTTATCTATTCACGAGAGACACAGAGAGAGAGAAAGGCAGAGACACAGGCAGAGAGAGAAGCAGGCTCCTGGCAGGCAGCTCGATGCAGGACTCGATCCCAGGACTTCAGGATCACACCCTGAGCCGAAGGCAGACACTCAACCACTAAGCCACCCAGGCGTCCCACCTGGGGTGTTTTGTTCCTCCTTTATAGGCTTTTTCTTTCCATATGATTTTAGATCATCAATGGCCTTTTCCCGTCACCTTACTCTAAAGCAGGATAGCCTAAAGTTCCTTACAACATGACAGCTGGGTTCCAAATAGCAAAATCAAAAGCTGCCCAGTTGTGAAGAGCTAAGCCCAGAATTGGTCGAGTATCACTTCTGCCATTAAATCTGTTAGTGGAGGCCTGCCACGTAGCCACTCAAGTTCAGGGGAAGGGAAATAGAATCCTTCTCTTGACAGAAAGAGTGGCATATGCATAAAGGGAAGGGTGTGCTGTCTGCTGTCTTTGAAGAGTATCAACCACATGAAGCCACAGAATATTTTTCCCAGGAAAGAAAGGACTCTAGTCTGGGTTATAACAACTGAGCTATAGGGATGCCTGAGTGGCTCAGTGGTTGAGCATCTGCCTTCGGCTCAGGGTGCAATCCCGGGATCTGGGATCAAGTCCTGCATCAGGCTCCCTGAGGGGAGCCTGCTTTTCCCTCTGCCTGCATCTCTGCCTCTCTGTGTGTGTCTCTCATGAATAAATAAATAAATCTTTAAATAAATAAATATAAAAAAATAAAAACTGAGCTATAGACATGAACCTAGAATTTGACCAGCAGCACTTGGGTGGCATAGTTGCTTATGTGCCCTATTCCTGATTTCAGCTCAGGTCATGATCTCATGAGTCAGGAGATCCAGTCCCCTGCATTGGACTCTGTGGTCAGCCTGGAGTCTGCTTGAGACTCTTTTTTCCCTCTCCTTTTGCCCCTCTACCCAAAATAAATAAATAAATTTTTATTTAAAAAAAAGAGAAAGAGAATTTGAGTAATTCCAAGCTGTTCAAACCATCATCATTCACACATATTTCTGAAAGGTAAAAGCCTTCACACGTTAACATCAACAAAGAAAGATTACCTGGAAAACAAAAGAAAAGGTCTCCATTCAGAGAAAAAGGAACATGTGTAAGCACACGTTGTGATGCCATTAAATGATGTGTACCTAGCAAACTACACACCTTCTCAAAACTAAATATTTGTAAGGAGGAATGCTTGATTCCAAAACTACTTGCAAAAGTGAAAAGCAATAGTTAATTCTAATGGATGCGAACTTAGATAGTAAATAAAAATTCATCATTCATTTGCTCTAAATGAGCTTCTTCATTTCACTACCCTATCTCTGTTAGAATCACACTTTCTCCATCAGTGAAACTCAAATTCTCTAAATATGGTAATAGCTTTTCCTTTGTTCCTCCTATCAATTCTTCCATCAACATATTTTCACATTCACCCTGCTCTTCAGCTTGTATCCACAATATAGCCCAGATTTTTACAGCAGTAAAAGTAAGACTATAATTTTCTTCTGTCTCTGATTCTATGTCCACTTCCAACCTAGTACTCTTGAACAGTCATTCCAAAAACACTTCTTCATCTGTCCATGTTCCCATTCAAAAATTTTTTGACTCTTTACTCTCTTCACTACCCCTGGTTGGACTGGGAAGGTGATTTTCACAATCAATTTAGAGATTAAAAAAAAAATGGGACACCTGGGACACCTGGGTGGCTCAGTCAGTTGAGCATCTGACTCTTGATTTCAGCTCAGGTCATAATCTCAGGATCACAAGATCAAGCCTAGAGTTGGGCTCCTCACTCAGTGAGGAGTCTGCTTGAAGATTCTCTCTCCCTCGCCCTCCCCCTACTCACACGTACATAATGTCTCTCTCTCTCTCTCTTTCCCTAAAATAAATAAATAAATCTTTAATAATAAAAAAACATACCTCTCTTTGGAGATCTATCTATATGGCTGCTCTCGGCCTGCACCCCTCCACCACCACCACCACCCTACATGTACCCAAAAAGACTGATCATTACTGGGAGGAGTGTTTCACATCCTTTATAATCTGGTGTAGGAAAAACAGATGAGAACAACTGGATTATAAGATAAAGTCCAGATTCCCTGTCAGGTACTTGAATTCATATCTAATCTATTTATGTTCTTAATATTTTTCCCACTACTCTTGACTGAAAATCAATTATTAATGGGAATAGGACTAAAACAGTAGGGAAACTTAGTCCCCAGGTTCATAAAGCTTACCACATAACAGGAAGAGAAAACACTAAACAAACTCATAATGTTAAGGAAAACACCAGGGTGCCAAAGGGCAGGAGAGAAAGCAGGCTCAGGGTTTGAGAACAGAGAGGAGACCTCTTGTGTCTTACATCATTCTGGATTCAGAAAAGGAGTTTCTCAGAGAGAGAGAGAGAGAGAGAGAGAGTTTCTCTGTTTAGGTGTCATATAATAACTCACTCTCTATGGTAATGTTATACAAGCAACTGTTTATTCTCTTATTCCTGAGCTTACCTCATGCCAAATAAGGGTGTGGACTAAAAAGGCTTCAGATCCAAAACAGCATAACAATTTTTCTGACAGATCCTAAAAACAAGTAAGATATATTCTGGTAGATTTTGTTAACCACCCTGAGTGTCTAAAACAGAAAAGAAAACAAAACAGAACAAAAAAAGGAGACTGTGGGTATGTGTTGTTCATTCATATTTTGTGGGTTGTCTTACTGTTTGTTTTGTCGGCTATTTTTATTAATAATAAGCAAAACAGAAAAACAGAGTGAGTCACAAATAGAAGATGCATATTTAGGGTCTCTAGCTGAGGACCAGGAGATGACAAAGAAACTAAGGAGCGAGATCTAGTGGCTGTCTTGAACCTGGCAAGGCCTGACTTACAGAGGGGCATGGATTGTGTGTATAACTCTCTCACTTCAGGCAGGGGGGAGGTGGATGGGGTGGCTAGCCTGTGCAAGCCGGTCAGACACATGGGATTATCTTCACAAGCAACCAGAGATCGAAGAGGTTGGAAAGAACACAGGCTTTGGGACCAGACAAGCCTAGGTTTGACACTTCCTAGTCATGTGAGCCTCAGTTTCCTCCTCTGTGAAAAGGAAAAGATAAAACCTTTATGCATATATTTTGGTGCAAATTAAGAGATGACATCTATGTGAAGAGACTGTTTCATGGTAGACTTTCAATAAACTGTAGCTATTATTTCTGTTAACATTAGGCCAGGGTCACCACTATTTTACACATGACAACGTGTCCCAGTGACCAGAAGCACAGTGAGACTGAACTGTGTCACTAGATCCTCCCAACAGCTCAAGGAACCATCAGAACTCACTAGCCATAGGGATGGTAGGCAAAGGTATTTCACTACTCTAGCTTTGCTCCTCATACACATGGGGATTGTGTCAACTCCTAAGAATTCAGAAAAATTCGTATTTTACAGTTTGGGTCAGGTCAGTGCCTGGCATATGGTAAGCACTCAATAAATGGAAAATGTTACTATTCTCCTTTTACAAATTAAAAAGCAAGGAGAAAAGACTGACATTGTTATTTGCAAGATGCTGAATTTCCAAGCATCTTACTTAGCAAATGATATCACCTCTCACCACCACCCATGAGTACAGATGACTTTAGACCCTGCCTTTGAATTATCTTTTCAGATTTTTTTTCCTTTCTATATTTTGTTTTCCTTGTGAAAGATGCATTAATGTTTTTAAAGAGTCCTACTGGATTATGTCTTTTGTAGGCACTGATGAGTTACTTTTAAAGACTTTTGGTTGGGAGATGGTAACATAAGCACAAATAAATTTCATCGTTACCCTCTTCTTTTCAGATGATCATGGTTAAGCTTTCACTCTTGGGCAAATGAATAAAAATTACATATTTTGGTCATCAGCCCTTCTTACTCTAGTGTAACTCCCTCAAATTCCAGGAGATGTAGACCTTTTAAAATGCCTCATCTAGGGGAATTCAGAGTCATTTCACCTCCTGGACCTCTGGGATCTCTGTAGGATCAAACAAGATCATGTGGCAGGAGTAGTTCTTGGAGATGAGGCATATTTCCTGTAAATATGTAAGCACTGGGTGACTAATAGGGAAAACCTTACTCTGTTAACACCACAGGAGGAAAATAAGAACAGGAGATGATGGTGGGGAAAGCGTTTACGTAGGATTTCTTATTTTAAGCTTCCACTTGTAAGGCAAGATCAAATTGCATCCACACAAATGTGACTTGAGCTGAAGATAGTGAACGTACATTGCAGGTCCATCAACATTGTTAAAAATATTTAACTCTGGGTCAACATTGAAAGAGACTCTGCACCAGGCACTGGGCTAGACCCTGTCACAGAGGTGATTAAAATAGACCCTTACGGGGTTTTTTCCTGTTGCTGAATTTCCAGAGTATTGACTGGCACTTCTTTCAATACCTTAAGCCTTGTACATTCTTCTTTGTCAAGCTACTCTTCTCTTGGTGCTATGGTAAAGAATCTTGAGTTTCTGTTCTGCAGCAATTCATCAGGTTATTGTTCTCCTTTTATTGGCTTGATGTAGCCAGTCTAGGTCAAGATAACTCATTTTCCCTAAAGTAGTTTTTTGTTTTGTTTTGTTTTGTGTTTTGTTTCTGTAAACTCTATGCCCAATGCAGACCTTAAACTCACAACCCCGGGATCAAGGGTCCTATTCTCTACCGACTGAGCCTCCCAGGCACCCCAGTAGTTCTCTTTCTTTCCTTATTCCTTTTTTCTTTATTGGAATTTGATTTGCCAACATATAGCATAACACCCAGTGCTCACCCCGCCAAGTGCCCCCTCAGTGCCCTGGTCACCCAGTCACCCCGTCACCCCAGACCCCCCCCCCACCTCCCTTTCTACCACCCCTTGTTCATTTCCCAGAGTTAGGTGTCTCTCAAGTTCTGTCACCCTCTCTGATATTTTCGCTCATTTTTTCTCCTTTCCCCTTTATTCCCTTTCACTATTTTTTATATTCCCCAAATGAATGAGAACATATGTTTGTCCTTCTCCGATTGACTTACTTCACTCAGCATAATACCCTCCAGTTCCATCCACGTCGAAGCAAATGGTGGGTATTTGTCGTTTCTAATGGCTGAGTAATATTCCACTGTATACATAGACCACATCTTCTTTATCCATTCATCTTTCAATGGACACCGAGGCTCCTTCCACAGTTTGGCTATTGTGGACATTGCTGCTAGAAACATCGGGGTGCAGGTGTTCCGGCGTTTCACTGCATCTGTATCTGTATCTTTGGGGTAAATTCGCAGCAATGATTCCTAACGAAGCACATGTGGCCTCCGCCTGAACCTCTAGCAGACACAGTGCCTGGTGGATAAAAAGTGTTTAATGAGCATTTGGTTGATTACATTTAGACTTTAATTTTACTATTTGCAAAAGTACTGTTCCACCTTTGTAGAAATAGATTTAATTTTGTACTGCGAATACGCTCCTCTGCAGCAGCCCCCACGGTAAAACCAGAGGCTGGCGGCTACACACGGGGACAAGGAGCTAGCGCACCTGTGCATCCAGACTGACCCCACTGTGGACTCCACCAGGCCACCCAGCAGCAGGATAACAGCACACAAGTTACCCTCCCTGAACACCTTCCTAATCTGTGCATTTAGAACAAGAACCCCAACCTCAAGAGGTTACTTTGAAGATGAACTACCATAAAGAATGTAAGGAGGGATCCCTGGGTGGCGCAGCGGTTCGGCGCCTGCCTTTGGCCCAGGGCGCGATCCTGGAGACCCGGGATCGAATCCCACGTCGGGCTCCCGGTGCATGGAGCCTGCTTCTCCCTCTGCCTGTGTCTCTGCCTCTCTCTCTCTCTCTCTGTGTGTATGTGACTATCATAAGTAAATAAAAATTAAAAAAAAAAAAAAAAAGAATGTAAAGAGCATGGTACCCAGGCCATTTCAGAAATGCTCATCGCCTGTTTTCTTCTTCCCCGACAAAAATGTAACTGCGGCCGTGAAGTTTGCAACCCGCCCCCCCCCCAAAAAAAAGGGAAAAGATCTCCCAAAGTTGCTTGCTACTTCAAGGATTATAGATTCTCTTATTCCCCCGACCATTCAAGAAGTGTCAGGCACATCGCAAACTCCAAAGGAAATTAAATGCTGTTCCCCTGCCACCCACGCCACCCACCAGGGCCCCCAAAGCCTATTAAAAATAACTCTAACAAAATAAAATAAATAAATAAATAACTCTAGGGCAAGGATTTGAGCTGAAAACCGGGCGGGCGGGGAGAGCACGAGGCGCCAGCTCCTCCTCCGAAGCGTCGCTCCACCTATGGGCGTGGCGCGGCGCCGGCGGCTGACGTCACAGCTGCGCCGGGTTCCCGCCCGGCCGGAGGGCGGGGCGCGGGCGGCGGACGGGGTGGGGCGGGGCGCGGGCGGCGGACGGGGCGGGGCGGGGCGCGGGCGGCGGACGGGGCGGCGCCCCCGCGGCGTGCAGACGGCCTGCTGGGGACCCCCAGTGGTCACCGGGAGTCACGGCTTCCCCGCGGCAGGAAAGCTCGCGGCCTCGGGGGACGTACGGGCCTCCGCTGTGGTGGCTCTTTCTCGGGGTCACCAGGGCTCTTTTCTCCGGAGTCAGAGGGTAAGAGAGCAACGTCTTTATTTTTTTTTTTTTATTTTTTTTTTTTTTTGAGAGCAACGTCTTTAAAACCGAAGCAGGCCTCAGGTTTCGACGCCGAGTCGTCGGTGACTCCACAAAGACGGCTTCTGGCTGGAAGAGACCCGACGTGTGCTTGGCGACCCTAACCGGAAGGAGGGCGGGAGGAGAGCCCGGGCGGGGGGGGGGGGGGGGGGCCGCCGCCGAGCCCCGCCTTTGGGGTCAGCCGCCGGCGCCTGCGAGCGGACACAGGAGGGGGGGGCCGCAAGCCGAGGGCCTGCGCTGGGCCAACTCCTGTAGCTCACTTGCTGCTGCTTCCTGAGCCTCTCTCCCTCCAAGCCTAGTGAAAATAAACAATAAGGCTACATAATGCTAAGAATAAATAATAAAGGGCTCAGCCTAGGCTCCAGGAGTGTCTGGAGAACAGAGATGGGCCCAACGGGAATGTTTTTAAGATTTTTATTTATTCATGCATGAGCGATGCACAGAGAGGGAGGCAGAGACCCAGGCAGAGGGAGAAGCTGGCTCCACGCAGGGAGCCCGACGTGGGACTCGATCCCGGGACCCCGGGGTCACGCCCTGGACTGCAGGCGGCGCTAACCGCTGAGCCACCCAGGCGCCCCCGACAGGAATGTGTTTCCACAAAGTACCAAGTCACTCCTGGGTAGGGACTTCTCCTTTTGAGGAAGGACTGGGGGGGATGCAAGTTTGTTTCAAGGAGGGCTGGCGTCATGTTCCCTGTCACTGCTGACGTCTAAAGTGACAGCTCAGCCTCTAGTGGACACTAGGGCAAGGGCAGTCGGAGCGGGGACCGCCAGAGACCCTAAGGTTACAACTTTCTGAAGGTGGCGTCCTTAATGGCTAAGCCCAGGATGCTGTCCCCCAGACATAAGCAGAAGAGAAAAATGGTGGACAACAGAGGGAGCCAAGGAGGCGGTTGGTTTGTTCATTCATGCATCCTTCAAGTCTGCGTGGATTGAATGGTGGCTGTCCAAAATAGATGTCCATATTCAACCCCGGTCAACCTGTGGACATGACCTTATTTGGAAAAAGGACCTTTTTTTTTTTTTAAGATTTTATTTATTTATTTATTCATTCACAGAGAGAGAGGCAGAGACACAGGCAGAGGGAGAAGCAAGGCTCCATGCAGGGAGCCCGACGTGGGACTCGATCCCAAGACTCCAGGGCCATGCCCTGGGCCGAAGGCAGGCACCAAAGCGCTGAGCCATCCAGGGATCCCCAAGGACTTTTCAATTGTAATGAAGTTAAGGATCGTGTGATGAGACCATCCTGGATTACCTGGGTGGGCCCTAAATCCAATGCCGGTGTCCACAGAGGAAAGAGAGAGAGGTAGAGGAGAAGGTCCTATGAACAGTGAGGCAGAGATTGGAGTTACTTGGTCACAAGCCAGGGAATGCCTGGAGCCACCAGAAGCTAGAAAAGGCAAGGAAAGACGTCTCCTCACAAACCCTTCAGAGGCAGCGTGACCTACCAGCACCTTGATTTCAAACTTCTGGCCTCCGGAACAGTGAAAGAATAGAGTGCTGTTGTTTTACGCCAACAGCTTATGGGAATTTTCTAAAACATTTACTTATTTGAGAGAGAGAGCTCATGCACGCAAGCAGGGGAGGAGTGGAGGGAGGGAGAGACAGTTCAAGTGGACTCCCCACTGAGCACAGAGGCCATGGGAGACTCGATCTCACCACCCTGAGATCACGACCTGAGCCGAAATCAAGAGTCAAATGCTCAACCAACTGAGTCGCCCAGGCACCCCAGTTTATGGTAGTTTTCAAAGGCAATCTCAGGAAAGTAATACATTACATATATATTTACTGAGCACATTCACTGTGCAAAACACCATGCTAGGTACTGGGGATAGAGCAGTAAACAAAGACTCTCATAGAGCTTATCTTCCAAGGAAGAAACAGATTAACACCCTGGTGATTAAACCAACAAGAAACCATCTGAGAATGAAAAGTCCTACAAATAAATATTTCATAGTGATTTGGTAACGAGTGAATGAGGAATGCTACTCCAGACGGGGTAATTGGGAAAGACCTCGTTGAGGAGGTAACATTTTAGCTGATATCATTCAGAAATGGCTGTTAAAAATTGGGAAGTATCGGAGTGGGGCTGGACTTTTTCCAAAGAAAGTCAGGAGAGAGCCAGAAAAAAATGCTATTTTGTAAAACTATTACTGTGCTCCCTTTAAGAACCCCAAAATTGCTTTTTTTAAACTGTGTTTCTTGGAGCCTTAAGGTGACCTGCTAGAACCCCTCTGGGAGCCACAACTGGAGGGAGATCTGGAGAGGATTCAGTTAGGCCTCTATATTTCCGATGTCTCTACTAATCAGAAAAGAGGAGGACCTGCCAGCTTCATGTACATACAGCTCCCAAGCAAGCTTTTATTTTTATTTTTATTTTTATTTTTTTTTAAGATTTTATTTATTTACTCATGAGACACAGCGAGAGAGAGAGGCAGAGACACAGGCAGAGGGAGAAGCAGACCCCATGCAGGGAGCCCGACGCAGGACTCGATCCTGGGACTCGATCCTGGGACTCGATCCTGGGACTCCAGGATCACACCCTGAGCCGAAGGCAGGCGCTAAACCTCTGAGCCACCAAGGATCCCCCCAAGCAAGCTTTTACTGAAGAAAGTATTCCACGGCTTAGAGAAAATTTGAAAACACTGTCTCAAGTTGGTGTAGCCTAGGAAACATGAAATTATGCTCTGTAGAATGTGTTCTCTCCAGGGCTTTCTGCTCCTCAAGGTACAGCCAGTAGTTCACCAGGATCTGCATAGACTGAGGGAAGGACATAGAACTTTTCTCCTTCCTCCCGGATTCTGTCTTCCCTTTGACTGACATCCACTCCTCCAAAATATCTAATTTCTCCTCAGGAAAGAAGTCTTTGCTTCAGTAAAACTTACTTAACTAGAAGACATACTTGGATTATGTTATATTCTTACTTTTTAACCTTGACCTACAATAGTTCAGTTTTCACACTTGGCCTACCTAAATGTTTTCTCAGGATCCTACCCTGGTGAGACCCGTGGATTGCTTCACAGCAGTGCTAAGTGAGGCCAGGGACCAAGCAGGACATCCCGTTGGTGGCAGGCTCCTCCCCCCGTAGGCAGACACAAAAAAATAAGAAGCTACAGGGTAAAGTTGAAGACTTCTGTGGATTTGACCAGGCCACTTCCAGGCTTCTTCGGCCCCATATTTACCTGTTAGAATTAGACCATCTGTAAGTAACAGAAAGAAACTGAGAACCAGTGGCTTCAACAAGAGATGATAGAGAGGATATTTTTATTTCTCTCTCCTAAGACGTCCAGGTAGTCGTCAGGCCAATCCAGCGTGACTCTGGACACTGAGGGACCGGGTTGCTTCTGTCTTGCAGCCATGCAGGGGGACTTCTATCCCAGGGTCACCGCAAGTTTCAAAGTGGCTGCTCTCCAAAGTTCTTTTTGAAGCCATGCTTCCAAATGACTGCTCTCTCCAAAGGATAGACAAAGTGGGGAGTGGGGTGGGACAGGGGGAGGACGTGTCTTTTCACTTTAAAGACACTTCCCGGAAGTTGCAATTAGTACTTCTGCTTAAATTTCATTGGACAAAACTTAGCCACAAAAGAGCAGAGAAATGTAGTCCTTTTTCCCAGGTAGCCATGTGCCAACTTAAAATGAGGGCCTTTATTACTTACTGCCTTCCTCCTAGCTCTGCAACCTCCCTTGCCCTGTGCTCAGTGCTCATTCTGACGCCCTGAGCTCCGCTGCATGGTCCTGCTTCCACTGCCTCGAGCAGATAGATCAGCTCCTTCCGATTGAAAGCAGAAAGTCTTTTGCATGTTCTCTTCCTCTCTGGGTCACTCTTCCCCAGCCCCACAGCCCACCCTCCTTATCTATTTAATTCCTGTTTATCCTCCAGGAATTAACCCGATCAACACTGCCAGTCCCAAACAGGGTCAAGTGTGCCTCTACCTGTGTCTCAGAGGAGCATATGTTTCTCATCTGTAGCACTGACCACAGTTACATTTTGACATTTCCTTGTTTGGTTATTTGATTCCTGATTATCTCTTCCTTTAAACAGTAAGTCAGCTTGTCTATCGTTTACAGCTGTATCCCCGGTAGCCCCTGTATCCCTTGCTTAGTATCTGTATTTAGAAGATGCCCAATAAACATGAGTTATACCATTTAAATGTTGTGCTTCATGAACATTGTACAAATTTCTTTGAAAAAAATCTACTTATGATAAATACAACATATATGTCTCATTATAAACTTTTCCTTTCATCTGCCAAATAATAAAATCTAAAATTTTCCTTCTTCATAATCTGGAAAATCTGAATGGTTTTTTGGGGGGATGGGGGTTCTTATATTGACAAACTTAGGGGTGGGAGAGTAGGAGAGAAGGATTTGTTTCTGAATGGTTTTTTGGGGGGATGGGGGTTCTTATATTGACAAACTTAGGGGTGGGAGAGTAGGAGAGAAGGATTTGTTTCTATCTTTAAGTCTTCCCAATAGCTCCAGGGTCTGGATTTTTTTTCTTCCCAAATTTATGTGTAGCTAGCTTTACACTTTTGTATCGATCCATCCTGGAATATATTTCTTAAATACACTCTAATCAGAGTAGCAGCCTTGCTTTAATATTTGAGCCAATCTGACCTAATGCTAGTAATATAAATAATAGTTTCAGTCTTATAACTTGAGCAGTCCCCTATCAGCAGCTTTTTTGAAAAATATCCTGGTGTGTAATTCACAAGCACTCACTGTTTAGGGGTGGTGATGGAATTGGGACGTATTCAGAGAACCAGAATTGCGCAATTCCCAGCACTAATCTGTCACTAGAATTGAGTCATATCCTTCTGTATCCTCTTTGTGGAGAAATAGCCATGAATAATAAAATAACTATGAGAGACAGAAAAGAAGAATCAAGAGCTGACTATACTTGCAGCGTTTTCCAATTGTGACCTACATGATTCCATTTTTATTTATTTTTTAAGATTTTATTTATTCATCACACACACACACACACACACACACACAGAGAGGCAGAGACACAGGCAGAGGGAGAAGCAGGCTCCAAGCAGGCAGCCCGACTTGGGACTTGATCCCAGGTCTCCAGGATCACGCCCTGGGCTGAAGGTGGCGCTAAAACGCTGAGCCACCAGGGCTGCCCAGTTTTTAAATTGCCTTGAATTGTATGTTGTTCTTTTAATTTTTTTTTTTTTTAACTTTCTTAGAGAGAGTGCAGGAGAGGAGGGGAAGGGCACAGGGAGAGAGAATCTGAAGCAGGCTCCACATGCAGCACAGAGCCTGAAGCGGGGCTCAATCCTAAGACCCTGAGATCATGACCTAAGCCAAAATCAAAAGCCCAACACTTAACCAACTATACTACCTAGGCGCCCCAAATCATATGTTGTTCTTAATAACGATAAAATTAAAATAGCAGCTAATATTTATTGAGCACTTACTATATGCCAGGCAGAACCATCAACATAAAGCATTAGAGAACAGTTGGTTAATCTAATATTATTAACCAAATGCCCTAGAGCACCTTAAATTTGAAATTCATTGTGTATGGCAGTATACATATATATAAGTAGTACACAGAATCCTCTGCCCCTGAATTGGATGGCACAACTATAAGATTCTAGCTTGACCTCTCTTCCTTCCATATCCAAATCTTGGCATGGATCATCATGGATACCCTTCCATCTCATTTGGGTTTCAAATTAGTAACTGAATTATCTGTCAGGGGGCAAAAAAATTTCTCTATCCTTCAAGATTCTTCTAGCCAGTCCAAGAATTAAATTGACATGAGACAGATTAATAGGAAAAAAAAAAAACAATGCAGTTTAATTGCATGCACAAGAAGCCAAATAATAAAATTGAGACCCAAAGAAACGACCAAGGCAGACACTTTTATACTTTTTAGACAGAGAAACATAAATCTGTGAAGAACTGACAGAACAAAGGAAATTTGTGTTCAAGAGCTTCAATTAGTAAGGAGTTTTAAATAGAATTTGGGCTGGAGGCTGGAGTAGTAAATTAGTAGAAGTAACAGGGTTTGTGTAGATAGACTTCTTTGGCCCTGAATTCCCCAACTCTCACAAAATGGATGTCCCAGTGTAGGGACAAATGTCTACCTCCCAGTGTAGGGAGGGTACATTTCCCATGGGAGATTTATTTCCTGCTTTCTGGAGCCAAAGCCAGGAGGGATCAGACTGTTCTTGCACTGCCTGTTTCTTAAGTAACTTTAATTCAAAATAACAACTAACTATGCCAAAGTAGCACCCTTGGGGGCAGCCTGCCCTGTGCCCCCATACTACCTCTTCAGGCTCTTAGAGATTCATTTCTTAGGTGTGTTTCCCCTACCAAAGGATATTTAGGTCCGAATCTAATACTGTAGATAAGCAACCCACAGCCTGCAGGCTTCATGCAGCCCATCTGGTTTTGCGACACTGTCCGTAATATAACTTCAGGAGCAACAAGTAAGAATATTAATATTTACAAATGCTATCCCCCCATATATACATATTTATAAAATCTTCTCCATGTTTTTTCTTGTTTCCAGGCCTCTACATATTCTGTTCCCTCTGTCTGACACCACAGTCTCCTTTTTCCTGGCAAATTCTGAATTATTCACCAGATCTCAGCTTTCACAGCTCTCTAAATCCAAATTTCTAATGGATGCTCTTATTGTGTAGCATTTATCATGCTATATTATACAGGTACATTTATTTGTCTCTATTGCTCAATGAACTATAAGCTTTAGTAGCGAGGATCATGTCTTCTATTTACTTATTTTATTTTTTGCATAAAATGCAGGTAACATAAGTATCTGTTGAAGATGTATGCAAAAATACTATTTATCACAGCTCTGGCAATGACCAAGAAGGTATGTCTTTAACACTGCTTCATAGCCAGCTGTTAGTTGCCCAATTCTCAAACATAAACTGTACCACAGATTCTTTTGCTTTCTTTGCAAAAGCGACAGCTATTCAACCATGTGAATATAAACAGACCATCCAACTGCCCCCATCACAAAATAAACACTTCAGGATTCCTTGCCATCAAATGTATCTCCAATAAGTCACAAGTTAGATCAATAAAATTATAGGAAACTATTTACTGTGAGAATTTATCTAAATATTTGAATACATTGGTCATGTTTCTTAAAGGCTCAACACTTGCAATGGTTCCCTAATATCTGTAGAGTAAAAATCCATATATCTGAGGCAGGCATTCAAAGCTACCATGATCTTGCTCCTTTTTACCTTCCCAGCCCTTTCTTCCGATCTCATCACATTTTCTACATTCTAGGTAAATGGATTTGTTTTTCTCCATTTAAACCCAATATGTGCAATCTTTTGCATTAAAATGGTAATAACAGACCCTTAGAGAGTCTATTTTGTGCCTGTCCCTCTTCTAAGTGCTTTATCACAGCTCTGGCAATGACCAAGAAGGTATGTCTTTAACACTGTTAAGACACTTAATGTTAACTCACTTAATCCTTACAACAGCGCTATTTGGTAGATATCATTATGATCTTCATTTTAGACATGAGAAGCCCGAGGCATCTTGCAGAAGGTCAATTAGTACACAGCAAAGCCTTGATATGAGGTGACTAACCATGTGTCTCCTGCCATCTAGCAGGCTAGCCCAGGCTTGCTCAGACAGTGGCAAATTTCCAAGATAGAGAGAGAGCACGAAAGTCCTGTTGAGGTCTAGGCTCAAAATTGACAGTGTCATACCCACTGCATTCTACTAGGCAAAGCAAGTCACAAAGCCAGCTCATATTCCAAGAGAGGAGAAATATTCTGTTTATTGAAAGGAGAACAGCAAAGTTACATGTGGATACAGGGAAGGAAGGAAAGAATGGCAATCAGTTTGCAAGTATTCTACTACACATGGCCAAAACTAGCTGCCAAGAAGGGTGAGAGAGTCTTCAAATGGCAGCCATAAGCTCATGAGTAGGAAGAACAGATTCAGTGGGAACAAACTAGCAATCTGTAAAGATTTCTTTTTTTTTTTAATTTCAGATTTTTTTTATTTCTTCACATTTATTTATCAGGAGTGAGCAGAATAAAAAATATAATTGAGTCTCATCATTATGGAAATGGCTTTAAGAGAGACCTGGTCAGATGAATATTATTGCTTCTCATTTTCAACCGGTAATAGTTGCCATTGAGAAACAGCCAAGAGTCTGTCAAGAATGCTCAAGATAGGGACACCTGGGGGGCTCAGTTGATTAAGCATCCGACCATGATTTCAGCTCAGGTCATGATCTCAGGGTTGTGAGATTGAGCCCCATGCCCCATGTCCTGCTCCCCACTCGGCAGGGAGTCTGTTTGAGTTTCCCTCCCTCTGCTCTTTCCCCAGCTGTGTGCTCTCTTGGGTGCTCTCTCTCTCTCTCTCTCTCTCAAATAAATAAATAAATCCTTTTAAAAAAAGAATGCTAGAGATATGTTATATAATATATATATGTTATATAATACAAGGCCTGTTTACAGGGGGGATAATCTAGGAAATAATTTATGTGAACTTCTTAATTTCATCATACAAGACAAACACTAAAGCACCACCCATGCCTCTGAGAACATTGGACCATGCACGCTTGAAAAAAAGCTTTGGCTTCTTCATCATGAGCAACCTTCCTCCAGCAGTCAAGCATGCCTGTGTATGTGATGCCAGTTCCTTTGCATCCTGACTGCATCATCATATGGTGACAAACAGCGTCCAATGGATAGGAAGTCAACCCAGCAACCGCTGTGATGGATTATGCGATCATCCAGCTCATGAAGATGTGAGTATTCTTGGGATCTGGATCCTAAGACACTCCCATTACAGTGTCATAGACACTGAAGTAGGCAGCTGGGTAGATGGGAATCCCCTGCACAGACATATTAAAACCCTGGTACGGGTCCTTCATCCCATCAGACTTGTAGATCTTAACCAGCCAGTCACCAAGGCCTCTGAATTCCCTTTTAGCTCCAGCTTTGCCCACGTCAGCTACCAGATAGGTACGGGCAAAATCAACAGGATACACAAAACACAAGGTTATGGCCCCAGTAGCACCTCCTCATGCCAGATTCCCTGCAAGTAGAACCAAAACTGTATTCCTCTGTCCATACCAGCCAGGAAGATCTGCTGGTGTTGATCTTTGAAGGCAAAGTTTAGAGCCTGGGTGGGAAAGGATCTGATGCCATTGGCTAGGTTACCATGCCAGAAAGACAGGACTCCCTGGTCCTTGGGGATGCGGACCATGCCATCTATAATGGCCATGTATTGCTTCTCTGCAGTGATTTGCTTGCTGGCATGCTGCACCTGCAGCAGCAACTTGACCCACTGGAAAGGTACAACCACAGTCTTGGAGATGGCCATGGCTTCTCCACCTGCCAGGAAGTCCTTGGTGAAACACACAGCAGCACCTCTCATATCGAAATGAGAGAGGAGAGGACCCACAGGCAACTGTGGAGCAGTTTGTAAAGATTCCAACTGTCCCCTAATTCTAATCAAAATCACTATAGAGTATTTTGGGAGAACTTGACAATTTGATTCTAAAATTTATGCAGAAAAGCAAATGGCTTTTCTAGAGAAGAAGAGCCAAGACAGTGCTAAAGAAGAACCAGATGGGGACACTTATCCTTTCAGAAGTCAAGACCAATGGAGTGGACCGGAGACCAGAAACAAACTCATGCATATACGAAAGCTCAGTTCTAAATAGGAGCATGTGTTACATATTTGTGGACAACTAAAGACTGTGTGAAAGGCAAAACCAGATAAACTTTGGAAGGCAGCATCAAATATCTTCACACTATGGAAAAAAAAGAAGGATCTCTTAGACAAGACCCCAAATCACCAAAGCAGGAGGACAGGAAGGCCACATTTTACCATACTAAAGAATTTGGGCCTCCTGTTTATCAAAAGGCACTATAAAGAGCATGACAAGACAAGCCAGTGTGGAAAGGAACAGGGGTAGGTCAATGAATGATTGGAATAGAGTGGCAAGGCAGAAATGATTCAAACTGGTCACGAGCCACAAACTGAGAGAGAATACTTAAAACATTAACAATCAATAAAAGATCGTTATCTAGAATTTATGAAGAACTCCTCTAAAGAAAAAAAGGACAAAAGACATACCAATCATTTCAGAAAAGAGGAAATGTTTATGGTAAAAAAAAAAAAAGGATGTAAAAGATGTCCAGTCTCATTCATAATTAAGACAAAAGAAATGGGAATCAAAATCACATGGCATTTTATGCCTCCCTGCTTTTGCAAATTTTAAAATAGCTGACAATGTCAAGTGTCTTCATAATGAAGATATTTAGCAACAGAAACACTCATACACTGCAAATGGGAGTACAATCCTGGTGGAAAACTGTTTGACAATACATAATAAAGTTGCACACCACATATTCTATATCCCACAACTTCTCTCCTGGGTGCATGTGCTAGAGAGACTTTTACACATATAAGGAGATATATACACTATCATAGAAACATTGTTCATAAAAGCCAAATCGGAAAAAAAAAATGTCTAATTACACTGAAATGGGTAAATAAAATGTGTCTTCAAACTTCGGGATTCTCTATCTAGTATTAAAAGTGAATGGATCAGCAGGGCGGACACTCCAAAACCGAGGTAAACAACACCAACAACAAGACCAAAGTCAGTCTTAGAAAAAAGAAGCTGCATGATTGCCCTTAGAGTAAAGTGCAGGGTTTCGGGATTCAGGCGCGGGGGCTGTGCTGTACTCTGCGGCCACCCGCTGAGCTGGGACCTACGGATCCCAGAGTTCCCTCCCCTGTGTGGTTTGAGGTTAAATCTGACCAAAAGAGGAACTTAAAGGATCGTAGGGGCACAAGTGAAGAAGCAGCCTGTTTTATTGAAAGGCACGTACACGCAGATGCGGGGAGGACAGCCTCGGAGGTGCCAGGTTCGCTCTCCGCCGCGTCTCCCCTCCTGGGCTGCAGGGCCTCGGTCCCCCGGCCCTTGGCTCCCCCGGGCCGCCCCTCCCTAGCCCTGCTGGTGGCTGCCGTCCTTGCTCCTCCGGGTCGCTGCTGGCCCGTCCCCCAGTGCTTCAGGGGCCGCTAGTGGTTTCTCCTCCATCTCACAGCCCCTTCCAGATCTGCAGGGAAAGCCAGAAGATGCAATTTCTACAAACCCCCCCCTTAGGGGATCCCTGGGTGGCGCGGCGGTTTGGCGCCTGCCTTTGGCCCAGGGCGCGATCCTGGAGACCCGGGATCGAATCCCACGTCGGGCTCCCGGTGCATGGAGCCTGCTTCTCCCTCTGCCTGTGTCTCTGCCTCTCTCTCTCTCTGTGACTATCATAAATCAATCAATCAATCAACCCCCCCCCCCCTTAGCCCACATCACTAGAAAGATGAGCAAGGGAATATCTTGTTCAAAATTCCTCAAGTGGGGAGGAGAAAGGACAGCGTTAAGGACTTCTGAGGCACCGGAACGTTCTTTTACTTAAGTTGGGTGGCAGGTACAAAGTATCCATTCTATAAATATTCTTTAGGTTGCACGCAGTGGGATAAATGTTCCAGTGCAAAATGAAAAATGAAAACAAGGAAGGTGGGCGGGGGAATGGGTGAAATAAATAAAAGAGATTAGGAGGGCACTTACCCAGACTAGCACCGAGTAATGTACAGAATTGTTGGATCGCTATGTCGTGCACCTGAAGCTCATATGATACTGCATGTTAATTATATGTCAGTACAAAATATTTTTTTAAAAGTTAAAAATAAAAACATATAGCAAGCGATTTCAAACCAAAGAGTCCAAATCCTTAGGGAAAATTCATATGAAGTTAAATACAAAGGAGAAAAAGAATCTCATTGGCCAAAGGGAAGAGCAACGTCAGCGCCCCGGACTTGTTCCCTGTGCAGAGGGGGCAGAGCTGTCAGATAGAGACTGGAGAGCCTGATGGCTAGATGGCAGACTGCTCACTTCCCTGTGGGGGGGTGGGCGAGGGGTGATCCTGGCATCTGAACATTCATCTCTTCCCTTTTCTAACCAACCTCGCTTCTGGACCATCTCGTTCAGTCTCATGACTTGCAACACCAGCGAGGGGCTGCTGATTTACATTTCAGCCTGGGCCTTTCTCCTGAACTCCTGTTTTTCATATCCAAAGGCCTCCCCAGCATCTCACCCTGGGTGCTTAATTGGTATCTCAAAGGCAACTGTCCCAGACTGAGGTCCTGACCTCACCCGCATGAACCAGCCCCCTCCATTGCCCTATCCTAGCCCTGCACCTGCTCCTCCCTCCATTATTCCCCTGTCAATAAATGAAGATCCATCCTGACTGTTGCTTAGGTAAAAAACATGGTATCTTTCTTGACACTTCTCTCACTCTGTATGTGACCCCTTGGCAAATTCTGTTACTCTAGTTGCACTGGTCTCCCTACTTTCTCACTATCCCACCAGATCTCCTGCCTCAGAGCCTTTGCACTAATTGACCTTCGGCCTGGTACGCGTGGTCCTAAGACAACTGCCCAGTTGGTTGCTCTGCCTCATTCAGTCTTTACTCAAGTATCTTCTTAATTAGGCCTCCTTAAATCCCCTGATTCTAGTCACAAACCAACCTGCAACATCTTCTCTTTTTTCTTGCTTTATTTTTCTTTTTATCATTTATCATTATTTAATATAATGCATATCTGTCGTATTTAACTTGTTTTCTGTTATTACAGACACATAATAGGATTTAGGTCCCAAGAGGCTAGAGTTTTATATCTGTTTGATTCACTGCTGTAATCCCACAAGTAGAGCAGCATCTGGCACGTAAGAGGTTCTCAATGAATACTTGCTGAATGAATGACAATCTGTCAGGCACTCTAAGTACTCCACATGGATTACCACATGACATTGTCACGATTCCCATGAATCATACCCATTTCGCAGATAAGAAAACTGAGGCTTTGGAGAGTTGAGTTGACTGGTCTTGCCCAAAGTCACACGGTGGTGCGTGGCAAAGCTGGGAAAATAAATCCCAGCAGCTTGACTTCTGAGTCCTCACCCTTAAACACAGAACTACCCTTTCCCAGACTGACACAGCAAGTCTAAGACACAGCCCTGAAGAGAAGGCTGAAAGTCAGGTGCCAGAGAGGGCAGATATAAACTTAAAAATCAGGAGCAGAATGAAAACAAGAGACAAAGCTAAATCCTCAGAATCAGATGCAATAGGGTGACAAGGGTGTGAGTCTGGTGTGGCCCAAGAGAGTGACAGACACTCTCAGGTGACTACAGCTCATCCTTAGAAGCTGGGGGAGATGTATTCTCTGTATGCATTAGGAAAATTCAAGATGCAGATAAAGAAAATTCAAGATCTTGGACTATAAGGAAATGACACGCTGAAGCACACAGACTGGGGCATCATATATTCACTCACTGGTTCATTCCCTAAACCCACCAATTCCCAACTGCCTTACCTTAGAGAAGAACATCACCACTCTAAGACTTGGGGCTTCTACTTGGTAAAATAAGAATGCTAATGGTCTCTACTCATGAGATCGTTCAAAGCCTAAGATAATGCATACAAGGTGTTTCATTCTTTTTTTAAAGATTTTATTTATTTACTCATGAAAGACACACAGAGAGAGGCAGAATCAGGCAGAGGGAGAAGCGGGTTCCTTGCAAGGGAGGCCAATGCAGGACTCGATCGCCAGACCCCAGGATCATGCACTGAGCCAAAGGCAGACACTCAGGACACTCCTGCTCCAAAGGCAGAAGCCACCCAGACGTCCTGTATATAAGGTGTTTCAAATAACACCTGGCATGTAAACGAAAGCTTCTATGTGTATTACCCATCATCATTGTTCTTTATCAGAATTATTGCCTCCTACTGGGCAGATTCCTTGTCTTAATGGTGTTGAATAGACAGCATGAACAAAATTTGCTCTCATGGAATATGCCTGCCATCAGTCTCCTGGCTATATGGGCCAAATCAAACTCCTGACAAAGAACTCCTGGGACAGCAAATGCTCTTTGCCCCCTTCAGCCTGCATGCACCCCACTTCTGCACAAAAAAGCAGACTCTGATGGTCACAAGCCAGAAGAACACGAGCACATTCTGTCCTACATGCCATGTCTGACCCTGCTTATGCCTGTCATCTCACCAGTGAGTGCTCTGGGACTTAGAAGTCTGTAAGATCATTAGAGGGGGGATCCAAGAAAGGAAAGCCAAACCTGGGTTCCAGAAGAAAGTATCTGTGAGTATTTCAAATAGACAGAGACAACCCAGGGAGCCTGTCTTTGAGACTACAATAAATTGCTACTGCCTAAGCATCCACTGTAAAGCCAGGTCGGGAAGGAGGAATGAAAAGAAAAGACATTTGAGGAAAGCTCTTTGGAAAATATTGCATGGAACCTCACTTAGAATTAAAATTCCATGAAAAGTTTTTACTGCTACATAATAGAGCATCTTTAATATAGCAAAATGCTACTAAATATGTGTATTGGAGTATATCTATTTTCATTGAGAACTGATAAAATCCAAAATCATACTCTGTGATAAAGATAGAAAATCAGGCTTTGCAAATGGATTTTTAGGCTAGAAAATGAAATGGCCACCGGATGGCAGTAAAAGGTAAGAGATAAGGATAAGCAATGTGTTTTTATTAACCCTTAAAAGCCCTTAAAAGTGTTTTAAGATAGACAAAAACTTCAAGTGCCCAAATATAACATGTATGGCATTCTTAAAATTAGATATAGAAACAAAATCTTAACTATCAGAAATCTTTGACTATAATCTGTCTCAAGTAAAATGATGCTCAATTTTGGTTATGACAAAAAGATTAAAGATTCTGTGCCTCCTATACCTCTATCTTCAAATTTGAACCAATATTGTTACAAGTAAATTATAAGGTAATTAAAATTTTTAAGGGAATTCAAAAGCACAAGGCAAGCTTTCCAGCTGGGTTTCCCTTGAGCTCAACTCTTGATGCTCTTCCTCTGCCTTCATCCCATTTCCAATAAAAATCATTATCAAAATCCCCTTAGGCAGTTAAGCGGCCTTGACTGTCTAGCTCAAAATTGTCTCCATGCCACCTGGGTGGTTCCGTTAAGCCACTGGCTCTTGACTTCAATTGAGGTTATGACTTTAGGGTCCTAAGATCGAGCCCCCAAGGTGGGGCTCCATGCTGGCTGTTGAGCCTCCTTAAGATTTTCTCCCTTTGCCCCTACCCCTGCTCATGAGTGGGCTCTCTCTCTAGGGAAAAATAAATAAATAAATAAATAAATAAATAAATAAATAAATAAATAAATAAATTCTGTGGTGGCATATTCTCACATTCTGTGGTGGCATATTCTGGTGCCCTTCAGGGGCAGTGAATCAAAGATGAGCCTGGAAAAGTAGCAGGGAGGCTGGCAAGCCTTATTAAAAATTTAGATGTCGGGCAGCCCGGGTGGCTCAGCGGTAATTTAGATGTCATTCTGACGGCATTAAGAAGTCACTAAAACTTTTTAAACAGGAGTGATGTAGTCAGATTGCACTCAGAATGATTAGCTACCATGTGCAATGAATTGTCCACTCTGCAGCCAATCTTACCATTTCTTGGTTAAAAATCTCAAGTGCCTTCCAACAGCCCTTAGAGTAAAAAACCAAATTTTCACTTTTTTACAGGGCTCTTCTGGATCTGAGCCTGAAGGCTGACTTAACTAATCCACCTGACCCCTAAATGCTAGTCTTTTCCTTTTTCCTGGGCACCATTCAGCCTCTCCCAATTTTGGAGCATTCTTGCCCTGAGGTTCCTCCGCTTGCATTGGGCTTGGTGAATTCCTCAATCTTCTGGCTTCAGATTAAAGACCTCTGGGCTCCTCAGGAAGCTTTTCTCTGCACTCCCAGACTTTCCCTTTCCCTATAATGAGATCCCAGAAGCCCATCACACTCAATATTTGAATGATTACTCATTTAACGAATCTGTCCCCACGAGGCTGTAACCTGGACAGGGGCAGAGACTGTGAGGTCTCATTGTGGGGGTCTAACAAGTGAGCTGCCAATGGCAGCACAGAATAGCACAGAATAGACAGATAAAGCTCAATGAATGGATAAAAACAAATGTAAAAAAACAAAAACAAACACATGCCTCCTGGAAGCATGAATCCAGTTAAAAACTATTCTAACAATAGAGTTGAGATGAAAGGGTGGAGATGGAGAGGAAGGGAGCAGCTGCAAGAGCTATTTGGGATGTCTGATCGACAGGAAGCTAATTATATTTTATATACTCAACTAATTGCACTTTACCTGGTGGCTAGGTGTGTCCTCTGCCATAGATTTCTTCTTGCAGACCAGCACTACCATGAAATTCCATTTAGCTAATGCAATGGGAGAATTATGACCCTAAAGAATTTATGAAGCTTGAACTACTCAAGACTGATGTATCTCCTTTATCCTTCTGATAAGTGCCACCCCATCCCCCAGGCAAGGCACCGGAGAAATCAAATACTAATTCCCCTACTTCAGAAAAGAATAGCAATTGAGACTTTGGATGAGGCCTGGATGCCTTTTAACTTGAGATACCATTTCCTTTCTCAATACCTCCCTTGAAATGTAATGTCTGCCTTCCAGAGATTTCCATGGGTTTAACGTAATTGGCCCATAATTGAAGAAGCCAGCATATCAGCAGCTCACAAGACTCAAATATCAAAAGATCCACTCCTGAGGAGTCCCATCTGTCCTTAAGCACAAACAGTATTGAAACAGGAATCCAGTCTTTACCTGTGACTCCAGGAAAGACACTGAGAAATCTCATTTGTAACCCCCAGAAACATTACTCAGATGCGTACTGCTTCCAAATTCTCAAGCCTCCTCAAATTACTTTGCATGTTCTTTCTTAACATAATCTCCCAAAACTCTCTTTCCATTCCAAAGTTGGGCTCTTCTTCCCCCTGCCTGTTGGTGTCCCCTCCAGCCAGCAGGGCTTCACCTGCCTTGGTGTTCTTTCCCAATTATCTGCTCAGAAGCAGACCATCCTCTGGAGTTCAGGAGAGGGTAGGGAGCAGGAGCCAATAGTTTTCCTTTTTGGGTGTGGGCAGGAGAAAGGCTAGGCATACTCACATGTGATCATATTGTTCATAAAACTAAGTGTAGACTCCTTAAGCTTAGATGCTTTATATCACAAGGCCAAGTCAAACTCACAAATTCTACTTTAAACACTAAAAAACAATAATTTCAAATTTACAGCATTAATTTAATATTAAAATTAAATTTCTTTTCCTGAATCTAAGTTTCCACATCACATTTACTAGTACATGATGGCTTTAGTTTGTGAGATTATATATATATATATATATATATATATATATATATATATATATATATATCATCCTGTGCTAGGTGATGACTCAATTTTGCCACCACTATTCCCTATTCAAACTACTGTTCTGCAAAATAATTATTTCTGTATTGCACAAATGATGCTGCCTGGCCTTCACTTGACAAGAATGCTTCATTTACATATTAAGTCTACTTCTGGTTTTTCTCAGCCTATGGTGAGTAAAGTGGTACTATTGGGGGGGTCAACACAATTATGAAAAGGAAATAAATTGAGAGGTTGTCCTCAGTTAGAAGGTGATTAAGGGGATCCCAACTATGCAAATACTAATTTTTTAGATTAGCATCAAAATGAAAACATAATATTTTTCCATTTCTTATAGATTCTTATGATTCCTCAGAGGTCTTGACACTCCACTGGAAAAACATAGCTCCAAGGTATTGTTTGGTGACTGCCAGCCCCAATATTCATATAATCTCTCTCTTTCAGCCTTCTCTAGTATCACTTCCCTGTAGGGAAAGTAACCAGCTTTTATCCAGTTTTAGGAAGAAAGTCTATCCCAAAGGTTCCCAAAAAGTTCTAAAATTCCAGGTGGTCTCTCCCTTCTGTCTCTAAACCCAAAGCATTTATTAAACATAACAATTTGCAATTCATCATTGAAACCTTTTCTGTATATTGACTTACCCACTGTTATTATTTAACGAGTTGATGCCTGACCTCTACTAGATTGAATCTCCACTACCACTCCCAAAGAGCAGTAACCAGAATCTTTTTTATTTTATTTATTTATCTTAGAGAGAGAGAGAGCTCATTAGTGGGAAAGGTGAGAGGAGGGCTAGATGGAGAGAATCTCAACTGGAGTTCAAATCTGAGCACGGAGCCTGAAGCTGGGTCTCGATCTCACAATGCTGACATCATGGCCTGAGCCAAAATCAAGAGTCAGAGGATTAACCTATTGAGCCACGTAGGCACCCCAGAGTCTTGCTTTGAAATTTATTTGGATCCTCACACTGTCTAGAGACATAATATCCATGCTGATTGATAAGAACATTTGTCCTTTTTGTGCTCTCTTGAGGATACCCACACAGTCCTTCTCAGGTCCCCGTGTGATATGGCTCCATAATTCCTCTTGACTCCACCATTCATAGTCATGCACAGTGTGTCAATTTGGACCTTCTGAGAAGTCGATGCCAAAACAAGATGAGAGGTGCAAAAGATTTATTGGAGGAAATGTTGGCAGGGAAACAAGTCTTCAGCCCATGATAAAGGTCTGATGTCTGCAAAAGTGAGGGAACAAGGGATCAGAGGATTAGACAGGAAGACCTCAGAGGGAAAGCCTCACTAACCAATGAGATGCCCCCACACCAAGTGTGAGCTGACTCTGGAACCTGCACTGTGATCAATAATTAGTTGGGAGCAGCTGGGGGACGTGTGGCCTAACATCCTTGTAGGGGTGGATCCAAGGGTACAACAGCTGAGCTGCCAGTTCACTATATCCCCCACTACAGATTCTCTTCAAGAGATGCTGGCATGGTGTGCCTCTGTAGCCACTACATAGAGCTTCACACAAATGAGCATAATTCAAAGTGCTTATGCTTCTAAGGATGTGTGCATATACACTCTTGCACAAATATCTCTGTCTTAAGCTTGATTGCAAATTATAAAATAAACCTCCATCTCAGAAATCATTAAACATGTGAGAGATTTGGACAAAGGAGAAATTAGAAGCCTCTGATAAGTGCTTAAGACCCCGTGGGGAGCCCAGTGCTGGACTCGATCCCAGGACCCCAGGATCACAACCTGAGCCAAAGGCAGACGCTCAACCACTGAGCCACCCAGGTTCCCAACAGGCACCTTCTTGCTGTATCCTCACACAGCAGAGAAAGCGAGCTAGTCTCTTCTAAGAACCCTAATCCCATCATGAGCTGCCCCCCCCAATCTTGACCTCACCTAAACCTAATTACCTCCCAAAAGTCCCATTTCTGAATACCATCACATTGGAGGTTAGGGCTTCAACATATAAATTTGCAGGATGTGGGAGATGACACTCAGCCCGTAGCAGCAGGAACAACAGAAGAGAAGAGGCATAGAAAAGTCTCAAGGTTCTGACAGGTATCTTAGAGATGAAGGCAAACCTAAGCATGATGTTCTGTCATCAGCTTCCGAAATGCCACAATTACTGAAGCTAACTCTGGTTTTGGTTTGTTTTGCTTTTTTTGCCTACAGGAGCCAAGGGGGTAAGTAAATGAGCAAGGAAGATCTAAAGAAATGTTACTGAGTACAGTGGGAGGGAAGGACACTGTAACAAATTTGAGAGCACTTGGTCCATTTAAATAGGACAGCAGCTGTGTAGCTTCCGCCTTGTGAGAATTTAGGTTGGCCATATCCTGTGTTGTTTAAAGGTAATGGAGTAATGTAAGTTTTACATGAAATCTTCTTATGATTAAACATTGGTTAAAGAAATATACAAAGCACTCTTCAGTCCAAACAGACAGGGCTGCAAACCTACTTTGTAACACAGGCCACTAAATTTTCCCCTTTTCCCTGCTGTGATACCTTCCCCAAAGATATTTATATTACAAAGGCTTGGAAACCTTTAAAGGGAAAAACTCTGGCAAGTGAGATTTTCATACTAAAGAAAAGGGAAGATACTGGACACTGTACCTTCTCTGTGCCCTCCAAATCTCAAATGTACTCTATGCCCCATTTCAACTACGTCTAAGACTAATCCTGGTTAGAAAACAGAGTCTAAATGAACACTTTGATTTTCGACAAGAATCAAATCCATCTTCCATAATAGTTTTATTTCATAAGACATCAAAAAGTACACAGTTGTCATTTTGGTAAGTACTTCAATTTTATTTAAGAAGTAAATCCTTGGATTCGAGGAGCTTTTCCCCAGTCGGCATCTTATAAGAAGGACAAGCCTCTCAGACTGGTCTTAGACCTCACATTTGACTGGTCATGCACTGTATATGCTGTCAGTCACCACCCCTCATTTAAAAGGTACCAGTATAAAGGAAAAGTAATTATCTGTTCAGGGCCTGATTCTGTTGCTTAACTGCTTGAATGGCTCCCAAAAATTCCACTGGGAACCACAGGCACAGAAGTGCTAGAGCATCTCCTCTTTTCTGTTGAAAAGTTAAAATAGGGCATCTTATCACCATGGTTACAGAGTTCTGTGGGTAGTCTTGGTCCCTTACTAACCAAAAAGATCAGTGAAGTGACCAACAGGGAATCTGCACTGCAGCTGCCCTGACATGCTGATAACAGTAGAGGAGCTCACAGGCAACCTGAGGCATCCTGGAACTGACATGTGCTTTCCAATAATGGGTCTACACAAGGAAAAACATCTTATGTGTTTTCCAATAATTACAAAGATCAATGTGAATTTATGCATACTTTTGCAATTAATTAGAAGATACAATTATTCATGATAAATAGGTATAGAAGGATAACTTGGGGTAATACTCATTACATGAATTTAAGATCAACAAAATTAAATTGAACTCGAGAGAAGCAAAATGCATGGTCTTATTTAAAACTATAAATGTAGACAGGATGTCTCTATTCGGCCGGCTTGTGTCGGGTATCTGCTATGTGATATACCTTGTGTTGGATGAGGTGCATCACACAGGCATGAAAGGCAACAGCCCCACTGCAAATTGATCATAAACTAATCAGAGGTTTGTAAGTGGAAAAATTATTAGCCAGTATAATAAGTGCTATGTGAATGTTATCAATAAATGGTCAGAGGGCACGAAGGCAAGAATAATTGTTTGAGAGAGTGCATGGAGGCTTCCAAGTGGAAAGGGCAGGTTCTAGGCCGATGAGCCACAGAGGAGAAAGCCTGTGCAAAGGCCCTGGTGTGAAAGGGCGCCACCTGTAGGCAGTGACAGTAAGAACCCCATTGCAGCTGGAGCTCTGGACCGTGGCTTTGGCAGAAGCTGAGGCAGGAAGACTATTTGAGGCCACAATAGGCAAAACCTTTTTTTTTTTTTTAATTTTTTATTTATTTATGATAGTCACACAGAATGAGAGAGAGAGGCAGAGACACAGGCAGAGGGGGAAGCAGGCTCCATGCACCGGGAGCCCGACGTGGGACTCGATCCCAGGACTCCAGGATCGCGCCCTGGGCCAAAGACAGGGGCTAAACGTCTGCACCACCCAGGGATCCCCGCAAAACCTTTTATACTGGATTTAATACTGTAGGCAACAAGGAGACAATTGGACTTTAGTCAGAACACAAGATGATCAAATTTGATCTCAAAAGTCTCCGTAGCTGCCATATGGAGAAGAACTAGAATAGTTAGAAACCCATAGGAAATATAAAATGAGCATACTGCACTGATGTGATGTGCCAGGCTTTTTGTTGTTTGATGCACTCTTCTTTTATTAAATATATATTCATAAGAAAAACTTCTTATAAAATACACAGATCAGTTTTATAGTAGACTGTATCCATATCCCCAAGGATTTTGTGTACAGGAAAAGCATCTCGTGGGATAACTTTTTTATACTTTCTAATAAGAGAATGGGCTTAATTAATCACTTTTTCAGAATTCAGAGACTCAAAAATTTGTTTATTTGACTCTCATGCATTTTGCATTTCAGAACCTTGAAAATAGGCCCCTGCATAGAGCCCAAAGAGGTTGGGGGTTATTTTAAAGGCTTCCAAAAAAAAAAAGTATCCACAGCACTCCCTTGGAAGTAATTAATTCTGGTATCCATAACGTTTTGTTAGAGAAAGAAATGCAAAAAAAAGAAAAGTTATGCTACAGAATAACAAGCAGGGAAATTTTTTTAAAAAACAACAAAAGGGACTCCAAGGAGAGTTTGAAGCTGTTATGCACCTTTTCCCCTGAGTAATGGGAAATATTTCTTACCTTCCTCCTCCACCACTCCTGACGAGTCATGAAATCCAGACATGAAATTTAGACAATATTTAATCACAGCTACATTCACCACTAATCATCAAGACACAACCCCAGTAGCTTGTGTCAACCATGGGAGCCCAAGGCAAAAAGAATCCTCAAGGTGGGGGAAACCTGGGTGGCTCAGTGGTTGGGTGTCTGCCTTTGGCTCAGGGCTTGATCTCAGGGTTTGGGATCGAGTCCCACATCGGGCTCCTGCAGAGAACTTGCTTCTTCCTCTGCCTATGTCTCTGCCTCTCTCTCTTTGTCTCTCATGAAAAAAATAAATAAAATCTTAAAAAAAAAAAAAGAATCCTCAAGAGTTACAGAAGTAAGACTTCACTCACAACCCTGTAATAATTTCCTGCTGATTCCACAAGAGAAGGAATTTACTGAATTTAATTCGTGAAAAAAGACACGATTATGACCTTATCTCCAGGAAATGGGCTAATCATCCACACACATTATCTATTGTAACAATACAACATCCTATTTTTCCCACTTTACAGATGAGAGAAAAGCCTTAGAGACACGAATGTTCCTAAGGTCACACAGCTGGTAAATGGCCCAAATAGGATTGGATCCATAACTTCTTGATTCTAAAGCTTGTGCTCTCATTCAAGAGAGCTACCAACAAAAAAAAATAAAAAAATAAATAAAAATAAAAATAAAATAAATAAATAAATTAAAAAAAAAAAAAAGAGAGAGCTACCAACATAAGGAGTGCCAAGTGCCAGCTGAATAAGACAAGCAGTGAACTCGATAGTTTTTAGAACTTTTTGTCTGGGTTGAAGGGCCAAGGAAGTCTTCCTGGTGAGGGCGGCACTCGACCTGAATCCTATGCACAAGCCAAAAGATAAGGAAAGCCCATTCCAGGTTTGAATTGAATAGCAAACACAAAGAGATATTAATCGATATGTGACATAAGATATAAATTTATACATACTTATACACTCAATAAACATACTACACACCCATTATGTGTAAGATACTATACTAGAGATAGGGAGGTGAATAAGAAGGTTATGTGAGGGCAACAGCATTTCTTTAAAAATTGTTGTGAAGTGCCCCTGCCTTACAAGGTTACTATGTTAACCAATATAACTACAGCAAGGGGTTGGTAGAGAAAAAGAATAAGACAAGACTGTCAATGTAATTTGTAATGAAACTTGTAGGCTAATAAGTTTGTAATTGCGACGCCTCAGTATAAAATGATTTTGAAGTGGCTGACAAAGATACCATGGTGAACAGAATGAAATGTAAAAATCTGAGAAAGATTGGAGTGAAAAAATATATATATAAAAAAATAAGATGAAGCTGGGTCAAGGTCAGTCAAAAAGCCAAAGGCCTGCTTGGAAAGGGCTATAAATCCGGCTTTATATTTCCTATACCTTGTAAACTCCCCCTCTCCAAATCATCAGTTATGATTCTATAAGATAAAACAAATCATTCAATTAAAAATAAAATTTAAAAAAATTAAAAATAAAATAAAATCGAATTTCTGATAGTTGGAATCAGAATAGCTAACATTTATTGGTTACCATTTGTAACTACAATATGGGGCTTAATTAATTAATATGCATTTTTCCACCCGATGATCACAGTAACTTCACTCAATAGGTGCTATTGTAGTCTTCCTTGTACAGAGAAGAAACTATGCCTTAGAGAAGTTAAGTGGATTTCCCAAAAGTACCTAACTGGTCTCCAATCAAGGAAACTCTTTACTTACCTCAAACCCAGAAATTTAACTGCTAGATTATATCTAAAAAAAATTTTCCCAGTAGGACACCAAAAAATAGACCAAGCAATGAAGAACAGTGAACCTCACTTCAATAAGCATATAAACTACCTGGGGATCTCAAGATACAGACTCTGATTCCATAAATCTGGGATGGGTCTTGAGAATCTGCATTTCTAACCAACTCTCAAGAGATACTCTTGTTGTTGGCCCAGACCACAGTGTGACTGGCAAGCTGTAGTGAACAGTATTGCTACGGTTTCCAGGGGTTCTATCTTACAGCACCCCTCAAAGGAAGTGGATGACCTAAATCAAAGCATTTCAATACCAGCATCTTTTTTGTTTTTTGGTTTTTGGTTTTTGTTTTTTTAGAGAGGGACTGCAGAGGGTGGAGGAGGGACATTGGGAGAGGGAGAGAATCTTAGGCAGACTTCCCACTGATCTCAGAGCTGGAAGCAGGGCTCAATCTCACAATCCTGAGATCATGACCTGTGAAATCAAGAGTCGGACACTTTACCAACTGAGGCATGCAGGTGCCCTGCACCTCTTTTTAAAAGCAAAATTATACAAGGAATGTAGCACTGGAATGGTTTGGCCTAACCAAGGAATTTAGAGAAAGAAAGAAGGGTATTCTATTAATAATATACCTTATGTTCACACTAGTCTGTATTTAATTGCAACAAAATTGTAACGAATCCCTTCCACTAGAGACAGGTACTGATGACGCGATCTCAAGGAGGTGGGTGTAAGTGCTAATTACACACATGGCTCTGATTTACTTTGAGAAAGTAAAAAAGGCCAAAGCAGAAGGAGATTCATAAGGAAAGGGAAATGGCCTCAGATTTTTAAGGGAAATGATCTCAGATTTTCGAAATCTGTTTAAGAAACAGCTTTTTCTAAAATCACTGCTACATGGCAGCACCTAACATAAAGAACTTCTCCTTTCAATTAACAAAGGATGGGAAGGAGCCTCCGAGAATACTGCCTCTGAGCCCACGATTTTATAACATAATTGCCTATGTTCAATCACTATTTTGCTTTTAACTTCAAACCTGTTGCCAAGGAAACATCAATATCGAAGCACATTGAAGGTGAATCTTTCTTCTTCACGTTTTTGAAGTGAATCAGTTAGCAAGGTAGCAATGAGTTACAGAGTTTCATTAATCCAGTACTTAGTTGGATCTAATCCCAATCACCACGTCCTTGATAAATCCACTGGACCTTCTTATGCCTCCTCTTCTTTACCCATAAAATGACTACGATGATAGGGTTGTACTCCCTCACAATGTACTTCTGGGGCATCGTCATTTCATCTGATGGACACTTTGTCACTTCATTTTCACAGTCAGGAATTCACAGATTCAAAGTCTTCTCTGTGTTTACACCGTTAGGGAAAGGGACTGAGAACCCCCTTTTCCTCCTTCAGGAATGCAAAGCCAATACTCAACTTGCCAAAAGGAGATAAAGTAATGTGATAGCAGAATGATATTTTTATTTTTTTCTTTCAAGTTTTCATTTAAATTCCAGTTAGTTAACATAATTCATTTCAGGTATTAGTTTCGGTAGTATTCAGTGATTAATCACTTACATACAACACCAGGGCTCATCATAAGTGCCCTCCTCAATGCCCATCACCATTTGGCCCATCTCTCTGCCCACCTCATGTCCAGCAACCCTCAGTTTGTTCTCTATAATTAAGAGTCTGTTTTATGGTTTGCCTCTCTTTCTTTCCCCTCTATGTTTATCTGTTATGTAGAATGAAATTTTTAAAGATACCACCACTGCAACTATCACATAGTTCAGGTTTCTCAGTTTCATGGTGCTTTAGAACTCACAGCCAAGGAAAACCACAAGCTGAGACGTGTCTAACAAGGTCCTTCTGGGTCATTGGCTACTGGGTAGAAATGATCACAAATGGGTAGATTCAGGTAACATGCCCCAGACGTTTATATAATTTGAAGGTTTCTTATAGAAAAAAAGCAAACTTGTGGATTCAAAAATGAGTACAAGTGTATCAGGGAATACGAAAAGAAATCACAATAAGTAATAAATTAAAAACTGACAGACACCGTAAATGTCCAGAAAAATATCATAATTTTATTAACTTCTTGACACACTGATGTGATGAGTCTTTTTTACTCTTCTTTGAACTTCATGCTCCTTGAACAACTTTTCGTATGATAATTATTTTATGATTTCCATGGAGAAGATGGAGTTCGATATTTCCGTAAGCAGGTTTGCTCACAATTTACTTATGAAACCATCAGAAGAGCTTCCTTCAGCTTCACAACTCATTACTGGTAACTTCATATAAATTTTTAAGATTGTGGTCAATATCAGGGAGGCTCTTGTCAAGTGTCTTTAACATGTGAGTTCTAGGGTTAAGGGAATTTCTAACAGTTGCACCTATTTGAGTACATATCAAATCATTTCCTCCCCTGCTACCCACATGCCTCTGATGTTGGGTACTAAACACATTCAGCAGCTTGACTGCACCTCTGGCCTTGCACCTAAGCAAATCACAGTAGGAGTGGAGTTTTTTTAGAAGCTATTCCAACACCAAGACAGCTAGCAGTAACTCAACCTTGTGTAGAGATGTGAGTCAAATATGTCCCATAAACCCAAACTAAACACATTCCCAAAGTCAACTTTCCCACAACTGAAGCCCAGAAATGCCTGAAGCTTCCCAATGCCAGTTGGTGGAGGGCAAATGTGATGGAAAGCAAGTCAAAATGAGAGGAGAAAGTGATCCTTGCCTACCTCAGTTAAAATGTCTTATTTTGACTCCCTGCTAACAGGCCCTGGGGCTTAAACTCCATTTGCTTTATTGTCAGTCCATTTTGGACAGAAAATGGCTCTTCTCTCATTTTCTCATGCCAGATAACTAATATACTCACCTTCAATATGATCACATCAGGCAAAGAATTGCACTACATGCTTTTTTTAAAGCTCATGTAATCCTCACGTCAACACCAAAGCTACTGATTAAGGCACACACAGCTCAGGGAACATAGGCTCTGAAAGTTGACGCCATTTGTTTGAGACTGCAAAACTAGTGCAATCATTTCTCAAACTGGCACACATGCAAGTGTGCTCTCTTGCCTTCTTGAGAGAACAGAGTGAGCTGCAAGTAGAAGAATGAGAGAAGGATTTACTATGCTTTCTTTAGCCAAAAAAAAAAAAAAAAAATGAGTAGATATCAAAGACTCATTAAGAATTTAAAGTGCTACATTGATAACTTCTAGTATTGAGTTGGACCCTAGGCTAAGAATCCAAAAAGTTGATTCAGATATTGGCACTGCTTTAAGGTAACTTGGGGAATCAAGATTCAATGAATCTTACTAAATGGCTTGATTTGATAGTTCTTCCCAAAGCAGTATATATAGATTGTACCTTACAAAAGTCTGTAATAAAGCATGGTCATAAGAAATTTATTTGTTTGAACTACCAGTTATAATTCTCTTTGGTTTCCTGACTGAGCTTATATCCATTACCCCAGGGAATCCTACGGTGACAAAACTTAACTCCAAAACCCTAGCTCTGTTGAGACCATTGAAAGGCACCTAATCACTATTTCGGTTTGCACCATTAGTCTATCCCATGTGCCTCTGAGCATGTGGCCACACTAGAAAGTTCAACTCCAGGAAACTATAGACAGGCTCTTTTGAGGGGATCTTAAACGCAAAACATGCTGCATTTAAGACCCATACACTCTTCATAAACTCTTTCAAACAGAAGTGTTCCCCACTATTACTCATCAGAAATATACAAATTGAAACTACAGTAAGATGACACTCTGCGATGACCAGAAGAGATTATATTTAAAGACTGACCTATCTCAATGTTGGCAAGGGTGTGGAGAAACTGGAACTCTCAAACATTGGTGGTAGGAGTGTAAAATGGCACAACCACTTTGCAGAAATATTTGGCAGAACAAACTAAAGCTAAACCTGTGTGTACCCTCTACCCAACAACTCCATTCCTGGATATATATCCAAAAGAAATTAGTGCATATATCTATCAAAAGACACATACAAGAATTTTCATAGGCATTCTTTTGGTAATCACCAGAAACTGGAAACAACCATTTAAGTTAAACTCCCATGAGTAGTAGAAAGGATATATTGTAGTGACATCATACACTGGAATACTGTCCAGAAAAAGAGAATGAATTAACTTCAGCTGCAGGCAATGACAATAAATCTCACAAACAAGCATGAGTGAAAGAATACAGATACAACAGACTATATAGTACAATTTTTAAACCAAATTTACACACAAATATGACAGCATTCACAAGCAGGCAAAACTACTCAGAAGTGATAGACAACAAGAGAGTGATTACTTGGAGGAATAGATTAGGAAGGAATATTGGAAATCAAAATCTTCTGACTGGTGGTTATGCAGGTGATAATGTGCAAAATTCATTGAGTTAAAGGCCTAAGATCTGTGTTCCATAAATCTATACCTGAATGTAAAATATTTTTATATATTGATGCCAAGGCAGACCTGCCTTGCAAAGAAAAAAGATCAAGATATCAAAACAATTAAACAGGAACCTGGGGGCATAGACAAGAGAGCAGAGTCTCAACCATTGTGACTTATAAGGAGTACAGGGGAAGGAAGGGGGCAGCAAAATCTGGTCTCTCTCTCTAAGCCAACAAATATTTACAAATTTGTGTCCTCTTGTCTGTCTCTGTCTCTCCCCGCCTCCTCCCTTCAATTTCTTTCTTGTTTCTTGCTTTTCCCACTTGAATCTTTCCCCAATTACAGAAAGGAAAGCAAGAAGATCTTTGGAGTCAGGGAAATCCTGATATTTCACACTTTGGTTTTGCATGAAGAGTTTGGCTTCAATCGGCTCAGTGGACTGGCAGGTCATGCCCTATTTAACACTCAAGTGGTAAGAAAGTCAAAATTGAAGGGGTTTTATAGTGAGTCCCAAATGGCCTTTCTAATTGCAGTTATGTTTTTCAATAACTTGAATTACTCTACCACTTTATTTCAGCAATGAAGAGCTGTTAGAAGACATATTAACACCCTCAAATACCTAAAATCAATGTTAGTTGGAGATATTCATAGACATCAACTAAAGGAATTTTTAAAAATAAAGACATTGAACACCAGGTAGTGGTTATTTCTATGGTAGCAGCATAATGGCAGGCTTTGGTTGTCACTATAAACAAGTCTTTGATATACTGCTTTAGAATGCAATGCAGTAAAGTGGTATCATTGTGAAAGTCTAAAAAAAAATTCATTTACATGATGCCAGAAAGTTTTGCCCTAGTATTATGCAAATGAATACTCATGGCTCAGGATAAAATTTCCAGAGCTTTATCTCAAACAATATAGATTGAAATGAAGACTGTGTCCTCTGGGAAAATGTTAAGTTCTTAAAAGTGGAACTGTTATCAACAGTTCAAGTGAAGAATTTAGTTTATGTATTTTGGATTTTCTATACTGGAAGGTTTTTAATTGCTTCATGAAATATGAAAGCAGAACAAAAAACGATCTTGGACCATTTCATCAACATCTTTGTGAGTTTGAGCAAGTTTGGACAAGAAGTGTTATCAAAACTAACCCCTGTGCTTTGGAATCAAAATACAGTGTGAAGACAGAGTTTGGGATAAAGAGGAACAATAGCTTTATTGCTTTGCGGAGCAAAGGAGGCTATAGCAAGCAGGCTAAGGCCTTCAAAAACTGCAAGCCCTCCCACAGGAAGGGGCTGGGGTTGGGGAGGGGTTATAGGGAAATACAAGATCTAGTCCATTTTGACAGGAATTGTCTAAGTGCTACTAGCCTCCTTCATCTTGTCTTTAGGGTGGTATTGGGTTCTCGAAACAAAAGGCTAAGAAGGGAGGAGGGGAGATTTGGGAAGGAGAGGAAAGAGGTTACTTTAAGATAGAAGTTCACCAAAGCATCAGCGCAGCCGTTTTGATTTCTGTTCAGCTTTATGACTTTAAGCAGTTTCAAAAGATTGACTAAGATTCAGTCATCTTGCATACAGTATAAATTTGATACTCAAACTTAAACATGAAACAAGTATTTTAAACAGCTTAATCATTTTATTGAATTCTAATTTGACATTTTTGTCATCCTCACATGTTTCTGAATTGTGCTATAATCTAAATGCAATAAATAAAGGTAACTATATTTAAGGTTAAAATGCCTCTTTAAAAGTTTAGGTATATGTTGTTCATGCTTAAAAAAAAGAAAAAGAAAAGACAGAAAATGTGGCTGAGTTATTGAGCTATTGAGCTAAGGTAAGTTCTCAAGTTTTCACTATGTACTCCTAATAAACCAAGTAGCTGCTCTTGGAGAATATTTGAAATTGTTAGGAAGGAGATTTGAGAGAGTAATGGTAGCAGAACTAGTTAAGAATTTCAAAATCTTATTCTACCTCTCATTTTATGACCCTGCACATATTACTTGACTTCTACACATTTATTCCCACATCTGTAAAATGAGAATGATGACACAATCCACCTCATAAGGCTTTTATAACTAATAAATGCTAAAATACTTAAAAGCAGTTAGGAAAAAACCTTACAACATGACAGGTGCTCAGTAAATGTGAGATCTTACATTTTATCCTTTTTTCTTTTGTTGGCAATATTCACAGCCTTTTAACTTTTTCCCCATAAAGGACTTTTTACACAAAGTAATACAAAAAGTAATACAATAAAATACCATAGAAATCTAATAGAGCAGATAATTGAAATTTAGAGACAAGAAAACAAGTTTATTTTAAGCAGAACACCACATGTCATAGATTAGGCTAATGACGAGTTTAGCTCCTTCAGTGATCTGTGGGTGCCAACTAACACATCCAAGAAGCCAAATCTCTGGTGACAGGTTCCTTCCTTCTTTCCCTCCTACCACTTCATATAATGTTCGCTGACTTGAAACTAAGCTGAGGTGAGCAGTAATGAAATCCAAATGAAATATTCCTCCATCCAGAAGAGCTCAAACTTGGATCCCAGGAAAACACAAGCAATACCTTGCTTAAAGGATTTTGAACAGCAAATTGATGATGCAGCAGCATATAAAACTATAACTAAAAGCCACTTCCATTTAAAGTTCCACTGAGCATTGCAAGGCAACAGTGAGTGAGGGAGAGGGAAGTGTCTCGATCCAGGAAGTGTGCAGCACACACACTACGGTTTGTAAAAACTCCTAATTCTTGTAGCTGGCAAGAGCTTGCTTCTGGTCCAAATAACATTCTCCAGAAGTTCCTGAGCTTCTTGAATCCCCTGTCTTGCACCAACATTAAGGAGAATCTCTACATCCCTAGAAGAGGCAGTTATTTAGTCGTGTAAAGAAAAAGTAAACCGAAAGCACCTGCATGTCCAATGTTTAGGCTAAGGCCAGGTTAACACCTGTTTGGACTCATTCTAAGGTATTGAGGGAAATACGTGCTGTTTCATCTGAGTTTCATCATAGGTGTCTTCATAATAAAATCAAAGCCACATGAAGAAATAGTCTTACAGCATCATAGTCCAGCTGGATTTTTTTTTTCCCCCTATTTAGACGAGTTTTTCTAGCCAAGACTCTTAGGTAGTGTCTGAGACCCCTCTCTTGCAAGCAAATTCTAAATTCTAGTTTGGAAGTGGTAACTGGAGACAGGCCCCACTCGACATGCCTGTCCATCAGCTGTGAAACTACCAGCTGTCAGTCATAAGAGAACATATTGACTATACCATTTTGACTTGGCTGCCTTGGAAAGATCATTTCAAAATTTCATTACCAAATTATGCATGCAACTAATATCCCTGAGTGTTATGTCAATTCCCAAAACTCACTCTATATCTATCAGCACCTCACTGAGAATCCCTCTTTCTGAATCTTGTCTACTCACCAGTCTGAGGTAGATTAAAGGATAGAATTTGAAGGAGGAGGTTGTATGCATTACTTGGTAATGGAATATATGTCAGTTACATTAGTTGAAATAAAAAGCAAGCTGAAAGTTTAATGGTTTATTTTTGGGACCCTATCAAAATATCTCTGTCTCAAAATAGCTGCATAAAAAAAATGTCACAGACTATGAACTATTCAAAAACATTGAGAACTTCTCCAGAGAAAATAGTCGTACTTCTCTTGATGACTACAAGTAACCAGAAGAGGATTAGTGCAATAAACACAGGGAGAATGTGCCCAAAGAGAGCTATCTCCCTTAGATTCTTATGTTTCATTCTGTTTATATGAAAATTCTATAAGGCCATAAAGATGGTATACCCAAGGTGTAGGAGACTGTAAGGACCGTGAAATAACCTGGCCTTTCGTCTCAAGTTCATGGAATGCCTTAAGAATATAACCAGTGGAATCTATGCACATGTATGAATCTTGGATTCCCTTACTTTGTGACTTTTATCATAACTCATAACAATGTAAGTACATAAAAAGGCAAGAGTAGGAAGTGAACTATATATAAAACACTTTTGTCTGTCAATTGCAGGTAACATATGGGGGCAGGTTTAGAAGGAATGACATCTCAACTAGAAGAGAAAAGACAGCTAATTTCATTACCCTACTTCCATGGATCCAGTCATGTTTTTAAGTTTTCCTACTGCAAGGTTTAAAGGAAGCATAGGGATGGTCCTGCTTGGAGGCTTGTCTGAAAAAGAAAGGAAAAGAAAAGGGGACTGGTTATATGGGCTGGAAGGGTGGTGGGGAGTGAGTATGCAATAAAAAACAAGGAAACAGTCTCACAAAAAGGTATGTCCTTAGTAAAATCAAAAGAAGTGCCAATACAAATATGTAACCATTAGTGGGAACCATCTTATTATAGATCTAGACAAACATTAAAAAGTCTCATTAAAAAATGTCTCTCATTTGAAGCATGTGCAATACTTACTTTTTTTTTTTTTTATTCATGATAGTCACAGAGAGAGGGGCAGAGACACAGGCAGAGGGAGAAGCAGGCCCCACGCACTGGGAGCCCCACGTAGGATTCGATCCCGGGTCTCCAGGATCGCACCCTGGGCCAAAGGCAGGTGCCAAACCGCTGAGCCACCCAGGGATCCCCTGTGCAATACTTATTTTAAAACTAATATAAGAATAATTAAATCACTTATTTGCTCCAAACGTATTTGTTGGCTTTTCCAAATATCAAAATAATTATACTCTTCTCTCCAAAATACACAGGAAATCAAAATACAGGAAAGAACCATCTGGGAATGTTAGGAATTTGGTAAAATATAAGCTAATCCTTAAGCACTATTTCCAGTTGCTGTAGTATAAATGGGATATGCCAGTACTCTCCAATAGAGCTCTCCAAAGATAGAAATATTCTATATCTGCTCTGTCCAATAGAGTAGCTGCTACACACATGTGGCTATTAAGTACTTGGAATGTATATAGTGCAACTAAAACACTGAATATAGGGGCAGCCCCGGTGGTGTAGCGGTTTAGCGCCGTCTGCAGCCCAGGGCATGATCCTGGAAACCCTGGATGGAGTCCCATGTCAGGCTCTCTGCGTGGTGCCTGCTTCTTTCTCTGCCTGTGTCTCTGCCTTTCTCTCTCTCTGTGTCTCTACGAATAAATAAATAAAGTCTTAAAAAAAACACTGAATATGTATTTATTTATTTAATTTATTGATGTATTTATTTATTTTTAGAGGGAAAAGGCAGAGCGAGTTGGAGAGAGAATCTTAAGCAGGCTCCATGCCCAGCAGAAAGTCCAGTGCAGGGCTTGATCTCACCTCTGAGATCATGACCTGAACCAAAATCAAGAATCTGATACTTAACCAACTAAGCCACCCAGATGCCCCAAGAACTCAATTTTTTATCTTTATTAATTTAAATTTAAATGGCCGCATGTGGCTGATGGCCATTATATTGGACAACATGAATAATAGAATTATTGCCTTCTTACTTTGCAGTTTTTTTTCAAGTTAGTTATGATTAGGGAAAAATTGTCAGAAATACAAGGAAATGTACATAAGTTTGCTATTTTTGATGCATGAAAATTTTGGAAAATTAGTGGAAAAATAAAAGTCAGAGAAAAAATGGGCAGACAACATGAACCGACAATTCGCAGAAAAAGAAACAAAAATTACAAGACATGTTTTTAAAAAAATGTTCAACTTTATAATTGATAAAAATGATAAATTTTAAATGAGACAGCTTATGTTGTTATTCCAGTTGGTAAAGATTAATAAATAATTTTAAAAATATTTTTAAATCTGTGAATATATACTAGAGTGGACTTGGACAACCTTTCAGAATAGTTTTTCAATATGTACCAAAAGCTTTAGAAATGATACTTATCTGGCCTGATGGTTCTATTTTTAGTGATTTTTTTCTTTTTTTGGTAAGGAAATCAGCTGTACAAAAAGATATAGATGAAGGGCTCTTTCCAACAGCAGTTTGTGATAGTAAGAAACTAGGAAAAGGACTAAACATAAATAGGGGAATCTTCAAGTAAATTAAGGAATATTATACATATGTCATTTGAAAAAAATCTAGAAGAATATCCATCAAAATGTTTACAGTAGTCTTCACTGTGTGATAGGACATATGTGATTTTTGTTTTTTTTCAATGTTTTCCTTATTAGTCATAAATTATTTTGTAAGTCATTAACTGTAAATCCTGTTTTAAAAGCACATGAGGGAAGGTCTTGTTTTTGTAATGCTTTCCCCACCCTATTCCTGACAAGGGATGCCATCACTGAAAGATGGAAAGGTTTTTCATTTTTCATACTGGCCTTTAATTGTACTATCCCATGGAAGACAGAACCTGGCTTCCAAAATGTTGTTCAGGGCAAGTTTAATGCACATACTAGTCACCCTAGAACCTTGTTGAAATGAAATCTCTGCTTGGGGGGCTGGGTTAGGGTCTCAGATGCTGCATTTATAGCAAGTGCCTGCCAGGTGATGCCAACATTGCAGGTATGTGGCCTACACTCCCAGTTGCAGGGGCTTCAGCCTCGTTTAGTCAATCACCAACCACATTTAGCTCCACTATAGCCATGCCATTCCTTCCTGATTCTCAAAGTTACTTTTTCTGTTGCCAGGTGAACTTTATCAGAATATCCATTTTCAACTTTGTGTTGAAATGAGTTCCTGAAATAGCTTCCTCTGCTGGTTTATGTTTACTTTATAATCACTGCAGACTTCTAGAGTAGTGGTTTGACCTGACTACACATTTACAGTCCCTTGGGGAGCTTTTTCTGTTCACTTAAGTCAATCTGAAGCCAAGCATCAGCATGTTTCAAAACTACCCAGGAGACTCTAATACGAAGCCAAGTTTGTCAACCACTATTCTAGAGAAAAGGAAGGCAACATCTGAGAAGAATAAGCTCATCAGTTCATGGGTAATAGCAAAGTCATAAATGTGTTCACTTCTCTCTCAGATAACTGAACATTTCTCAGGATCATAAGATCCTGTACAGCAGTGTACATCAGCATCATCTAATAGAAATATAATGCAAGCCATACATAATTTTGAATTTCCTGGTCACTGCATTAAAAGTTTTAAAAGAAATAGGTAAAATTAATTTAAGTAATATATTTTATTTAATCCTATCACATTATTATTCAACATGTAATCAATATAAAGAATTATTAACTATATAATTTATATTCCTTTCTTCACATTAAATCTTGGAAATCCGGTGTGTATTTTACCTCTCTATTCAGACTAGCCACACTTCACGTGCTCAATAATCTTTGTGGCTAGTGTATGCCATTTTGGACAACACAGTTTAGAGAGTATGGTAACAAGTAAATTGAGACTGCATGAACTCAAAGCCCATTCTCTATATTAAGTGACTCTGGCTTTGCATCTAATTTGTCCTTATTTTCTATCACAGTCTCCATAAAAAGAGAGTTTCAAGCATCTCAGAGACCGTTTCTATTTTTTAACCTCTAGAGTGTGAGGTGGAGTGTTCAAGTGTATTTTTCTAAAGTAATTCTTATTTTCTCAAACTAAACATATAATATTGTATATTTTTCTGTGAGGACTCATCAGGCCAATATTATACAGTCAGAATTAAGAAAGCTGCCTGTGTTGGGACGCCTGGGTGGCTCAGCGGTTGAGCCTCTGCCTTTGGCTCAGGGCGTGATCTTGGAGTCCCAGAATCAAGTCCCATATCGGACTCCTTGCATGGAGCCTGGTTCTCCTGTCTCTGCCTCTCTCTGCCTCTCTCTGCCTCTCTCTGTGTCTCTTATGAATAAATAAATAAAATCGTAAAAAAAAAAAAAAGAAAAGAAAGCTGCCTGTGAAAAATTTAGAACACTGAATACAAACCAGTTGCATAAAATTTAAGCCAAAAAATGGACTAAACAATAAGAAATATGTATTTCTACTTTAAAACTTCAAATTAATGTGTCTTTTATGGTCAAGAGCTCAGAATTTTAATACGGTAATGCTAGCACATAGCACTGTTAATAAAATTACTGATGTGCTAAATCTCAACTAGAACGTTACATGTGTTCCAACTGAGCTTTTTAAAAACTATTTTATTTATTTATTTGAGAGACAGAGAGCACATAGAGTGAGCACGAGCAGGAGGAAAGGCAAAGGGAAGGGCAGAGGGAGAAGCAGACTCCCTGCTGAGCAGACAGCTTGATGCAGGGGCTGGATCCCAGGAACCTGGATCATGACCTGAGCTGAAGGCAGACATTTAACCACTGAACCACTCAGGCACCCCCAATTTAGCTCTTTTAAAGCTAATCTATTGTTTGCTTACATGATGTAGACTGTTTTTCAATGCATCAGCCACATCACCTCCACCACTACTCCTGCCTCTCCACCAAGTGGAAAAAGTAGAGAAGATACCAAGACTTAAATATTAATAGAGTTTATATCTCTACCTTATTTTCATTCTAGGAAAAAAGCACCAAAAATCATAAGATTTTCTATTCAGCACTTCCTGAAATAACTCTGCAGTTTTGCTCTTGGTAGATTGGTCTTTCATACCTAAACCAATACATTGCCATCTCTTCATCCTTCACCACACCAGCTCCTGGGTAAAAACAAAAGATATCATAGGAAAAAAAGAAGACTCTGTTAACTGCTTGATGCTAAAATCTTTTATAAACCTACAGATTCAGAAATCCAAAGAGCAAGTCCCATCCCTCATCCCCCACTCCCATAGCTCCCCAGTAAAATGAGCACCAGAAGTTACCTTTCAGGTATCTCTGGCCAACAATAAGTTGGGCACTGGGATACCCAAAGCGAGCATAAAGATGTGCCACATGGAAATGGAAGCTCTGGGAATACAGCCAGATATAAAGCAGAGAGATCATGGTTCCCATTGTGACCAGGATCTGCAAAAAGAAAAAGAAAGAAAAGGAGGAACGCAAAGAGTAGTGTGGGAATCTACTTCAGATATGGTTCAGATGTGGAAGCAATGAGTATATTCTGAAAAAGGCATTTCAGGATGAGATACATATTATTTAAAGATGAGATGTGTCCTTTATAGGTCTCTGTTGGGAAAAAATATTTGCTGTCACTGGTGTTTTAACCTATTTTTAGTCATTCTGATAGTGCTTTCCCTTGGATGATGCAAGATAACTAGATTGGGTAATTAACTAGGATTGGATGCTGACCAATAGAATCTTGGCAGTTTATAAAAGGGGGAAAAAGTGGAGGCAGAAGCAAAAGAGGAAGAAGAAAAATAATTAACGTGTTTGTTCTTTGGGCAGAAACATGATGGGGAGCTAAGATGGGGAGGGAGGTTGCTGCCCTGCTCTCGCACAGGCTGGAGAAGGCACAGCCCTGGTTTATTTGTCCAATACTATCAGCTGCTTCTACAGAGACAGAAGACCTTCAGACCACACTTTCAGCTTCCTCCCTAAAAAAGATCCTAGTGAGTCAGTGGCATCCAGAAGACAAATGGAGATGAGAATTCAGTTTGTTAGGGCTGACATTAAAAAGTATAACAAACTAAAAAAAAAAAAAAAGTATAACAAACTGAGTGGCTTACACAATAGAAATTTATTTCCTCACAGTCTGGAGAGAGATTTTCCAGATCAAGCTGTCAGCAGGATTGGTTTCTATAGATGACTGTCTTCTTCCTGTATCTTCACATCATCTTCCCTCTGTACATCTCTGTGTCCAAATTTCCTACTTTTGTAAGGACTTTGGTCATACTGGATTAGGGCCTATCTTAATGACCTTATTTTAACTAAATTACCTCTCTAAAGATCCTGTATCAAATAGAGTCACACTCTGAGGTCCTAGGGGTTAGGACTTTAATATATGAATTTGGGGGGAGAAGAGGACAAAATTCAGCCCATACTAGTAAGCCAACACTATGCAGCAAAATGACAAACTGCTCCACAGGGCCCTCAGATTCATCCCCTGGTTATACTCAGTTGGCTTCTAAAGAGAAGGTCATACTGAAAAAAAATACAATGGGATTGACACCTTCCCTTTTGGATGTGCTTCTACTTCGAGGAGAAGAAAAGAATGCAGCTTCTAACCTAAAAACCCAATTCTCAGTTGCTGGCATAAAAGGGAAAAAATCTATTACAGATTCCTATACTAAGAACTGAACTTGAAAATAGACTATTTTAACAAATTATTTCAACTCAATTTGTTTAGCCAAATAAATCAATCAGAAATTGTTACCTTGGAGAATAACAGAGGGATTCTACAGACTTTAATTCAGAATTATTCTAAGTACAAAACAAAGATCATTAAATATTTTTCATGGTCATATTGAAGATACAGAGAGAAGAAAATGATAACCTTACCATAATCCAATATGGACAAAATTTTAACTATTTATACTTATAAGTATATCCTGTTTATAAATTATATATTACTCTAAGTAATTTCTATAATAGAATTTCAGATTTGATGACTATCTCTCCCCTCATCAGGGAATTATTGGTTATTCACAACAATGAATGCCAAAGTCTGTGTGTCAATCTATGTGTGTGTGTATGATGGTATTATTTTTGTTGTTGGAGATGTGTTTTGTTTGTCTTTTTTGATATGTGTTCAGGGAGGTATTTTATTATAATTTCTTATCCTCATACCAGGACTTCAAAAGTCGTTTCTATTGATTTTGCTTCATGAGCAGGTGATCTTTCATGTATTTCTATATGTTACAAGGTTTCACAGCAGATGAATGTCTGTGTTGAAACTCTCCAAATCCTTTTTGAAATTATTTTATTTATTTAGCATTTCTTTTGAGTATGTCTGACAGTTCTAATCACTGCAGATAAAATAATGAACAAAACAAGCAAAATTCACTAACCTGTTGTAGCTTATAATTGGGGTAGAAAAATGAGGGAACAGATAAAAATTAAAACAAATAAGTAAAACATACAACATATTAAATAGTAATAAATGCCATAAAGAACAGAAGGAGAATAGAAAATCATGTGAGGTAAGGTTAACAATTTTTAAAAGGATGGGGCCAGCCAGCTGACTGGCCCAATCAATAGAGCATCTGCCTCTTGATCTCAGGGTTGTGAGTTTGAGCCCCAAGCTGGGTGTAGAGATTACTTTTTTAAAAATTAAATTAAGTTGGTGGGATGCCGGGATGGCTCAGGGGTGGAGTGCCTGCCTTTGGCCCAGGAAGTGATCCTGCAGTCCTGGGATTGAGTCCCACACCGGGTTCCCTGCGTGGAGCCTGCTTCTCTCTCTGCTTGTGTCTCTGCCTCTCTGTGTCTATCATGTATAAATAGATTTTTTTAATTAAATTAAATTGAAAAATTAAAAATAAATAAAAGGATAGATAGAAAGAATGGGCAAAGAAAAGTAGAGAAGAATTTATCTCAAAGAGATGTATGATTGTGGCTTTGTCTAATGGAGTAAAATTCAATGAGTTTCACACAAAATCCAGAAAGATTTGAGAGAACTATTTGGCGAAACACTTCCAGCTTTAGCCCAAAAGGACAGATAGTAGGAAATGAAGTCATTGGACCCCCAAATTTCTACTTGCAGAAAGCAAGCTAAGAAAAGTATTTGGCTGCAAACACCTGGTACCTTTTATGAAGAAAGGAAGGATAGATGAGAAAGTGGAACCAAAGTGGAACCAACCACCTCCAAGTTCGGAGGGTGGAACTAAAAGCCTTAGAGAGGGACGCCTGGATGGCTCAGTGGTTGAGCATCTCTGCCTTCGTCTCAGGATGTGATCCCAGGGTCCGGGATCGAGTCTCCCATCGGGCTTCTTGCAGGGAGCCTGTTTCTCTGTGTGCCTACATCTTTCCCCCCCTTCTGTGTCTCTCATGAATAAATAAAATCTTAAAAAAAAAAAAAAAGCCTAGGGAATTATTCCCAGAACTTGAGACCCAATCAAGGAACTTCCAATATTTGCCTGGCTGGACTTCAGAATTGCTATGGATTGAGAACTCCTTTGTGACTCCTATTTTGCCCCCTATTTGAACTGACCTGTCCAAGGCAGTTTTCCTCTGCCTGTCTCACCATTGTATGTTGGGTGTATGGAGGCAGATAACTTGTCTTTTTAGTCTCACAGGTCACAGATAGAAATTATATTCATAAAGTTGTACTTAAGGAAAAGTACATGGAGAGCCTCATTCACCTCTGGACCTGATTTAGATGCTGAGATTCTAAATTCTGAGGTGATACTAGAATTGGGTGAGAATTTTGGGGACCTTGGGAGGTGGTGAGTATATTTTGCACTTACAAGGAAGATGAATCATTGGAGCTGGTGGGCAGAATGTGATAGACAGCCTCTAAAATGACTCCCAATGTTCACTGCCTAATGGTATTTACATTTTGTATAAGCTCCTCCCCTTAAGTGTAGGCTGAATCTAGTGACTCTGTACTAGCCAATAGAATACAAGAGTGATAAGACACCACCAGCTACCTCATTTTTAGGGCCAAGTGCAAAATGAACCTGTAGAGCCCTTGGTTCAAGTAGTTTACTAGTAATATTTAGGACCAGAGCAGTAAGCCAAGCGTGGGCTTTTTTAATTCACAGGGCTCTGTGCAAATGCATAAGTCACACAACCATGAAGCCAGCCCCAGGGGCACCTTTCAGATTAGATTATAAAATCTGTGACACCTGTCCTTCTGCTCCTGCCACCACCACCAGAACCTCAAAATTGAAGACCCTGTTTCTTATTTGGAAATAAGGTCTTTGCAGATATACTGAGTTAAGATAACATTACAATGGCTAAGGGTGGGCCCTACATCTAAGCACTTACGACCCATGTCCTTTGTCTGATGTCCTTATAAAAAGGCCATGTGAACACTCAGAGACACATAGGGAAGAATGCCATGTGACCACGGTGGCAGAGAATGGAGTGATGCATCTGCAAACCAAGGAGCCCCAAGAATAAGCAGAGCCATCAGAAGCAAGGAGAGAGGTGTGGATATCCTCCCTCAGAGCTTCCAGAAAGAACCAAACCTGCCAACAACTTGATTTTGGACGTTCAGCCTCCTGAACTATGAGAGAATGAATTTCTGTTATTTTCAGCCACCCAGTTTGTGACACTTTGTTATGGTAGCCCTAGAAAATAAGTATACCCTTCAAAGCAAAGGTGAGACAGGCTTCCTGTCTATTATAAAAGATGTGGATTTCCAAATATCAGAGTTGTTGTGCTGTAATTCAACCCACTGCATGGGCAGGTATCACTCAACTCTCTGGGCATCACCCTGTGGGATATTGGAACTCCGAGAACTGTCACAAACTGGCTGAGCTCAGGCTACTGCTATTGCTGTACTATGCTGTCCTTTGTCTCCATGAAACTATGGCACATGATTCACTAACTTCTGCCCAGGTAAAACCTCAGACTCTTCGTTGTTCTTGACAGGGGTGACAGAACTTGCTGATGAATTGGATATGAAGAGTAAGATAAAGAAAAGAATCAAAAATAACCTCAAGGCACATGATCGGAGCCGTAGGGTGAAGAGTAGTTCTATTTCCTGAGATGGGGCTGACTGTGGCAGAAAGAGATACTTCATTCTTTGCATTCTGTGCCCTGATTATACCCTGAATTTACTGAAAATTCCACGTAGGTAAATCAGCATCAGCAGGTCACCTAAATGCTCTGACACTCTGCTTAAATTTTTCTATTTTTGTCTTCCAAACATCATGGGACATGTTTGCTAAAATTCAAAAGCAACATATCTAGATCATGGCTATTAATATCTAGATCACAGTTATTATTTCCATTTAAAAAGACAATGAGGTTTTTTGTAATTTTGTTTGGAAGCATTGCTGGCTCATAAGGATCACTACTTCCTTTTTCTGAGCATTCACAACCCAAGTACAACCCAAATTTTGCCACACTGATTCTCTTATTATGAATATCATGATCAAGGGGAACCTGTGTGGCTCAGTCGGTTAAGTGGCCAGTTCTTGATTTCAGCTCAGGTCATGATCTCAGGGTCTTGAGATTAAGCCCCATGTTGGCTGTGCACTCAGTGGAGAGTCTGCTTGAGACTCTCTCTCTCCTTCCGCTCCTCCCTCCCTAAAATAAAGAAATGAATCTTTAAGAAAAAAAAAAAAAATTCACTTCAAGTTGCTGTGGGCAAGTGGCTTTGGTTTTCCTACAATGTTAGTTTGCCAATGAGTTGTGTTAGTTTGAGATCCAGTATGGATAGATCATGTTATATTTAAAAATTGGTAGGAGCTCTGTGAAGTATCATACTAGCATGGTAAGGAGGTAGCACTCAGAGGAGGCTACTGAATGGTTGGAAAAATTATTACAATAAGAAAACAAGTTAACTGTTAAGCATATAAGGAAATATACTGAAGATGATAAAAACTACATTTCTTTCTATCTGAGAAGGAACTTACAGCACATAAAGAATCGGCAAGGAAGAACCTTCTTACCACACTAGTCTTGCCTGGACTGGATTCACTGACATCTCCGTGGTAAGAAGGGGTGGGGGGTGAGCAGAGAAAAAAAGATGGATAACCACACCTCTCTCCTTGCTTCTGATGGCTCTGCTTATTCTTGGGGCTCCTTGGTTTGCAGATGCATCACTCCATTCTCTGCCACCGTGGTCACATGGCATTCTTCCCTATGTGTCTCTGAGTGTTCACATGGCCTTTTTATAAAAGATGGGAAGGGAAGGAAAGATGAAAAGTCAAGGGAAGATCCCAAGAGGATGTTTGATTAGATAGATAGATGATAGATAGATATCGATAGATATCTATATTGATATATTTATATTTATATATCTATATATGTATCTCCTGATGTTCTGGCTACTGTGTGTGAATGTATATATATAAACAGTCATATATATATATGTCTATTCATGACTTGCACATATGGGTTGTGCTTCAGTTTGTGTATGTCAGGTTAAGTGTATTTATGGACAAAATGCTAGTTTAACTGAAATAATCTTCATAAAGTGGACACAATCTTAAAAAGATTCCTGTAAAGAAAGCATGGAATGAAGTGAATACTAATGTTATAAGGCTTAGTGACCAAGGAATTTCATGGGTGTCTGATTCACATGACTCCAGTCACTGGAACAAGAGGACCAGGTTTGGAGTGCTGAGGAGAGAGGGCGCAGGGGTTCACGACTTTTGTTTGGGTCATATTTGGCTCAAAGAAGTGCTACAAAGCAGGCTGTTGGATAGGGATGTTGGGAATTTTACAGATATCTAGACTAAACATTTGAGCCACCTGAATAAAGGTGGTAATTTCAGTTACATAGAGTTAAAGACATTTTAACTTTAAATATCAAGATTTTGCTTTTTGGAAGTTTCATATCTCTTGTGATCTGTCTTCCTCTATTGTCAATAATTAGAATTCTTTATATATATTCTAATGTTTTTAAAGTAATGCTTTTTAAATTTAAAGGCAAATGTTTCCAATCTGGAATCTTACAAGACAAGTTCACAGTATATTTTTTCATGAGTAAATATATCAACAACTTTTTATATGGGTTGCTGAAAAGGGCCATTTGAAATCAGCTGTTCCATTTTTTAAAGCATGCAATTTTCAAATATACAAAAAAAGAAATTAGGTTTCCCATGCACCCACCAGCCATATTTGGTTGGTTTATATTTTGCCATATTTGCTCCAAGTATTTTTTAAGAAATACAACGTTGTAGAAATAATAACACATTCACTGTCAGCTCTTGTCTGCTCTCTTCCTAGAGGTAACCACCAAACCTGCATTAAGGGTAAAACATCCTAATGAATATTTTTAGGCAAGGATGGGTTTCAGTTCACTCTATCAACAGGGATAAATCTTAAATATAAATGTTAAGGAGGAAAAAAAGAAAGTCTCAAACTATTTCAGTATTTCATATTTGAATGAAGATAATATTTAATTAGCATTGCTAAAGCTAACACATCAAATTGCTTTACTCTTTGTTGGAATATTTTTCAACCAGTACAGTGTTGATATCAACTGATCAGAAGCCAGAGATTATTTTACCATTGCAGTTCGTTTGGTAGAAATCCATTAAAACACAAAATTCATTACAGGGAAAACTAGTTTTAAATGGATCCTTAAGTGATGACATGACTAGAATCAATATTTCAGTCCCTGACTAAGGTCAATTCTGTAAGTTTGAGGACATAATTTGTGCTAAACTCTGTGGTCGCAAAAATAAACATATGACCCAGACCCTGCTCTCAAGCATTCCAAAGTGGTGGAGCAGAAATATAAGCAGATTGCAAAACAGCATGATAAGCACCTTAATAAAGATGCAAAATGTATAAATTTCCAAGGATGAGAGGATGGTGTCTAATTCTGCCAAGTAAAGTTCTTCCAAAAGTTCTGCCACTGATGGGACCAACATTTTTTGGCCTAGAGAACAGTTAACATGGATCAAATTGTCTGAAATTGAATTCCCTACTTTCTCCCTCACAAATGACCTCTTCCTCAGTTCTCCTACATTCAGTCAGTTGCTAGTCTCACCTGATCAGACTCCTGCCATCTCTTACGCAGTCACCTTTCTCCTCCCTGCTGGCACGGACTAGACTCAACCGCCACCACCTCATTCGGAGTTATTCAGCAATCTAGCTCATCACCAAGCCCAGCCTTGAGGTCCCCAATCCATCTGTAGAGGAACCATTGGGTTCGGTGATCCTCCTTGTCTTCCATGGCACCATGTACCTATCCCATTACAGTGGAAAAGCAGCCACAGCCAACTGTGAAACAATTTCCCACATTACTATCTTTTGAAAACAGCTTTGCCCTATTCATGGTCGATATTCACTTTCCTATTGTGAGGAGCATTTTTCCATTATATGTTCATGATAATATCAATTTCAATAAATGAATGCTGCCCGCACAGCAATTAAGGAAGCACACCCACATTTTATAAGTTCTGCAAAGGAAACGATGTTTTGTGTATGTTCACTTATTTTTGTTTTGGTTGTTTTTAAAGATTTTATTTATTCATTCATGAGAGACACACAGAGAGAGGCAGAGACACAGGTAGAGGGAGAGGCTACCCACAGGGAGCCTGATGCAGGACTCGATCCCAGGACCCCAGGATCACAACCTGAGCCAAAGACAGCCACTCAACCACTAAGCCACCCAGGGGCCCCTGTTCATTTATTTTTGTATTCCTACGGCTTCACTAACTGCCTCATACACCATGGCTCATTCAATATTTGAATGAATGAATTTGAATGGAGTATGACTTGAACTTAATTTAAAGAATTGACTGATTATCTTTCTTTGTTCTTAGCCAATTCTCAAGAAGAATCAGTTTGAGACTTTCAAGTATTTAAGAAGAAATATTAAAACATACCATGTGTTGGTAATTATAAAATTCAAAGTAGCTAAAAAACTAAAAAAGCAAAAATCCCCTGAGATAACAGTTTTGAATTTGCCTTGGAGGTGCTACAATGGTTGTTACGAGGCCAAACTGACACTCAGTCTCACAAGCCACAAACAAGGTTTCAGCTAACAATATGTTTGCCAAGCTTTGTTGAGGGAAATGGGACAGGAGGTACAGTAAGTGCAGTCTATGCATGTCGTCGGAAGACCCACAAGCCACCCATCACCCACAGCTGGTGGGGCAGCTGCAGGACATGCCTGTGGTCACTGGCCACAGTGAAGCCACCCTCAACTTCCCCACTATCTTTTAAACTGTTCCAGTCCTACTGGCCTGAGGCCTGCATACCAACCCACGGAATCCACCCCCCCACACCCCACCCCCGCCTTGCAGTTTGCACAGAGCAAAGGTAAATAAAGCAAATTAGACACAACATTCCAGGGTTTATCTTCCCTCTGTGGTGGCCAAGGAAAGCTTACCAAGAAAAGAGGGGAGGTCACTCCTCTTCCATCAGCCCAAGCCCCGTGTTAACCCTTTACATACAGCCTACTATTTTTTCATGTCCTCAGTATTAATAAATAACTGATAAACAGACAGGTAAATTGGGAGGGAAAAGACAATCTTGAGTTAAATTACAAGCTAAAGAGGACCTACAGCTTCTCCAATTAAGTGTGTGTTTCATTCTTTCTGTGGCTGCTGCTGCATCTCCTACTCTGTCCTAGATACTTATTGTTCAGTAGTAATCAGAGGCATTCTACAAATACTTCCTGAAGATTAACTTGGTCTTCATGTTGGAAAAGGAAGCTCCTAGCAGTGCCTGTAATCCATGTGTGCACCCCTGTGTAGAAAACACTGGTCCTGGCTAATATGGGGATGGAGGGGGGAGGGTGCAGAGTGAAAGCTTAGGAGAACATACTAGGAATGTTGCAAACCACTATTGCCTTAAAGAGAACTACAATAATTAGATATAGGAGCATTTATTCTTTTTTTTAAGATTTTATTTATTTATGCATGAGAGATGCAGAGAGAGGCAGAGACACAGGCAGAGGGAGAAGCAGACTCCCTACGAGGAGCCTGATGCGGTGCTCAATCCCAGGACCCTGGGATCAGAACCTGACCCAAAGGCAGCTGCTCAACCACTGAGCCACCCAGGTGCCCCTAGGAGCATTAATTCTTCAAAGTCCCTCGAATCCTAATTATATGGACAGAAAGCTAAAAAAAAAAAAAAAAAAAAAATTAAGTCCAAACTGGAATGAAATTTGACTTTTCTTCTCTTATTTATAAATTAAAAAGTAAATTCTAATGACTATATCATTTTAAAAGTCAGGTCAGTATTAAAAAGACATGTCTGTATTTTGTTTGTTGGATATTTGATGGCCAAAGAATGCCACTGATATTTGAGACCAATTTAATCTTAGGGACAAAGTAGAGTTTTCACACAAGGAATTGATTTTGTTTTTCCTTCTCCCCCTGGAGAACTGAAATCATTACCCTATCCTAAACTTTATGGATGTCAGGTAGCTTCACAGAAATTTCCATGGGAGCTAATTTCATATTTGAATTTAAAAGGATAATCCCATATCAATGGCCTATTTAGTCACTGTCCTTCTATGATCTAGTTAGCAACCAGTTCTTAGGGAGCAGTTAGTTCCCTACAAAGCTTTAGCACCTCCATAATTGTCAGACTATGGCTAAATATGGTACAATAAACAAATGTTTATGTGTGTTCTTTCCTGAAACCTCACTAAATTGGCAGAAAACCAACTGGGAGTGGGACTGGGGAGGTGGGAACAAGAAAACAAAAAGATAAAAGAGGATTAAATCATCTTTCCAGAAAATCTAACTTCAACATAATAAGACATCCGTGAAGAAATCATAGAAAATGAAATGGAGAAAACTATCAAAACATGATTCAAGAAAATCTCCAGAACTGAAAAAGAGTTTTCAGACTAAAAGGTCACACCAAGATGAAAAAAGGAGTCCAGTACAATGGGGGGGAAAGTCATATAAACACATATCACTGAGAAACTTCAGAACATTAGCTATAGAAAATAAGATTCTAAAAGCTTCCAGGAGAGTGAGGGGAATGAGAAGAAAAGGAAAAAGAACTCACATACCAAGAAGCATGAATCAGAATATACCAGATGTTTCAGTATCAAAGCTATATTCATACCTAGAACATAGTAGAAAAATCTCTTCAAATCTGAAGAATAAAGTATTACAAGTCTCAAATTCTACACCTTGTCTAACTATAAAATAAATATGATGATAGAATGAGAACATTTTCCTTTTCAGAGATGCAAAGGCCTCCAAGGTTCAGTGCCACACTAGAGCAGGGGCATGAACCAAGAAGGAGGGAGTGTCAAGGCTCCAAGAATGAAGAATGTGGTCCAAGAGGAAAGCAACGGGGACTTCCAGGATGATGTGGTGGGAAATCCCAAGAAGGCAGCTGGAAAGCAAGTGGAAGGGACAGAGAGCCCCAGACTGGAGTAGCAGAATGGAACTTGTGTCTTCAAGAAAATGGGGAAGCTGAGAGATTATCCGAAGTGCTAGAAGATATTAAGAGGAAGTCAATACTTTGTGAAGCAATACAGGATGAATTAGCTATAGGTACATGGAGAACTAAGGAGAAAAAGGAAATTACAACTACCTAGAAAACAAAGTTATAGAAGAAAGTAATTATAATCATGATACTGATGGGGTTCAAAACAGGATACCCCAAAATACAGCACCTTGGCGTATTGAATCTTTCAAGCTAAGTTTGAGAAAACAGCAGAAGCAGGAAGGTTTCTCTGACATTCCTCTCCCCTTCTCACCTGAAGCAGATCATAAGACCCTCATTTGAGACGTGCCCCCACTATACCTACAAGAAAGCGGTATCCTTATCTCTGAGACCCAGAATCCAAATGAGGAGGCTTTGCTGAGCTTTTTCCAGGTTGCTACACTTCACTCATACTTCTTGTCCTGTTTCTCCATGAGGTTCCATTCTTCAGCAAATCCCACATAGAAACACTCAGATTATAATTTCTTCAAAAGGTCTTCTTTTCCTTATGAAGACTCCTGTGTCATGTAAAAGTTATATTAAGTATATTTGTATGCTTTTCTCCTGTCTTTGTTAGTTTATTTTTCATAAAAGATTTTATTTATTTTAGAGAGAGTGCACACACAGCACCCACACAACACACACGCACACATGCATCGGGTGGGGAGGGGCAGAGGGAGAGGGAGAGAATCTCAAGCAGACTCTGTGCTCAGTGAGAAGCCAACTCAGGGCTGGATTCCACAACATGGGTTTCCATCCCAGGTCCCTGAGATCATGACCTGAGCTGAAACCAAGAGTCTGACATTTGACTGAGCCACTCAAGCGCCTCTCTTTGCTGGTTTAATTTTTCAGACACAACCAAGGACCTTAGGAGGGCCAACGAAAATTTTTTCCTCCCCTACATTAGACTACTATTTAAATGTGCATAATAATGACAACTGAATGTTGATTCAGCCAAAAATGAAGCTGCAGCTATACTAGAAAGAGGAGAGGATAACTATTTGAGGGGCAGGGGAGCAGAGGCTAGAATTGGGAATTGATCAATAATACATAAATTGAACAAAATAGCATTACATGACTGTTATTTAGAAATATGACAGCAAACACCAGGAGGAAGGTCTAAAAGTTGAAAGTGGTTTTCTTTGAGGAGCAATAATCAGGAGAAGGAAGGGGGAGAAAAGTGTCATTTTTAAATTATAAGCCTTATGAAATACTGAACTTTTTTTAACTATGTCTGCATATAGCTTTGAAAGTTAAAATTTAGTTTAGAAAGTAGAAAAAATATGACAGCTTTTTCATCAAACAGCCAAATGAATTATAAATAATGACAAATAACATCTTTTAGATGGGTGATCCAGGAAAATAAATATTGAACAAGCATAGACCCTTGTGACTTCCTGTTGAAGGTGTAATAATTCATAGCTAGCAACACTATTAGAATGCTCCTGGAGATGTGGCATTCCCATCTTGAACCTCATCACTGGATAACTCTTCTGCCAAAACTTAAAAGTGCTGCTAGCTGCAGTTTGTTTTGCACCTGGCAGTCCACCTCTCAGGCTGCTATGTGAACCATTTTAGGTGTGAACAGGGAATAACAACAGTAATTTCATTATGCATTGTCACAATTGTTCCAATTTAATCTCACATTTATAGCACCAAGAACTAACACAGAGCCATTTAGTTAACTCTACTATAAATGCCAAAACAAAATAAAACTTTGCCATTATAAGAACCAAAGGGGGTATTTTGGATATTTTGATGAGGACTTTCTGATGTATCATCCTGGTAAATCTTAAATGGTTGCAAATTATAGATATTTTGGAGACTTTATCGATTTTAAAGTGCTTAGAACTCAAAAGATCTATTGCTGAATTATTAATAATTGGCAGTTTACACAGACAAAATAGCCATATAAATTTATCAGCACTCCACACAAGAGGGAGATGTGCAGCTTCTCCTTGTCTTTTTTTTTTAATCAGTGTATTTTCATGTGGCTGGTGATAATTCACCAAAGTAGATAGGAAACCTTGGATAGAATAGCAAAAAAAACAAAAAGCAACGTGTTTCCTTTCACAGCCCATTCTGCCCATATCATTCAACTTATATAAGTCAGTCACATTCATTTTACATTTTCATTTGGACTTAGCTGTAATTATACAGCAATAAATAGTGAAACAGGGTCCATTCAGAGAGTTGGCCATTTAACTTGTTGCTAGGGGAAGATCTAGCTCCTAAAGCAGAATCAGGGCTATTCCTGGTATATCTAGCAAGTTCTCAGTTATTAGGACTGATAAATGGCAGTTGTTTCAGGTCAGAATCAAAGACTAGAGTTCCATTTTGTTGTTTTAAGTCAATGGAAACTGAACCTCTTAAGTTTCAACTAAGGCACAGAAGAGAGAGTTTAAAATCTTCCACATTACATCTCTGGTATAATAATACACAAGATATATAGTGTATTATTATATACACTATATATAGTGGTTGCCTCTAAGGAGCAAGACTGATGGGTAGAGGTGAAGAGGGACAGGTAGGGAGCTAGTGATAGGAGATTAGGGGGCCTTTTCCTTACGAACTAATTCTTGAATTATATACCATGTACATACCTTACCATTGAAAAAAACTAATTTTAAAAAACAATATATATGAGGGTGTATCTATAGTCTTATAATCTTCATACAATTTCTATCCCTGAGACATCAGTGTTACTTGTTAGCACAGCAATCACAATAGTTTCCATTCAAGAATATTCTGTTAAACTGAGCTTTATGTTAATATATCCCATAGCTTTTTTTTTTTTCTTGTGAGTACATCACAACTCCTTCTTAACTTCCTTTGGTTCCTGGTTATGTGTGTGTGCATGTTTATAGCTGGGAACTGAATTGTTATGCTCCCTGAAAGTGTTTCTAACTCCCTGTCCTTGGGGCCTGTCAGGTGTGCAGTGTCCATTAGCCATCAACCGAGAGAAAAGAAATGCGGAGAGATAAAGAGGTATATTTAAATGCAGCTGGAAAGAGTAATATAAATCAAGACTGGCATCCTTAAAGGGCCTAGTGTTGTATTTCTGGCTGCAAAAGATATCTAAAATGAGAATTAATTTGCATTTTTTTCATCTGCTGATTTGCCATCACAAAATTGCTGACATTCCCCCTTTCCCCACCTCTGCAGCCCCCATCACCTTTACTTACCTATATTTGAATAATCCACTCTCTGATAACTTAGAGTAAGAGCATGTTAAAATATAAGTGAGCTGAAAATACTGAGAGCAAACAAATCTGGTAGCACATTTTTATTCTTATCCAGAATTTTATTTTTTAAAAGCTCTAAATTTTCAGTATTAAGCTAATTTTCAAAGGATAGAAAATTAAACTGATGTTGATATTAGTCCTCCAATTTTCTAGCTAAGTTTGTATATATTAAGCCGTATTTATATAATTCCTAACAGCTGGCTAAAAAAAAAGTAAGGAAAAGAAAAATGTAAAGCTAGCTATCTGGTGTCAAATAATCATTCTCGCTAAATTTTAATGAGTTTTTTTCTTTTAACAATTTATTGTTTTTAAATATATTAACGTTAACTGGGAAGCCCAGATTTGTGTGTATATGGAAATTTTGAGAGTTTTTTTGATGTGTATAATTTTGAATAAATCTATCTTCAATAGAAACTCCTGGGTGGCTCAGTGGTTGGGTGTCTGTCTTCGACTCAGGTTGTTATCCCGGGGTCCTGGGTAGAGTTTTGCATCGGGCTCCCCGTGGGGAGCCTGCTTCTCCCTCTGCCTATGTTTTTGTGCCTCTCATGATCAAATAAATAAAATCTTTTTAAAAATCCACTTGCAATATATTTTCCAAGAAAACTGAAATACTTCATGTATAAAGTCTTGATTCTGGAGCATTCTGGGAAAACGCAGTGTGGTTCCTATTTTACATAACTATGACTGATGATTAATCACATTTTGTCCTCTTTCCCAGTTCCATCTTGTATCCTGGAATTGAGCACCTACCTCCCATTTATGCCACGAACGCGGAGGGTACGCCTTGTACTTCCAGGGCAGATTTGCTCCCAAGGCATATTTGTCACTCTCATGGGATCTTCTTTGCTGCCTCTGAGGCATCCAGGGCTTCATCTTTTTCTTCTCAAGTAAGATTCTCTGTTCAGTCTGTGCTCACCAGAAGGGTAGAGGATTCTCATTTATTGTGCTTGGCCTGGAGTTGACTCTCCAGGGGACCTTTATTCTTCCCTTCCCCTCTCTCAACTTCTATCCCCTTTCATCCTCCCTCCAGGCCAGGCTTTGCTGGGTAGCTCCTTTTCCTTTTCTGATTTATGCTTGAGGTAAAGCAGCTGTCTTTTAAAGATAAGAACCTGAGAACAGAGATACCAAATGGTTGTAAAGAATAACATGGAAAAGACAAAAAAGCCCCTTTGCCTAAAAATAGCTTTGTCATTAGCCCTTTTTATGCTGAGCATCCAGTTTTATTTCCCCTGTCCCTCTGTTTACACAGACTAAGTCAGTCAAACTACCCTCACCTGAAGAAAAACAAGGGGTACAAAGGAAATCCTTGACTCCAGGCTATTTTTTACCAAAGTAATACAGTATAAAGGTGGCTAATTTGAATTTTCTTTACTTTCAGTAACTGCTAAAATTATAGTATAATATAAAAGAAGTGGCTTTTGGACAAAAAGAAAGTATGGGACAAAAAGAGGAATCAGAAGAAAACGAACTATGAAAACGAAGGAAAATGGGAAGAAAAGGAAGATAAACTAGAAATCAAGCTAGAAGCAAAGGAAAAATACAGATTATATTGATAGAGTTAAGTCATACATTAGGATCCACAAAATGGAGGCAACCCCGGTGGCCTTTCCCACATCACAAATCTAAACCTAAGTTAGCCTGCACTTAGGGGAAACACCTCACTGTCAGAGAATCCCAGCATACACCAATCCCAATCCTTCAATTTAACATTAGCTAGCTTACTTTACCCTAGAAAACAGGAACTGTTAGCCCTACACAGAAATCCTGACCTGCTAGCCCATCATGCTCTGTTTCTGCGCACGTGTGTGTGCACACACAGACACACACACACACAAAGGGGGAAAGGGCAGAAGAAGAGAGAATCCCTAGCCAACTCCCTGTTCAGCATGGAGCTGAATTTAGGGCTGGATCTCAGTACCCTGAGGTCATGACGTGAGCCAAATCAGGAGTCAGATGCATTAACTGAGTGGCCCAGTCTGGCGCCCCTCTGCCTTGCTGCTTCTAATGTCCTATAAAACTGGCTTTTCTCCCAAAGTCCTCCAGACCAGTGCTCCTCTGCTTGTAAGGAACTGTATTTGGTAATCCAAATCCATGGATTATTTCCCTTGAATAAAGGACATCAAATTCATTACTAAGGTGTTTTAGTTTTGCCACTCGACAATATAGGTCTTCCTCAATTTATAATGGGGTTATGTCCAATAACCCTATCGTAAATTGATAATATTGTAAGTTGAAAATGCATTTAATGCATCTAACCTACAGAACATCCAGCTTAGCCTAGCCTACCTTGAACATGGCTCAGAACACTTACACTAGCCCATAGCTGGGCAAAATCATCTAACACAAAGCCTATTTTGTAATAGAGTGTTAACTAGCTCATGTAATTTATTGAATACTGCATTGATAGAGAATGGTTGTATGGATTCAAAATAATTTAAGTATATCAGTTGTTTACCCTCATGATTATGTAGGAGCCATCTCAAAACAGGCAGATGTAGAGGAGACAGCCTCTGAGGTGAGAATGGTCTGAATAGGCTTCATTTCCCTGCATATTCCTCAAGGATAAAGTTACATCACAAATGAACATTCAGCAAAAAGTGACCTCACTCCTCTATCTGTAGGGTGTAAATTATAATGTAATAAAGAGAAAGGTCAACACATACTCTGCTTCAGTGTCAGTTAGCCGGGGTTAAGACCCTGCCAGACTACTGTGAATTATTTCATGATCTAAGACCCTGTCACTTGATGTATGATCAACAAGCCAACAATGTTGGCCTTCACCTGTGAGCTGGTTAAAGATGCAGAATCTCAGGTCCCACTCCAGACCTACTGAATCGGAATTTGCATACTAACCAGACTGCCAAGTCTCTTAGAAGTTTGAGAAATACTGATCTAGGCCGAGTTACCTAATCTATGCGTGTCCCAGATTCCTCATTTACAAAGTGGGCATGCTAGCACTTACACTCAGCATTGTGAGGAATGAGGAATACATGTAGAGGGATAGCAAATGTCTAATAACCATTAATAAAGACATATCATAAAATATGGTTCAGGGTTCTGAAATTGAATTTTATGCTCTGGTGCGCAAACAATTAAATGTAACTAAAGCTGGGTTTTCATTCTAAATGCTAACTGACTTTTATGACCACTTCCCCAAATGAAATAGTCATTTAAAAATGAGTGGTTTCAAAAGGGCCATCCATATTAATTGCCCAGCTTAGCAATTCACTTACTTTTCTGGAAATCAGTCTTTATCGGAGTATAAGAGGAGTTAGTTCAACTAAGGCCTTTTCTAATTCTATATTTTTATTTTAAGATTTGCTATGAAGACTAATAGACTTAACAGTGATTAATTTGGAATGCTACAAATTAGACATATAGTTGGTATAATTCTCAGCCTTTCTGAGTATAAAACTCTGAGCAGGACAAAAGAACAAAAAAAGATGACCAGAGTAAGAGGCCAGCCTAAAGAAGGGATTGAAAGGTATCTTGTAGATCTCTGATTTCTTTTCTACAAATATGCAATCTCTAGGGCTGCATACGATTAAATATGTTAAGCCAGAAATGCTTAAAATCACAGTGCCTAAAAGGCTCTTGCTTAAAAATGCTACTTCCTAGGACCTGATCTCTTGAGATTCTGATGCAGGAAGTCTAAAGGATGAAGCTTCGGAATTTGTATTTATAGCAAACACCCCAAGAAATTATGACATTGGCAGACACAATTTGAGAAACTCCGGCTAGGTGATTTTTCTTATGACCAAACATAGTTTGATTATTGCATATTAGATCATTTAATATAACAATATTATTTTACTCACAGGTACTCCATACTGTTGTACATAGGTAAAACCACTGTCATTTGGGAAATCTGAGTATGAGTTTCAACTGCGATAAAAGCTCTATGTTGGGCATGATAAGCAACAGTACAGCAAACTATTTAATGTCTGTTTCTCTTTTCTTATGTTGTTAGTGGGGAAGCAAGTGGCTCAATATGCACCCAGCCACTTGCCCGTACCTGGCCTGGCAAATCAGAACGCTCTATTCCTCCTTGTCACTTTGATTAGCTCAGGAATTTGCAAGTGACCTGAGCCCAGCCAATAGGAGCCAGCTCCAGAACGTTCGCTGAAACTTTTGGGGGAAAGAACTGTCTTTTTTGACGTAACTAAACCTCCAGCTAAACATGATCCAGGGTTATATTTGGCATCACCAAAGAAAGCCTGGCTGAAAACGATGCCAATACTAGAGAAAACAATATCAAGACTTTAAATAAGAAAGAGGATGACATTGTCTACGGGGACAGATAAATTACACCTAGACTTCCAGCACAAGAACTTCTTTCTCTCTCTCCTACTTAAGCAATTATCATGCAGTTGGAGATTTCCAACAAATGTTGACTAATTTGTTTGCTAATGAAATAAAAATCCTTAGTCACAGATGACAAGGTCAAAAAGCTGTTCAAATTATTATTGCAATATTTTGGCAACCCATTTAAAAATATGTAACGCACACATGTATATGACTTTTAAAAATTTAATCAGCAGAGCAATCAAAAACATCTGTATAACTACCAGACATTAAAATTAGGCACTATCCATAAGTTATCATTTTTCTTTATACAATTTGCCAAACAATTCCCTAATCGCAACCAAAAACCATTCAGCTTGAAGGATGAGTCACATCCTGATTGTCTGGTTCTAGCTTAAAATCTCAATGTTCAGAGCCCTCTGTTTTCTTGCATCCTTATTGTTTTTGAAATCTGGAAACCATCTCTTTCTCCAAGCTCCTGCCTCTGTAAGAATCAATGAAGATCAGGGATTCACTAAATTGGTAGATTTGAAGTTTTCCTCTTCATACAGATTTTTAAAGATTAAAAGGATGGCCTCAAGTGAGCAATCCTTATTCTTTTAACATGCTGCCATCATGTGGCTGCTTTGCTCATTCACATTCAAAAGTTTCACAAAGATTGCAATGTTTATAGTGACCAGCAAGGTGCGAAGGAGGAAGCCCCAAAGAAACTGAATATGAATAGAATACATTCTGACTGTAAGCTTCATGCAGAGTATGGTAGGAAATATGTATGGTTCGCCAAAATTAGGAAATTTGCCAAAATGTAATATGCCAAAATGCAAAAAAGAATGTGTAGGAAACTAAATAGGCTCAAACTAAGTGCAAAGGAGACTCAGAAGGGAGTCGTCTTAGACTCAAGCCTGTTTTTCAAATCTTAAGACTGTAATTTTAATAAGGCTATTCAATAAAAGTTGACAGCATTTGTTCATACTATTAATTACTTGTAACATCTCATCAATCATCTCCATTTTCATTCTAAGGTGCTTGAGACCAATAGAGAATTTGCCATATGTTTCAGTAACCTAAAAGCAAAGTGAGGCTGTTTGTTCATAGCTGGTTATAAAAGTACTTTGGACTTGTGAGGCTTTTTTTGTTTACTCTATCATTTTTTTAGTCCTGTGTAGTAGATATGGCAGATGGATTAGAGAAGATTCATCACAATTTTCTGACTCTAGCACATTTTTTTGAGCTAGAATATAAAACTATATTCTGTTTTATATACAGGTGCTCAAAAAATGTGGTTTCAATTGATTGGAAAAATCCATATGAAAACTCGTGAGTTTTGAGATTTCTTGTGTGGTTTTTTGTAATCAAAGAAAAATTCAGTGAAATTAGTAAAACTAACTTCTGCAAAATTGTCAAATTGTTTCCAAAATAAGTTTTATGACGCATGGGTGGCTCAGTGCTTGAGCGTCTGTCTGCCTTCAGCTCAGGGCATGATCCCACCGTCCCCGGATGGAGTCCAGCATCGGGCTCCCTGCATGGAGCCTGCTTCTCCCTCTGCCTGTGTCTCTGCCTGCCTCTCTCTCCCTGTCTCTCATGAATAAATAAATAAATAAAATCTGAAAAAAAATAATTTTTAACACCTGAGAATTAGAGAAGAGAAATAAATTTAGTACCTTAAGATTAGAAAAGTTGTGCTTTTTTAAAAAAATTTTTAGAGTAAGTGCTACATTTAATGTGGGGCTTGGACTTGCGACCCCAAGATCAAAAGTTGCATGCTCTACTGAGCCAGCCAGGAGTCCTAAAGTTGTGTTTTTTTAAATTGGAAAAAAAAAAAAGGCTTTTAGAGCTGTGCATAAGACATATAGGTACCAAATTCTACTTATTTTAATTGCCTACATCATATCTACAAATTATTATTTTAAAATATTATAAAAAGAGATTGTATACTGACAGGTCTTCTGGAGCTTGTCCACATTTGGCAATGTCATTATCTCAGACTCCTGGCCCTCAGCACTACTTTTCCCCCAAATTAGAATGCAATATAGCTATTACAGTGTTTTACATTCTCTTTTTCTCCCCTCTCAAACACAAAGTTTATTAAGATCAGCAACAAGATTAATGTTGATCACAACCCCCTCAAAAATCCTATGTTGGTGTCCTGATCTATAGAACCTCAGAACATGACCTTATTTGGAAATAGAGGTAAGCAAGTTAAAATGAGATCATTTGGATGGGCCCTAATCCAACACGGCCCATATCCCTATAAAAATGATAAATTTGGACACAGAGACATGTATAGAGGGAAGGCAATGTGTAAACACAGGGAGAAGACAGCTAATCACAAGCTGAGGAGGGAAGACTGAAACAGAGCCTTCCCTTGCTGGCCTCAGGAGGAACCAATCCTGCCACACCATGATCCTGGGCTCATAGTCTCCTGAACTGCAGGACATTCTATTTCTGTTGTTTAAGCCACCCAGTTTGTAGTACTTTATTACAGCAGCTCTAACGAACTAATACCATTAGCCTGGGGAGTAGAAGCATAATAACTTTATTTTTAGGCCATGTGTATCTTTGCGGCTAGCCCTAACTTAACTGTTGTAATTCTAGAAACTATAAGAACAATAAGCTGTTATTTTTATCCAGAAAACGTTAGTGTGAAATCATTTTTTAGAAAAAGTAAGCAGGTAGAGAGTATATAATTTAAAAAATTGGAATAAAGAATTAAAAACTGGTAATTCCAGGCATAAATTTTGGCTTTGGCAACTATTTCTCCAACTGCATTTTCCTATTTCCTCTCCCAACCAAACTCTGATCAGGCTTTGTGAAGAGAGGACCAATTATTTGCCTCTTTAACCCTCAACATTTTAGGGCAAGAGAAGAAATAGACAATTAGTCTTGATTTTCAAGTGGGTTTTTAAAGAAAACTGCCTAGAGAAGAAGATCAATTGAGAACTGCTAATGACAATTGTCAATCTTTTTGAACATCCAGAATCTAAACGCCCTTCCAATGATCGAACCTCCCCATCTTGTGAGGCAGAGCCTGCTTCCCACTGCTGAAGCTAGAAATGCCTTATACTGGTTTCCATAGCATTCACGCAGGTAGAGTGAATACCTCACTCAGGCCACAGTCCAGGCATGGCCTAGACAACTACATCAAATGTTATAGGTGCAAAGAAGCAAGGTAAGAGCAATCCCTCCTAACTAAATAGAAATACTAAATGTATATTTAAATTCTTCATGGATAGTTGAGGGAAAAGAGAGGTAAATAGGAAAGAGAAGATAGAGAATAAAATGCAAAAGGAAACATGATGACAAAAAATTCCTCCTGAGGGGCACCTGGGTGGCTCAGTTGGTTAAGCATCTGCCTAAAGCTCAGGTCATGATCCCAGGGTCCTGGGATCTAGTCCCAAGGTGAGCTCCCTGCTCAGCGGAGAGTCTGCTTCTCCCTCTCTCTCTGTCTGCTGCCCTTCTTGCTTGTGCTCTGTGTGTGTGTGTGTGTGTGTGTGTGTGTGTCAAATAAATATTAAAAGCTTAAAAAAAAAAAAAAAAGAATTCCTCCATGGGCACCTGGCTGGCTCAGTCGGAGGAGCATGGGACTCTTGACCTCAGGGTTGTGAGTTTGAGCCTGATGGTTGTTGTAGACATTATTTAAATATATAACCTTTAAAAGAAGAAAGAATTCCTACAAAATTTTCTTTGTAATTATTTTTATTTATTTTATTTATTTTATTTTTTAAAAGATTGTATTTATTTATTCATGAGAGACACAGAGAGAGAGCAGAGACATAGGCAGGGGGAGAAGCAGGTTCCATGCAATGGAACTCAATCCTGGGACTCCAGAATCACGCCCTGAGCCAAACGCAGACACTCAACCACTGAGCCACCCAGGCATCCCTATTTTATATTTTTAAAAGATTTTGTTTATTTATTCATGAGAGACACAAAGAAAAAAGCAGACATAGGAAGAGGAAGAAGCAGGCTCCCTGTGGGGAGCCCGATGAGGGACTTGATCCCAAGACCCTGGGATCATGACCTGAGCCAAAGGCAGATGCTCAACCACTGAGCCACCCAGGTCCCCCTCTTTGTAATTATTTTTAGATTTAAAACCTTCTGTCCTGATTTTTGATCATTACCTAAGCCTTATTTTACATAATTTTGAAAGCATATATCAAATTATCTTTAATATACCTAAATAGCAGCATTAGCAAATGATATTAACAGATAACAAAAAATGGAAAGACAAATAGCCATCAAACACATGAAAAAATGTTCAACCTCAATCACAATAAAAGACATACAATTTAAAATGATAGTGACATATTATCTCTCGCTTACCAAATTGGAAAACCCAAAAAGTTTGATCTGACCATACACTGCATTGGAATAAGTGTTGAAAACAGGCCCTTCATATCACTTGTGGGTATGGGTATGTAAGTTGGGACAAGCACTTTTTTGGAGAGAAATTCAGAAGTATCCTTCAAGATCACACATAACTCTCTGCCTTTTAACCCAATAATTCCATCTCTACGAATTGGTCCTGCAGGTGAATACAGACATAATCAAAACCATGAAAGTAAAGGGATATTACTGGCAACTGCAATAGAGAATTAATGAGGTGGATTCTGATACATCTAAATGATGGAATACTCTGAAGCTATTAAAATAAACCAGGAATCTCTCCAAGTACTGCTATAGCAATCAGAGCTAAACTTATTGGTGAGGGGGAAATACTATATTACGTTAACCCTAGATTTTACCATAGGCCAGGAAGATTTGACAAAGCAGAAGTGGACTTGTTGAAAGTAGAAGAACAAAGATAAGGAAGGCTTATGCATATCCAGGGAAGAGAATGGAGAGGGATACAGGTGAGAGATGGGAGGAAGGGGCTTGAATCCATAAACCACAGTTCCACACCTGTGATGGTCCTGGCTGTCTCCAGGACTTTGGAAGAAATATCTTCCAGACACAGCAAGGAAAGCAAGGCTGAAGAGGACTACCATGAGAGATGGCAAAGTGGTGCTGTGCACCCAGCACATGAAACATACCGAAGCTGACATTTCAAGCCAAAGGGGACCTTAGATGTTATACGTAATCCACCTAACTCTTTGTTACATATAGAGAAACCGAAGCCTAGGAAAGTTGTGACCAGCCAAAAGTCCCACAACTTGAATGTAGTGGCATTAGGATAATAATCAGCGTCCCCTAACTCCAAGTCCAGTGCATGCTTTGCATACACACATTCATTGTGTTTCTCCCCATAAATGATCGTTTTATACAGTTGTTTCTTTCATTTTCAATACAAGAAAGATACAGTCTGGAGGAGTATTTTCTTTTTGTTCTGGCAATTGTGTAGTCAAGGCTGCTACAATTCTTGGTCTTTAGTTTGGGACCATTTCTTAGGTTGGCCTCCGGTCCAGGCCATCCATCCACTAAGGATAAGTAAAATGAGCCCTAATTGGGTTAATGCTGTGTTTTCTGGTTGAGGCTGTTTTTGAGTGCAAAGATCAGAAACCCATTCAAGTAGTTCAAGTACAAGGAAAGCCATTAACACTGAGGGTACAGGAGCACTGTTCTTAGGCTTTTACATCCAAACACAGGAAAGAAGTTAGAGTGGGTTCCATATGAATTAGAAGGTTTAGAAACAAAAATGTTTTCTATACGCTTTCATTTTTACATCTGACAGGACGAAATTTACAAAAATAGATTCAATTTTACAACTGAATTTTTTTTTAAGAAGGAAAGCACGCATGAGCAGAGGGAGACACAGAAAGATTGAGAATCATTTTTTTAAATATTCTATTTATCTATTCATTTGAGAGAGAGAGAAAGCAAGGGGAAGGGCAGAAGGAGAGGGGAAGAAAGAATCCCAGGCAGACTCCAGGCTGAGTGTGGGACTCTATCTCACCACCTTGAAATCATGACCCGAGCTAAATGCCAAGAGTCAATCGCTTAATCAACTGAGCACCCAGGTAACCCCAGCTGAATTTTTAAAAGCCACTATAGGAAAATAGAATGGGTAAAATATGGCTCAACCAGCAGCTGGTATAAAAACAAAAAAAAAGTGAGTCAAGGCTTTCGCTAAAACTTTAATATGAATTTAGGAAGTGTTAATAGAAGTACAGGGCCTAGAATAAGAAAAGTCTTTTTTTCTGCATTATTCATACAGTATGTGCACTATTGTGCTCAATTCTAGGCACCATAAGAGAAATAGAAGAACAAAAAATATCCAATGAGAAGTTGTCAGACTGGTAAAAATTCTGAAAATCTGGTCTAAAGGAAAGTCCCCAGCAAAAGGAAATGGTTGCTCTTTCTAAATGTTTGAGGAGTGTCACCTGAAACTAATATAACACAGTATGTGAACTATACTAGAATTAAAATTTTTTAAAATAAAATAAATAAAATGGGTTATCACTCTTTGCACACCTGAAACTAACACTGTTTGTTAACTATTACTGCAGTTACACTTAAAAATTAAAATAAATACAAATAAATAAATGTTTGAAGAGCATTTAGTTATAGATATCCCATTTGGCTGCAAGGAACTAGGACAGGTTAGTGGTCATTGTGGAAATGGAATGGTCTGTGGAGGGTGGCATTCTGTGAGACAGAGGGTCACGTGCAAGCAAGTGGGGATGGATAGTTGTATGCTTGGTTGAGTCCTTTTAGTATATGGCCCCATTCAGAGAGGAAAAAAATTATAGAACACATTCCTTTCTTCAATTCTGAGTGACTTTCTTGAATTCCATTGGGGAAAAGGTTTCACAACTTAGGTTACATTCTTTAAGAAGCAGCAGAAGGTGGGAACATTTTGACACTTCTTTGTAGTCATTAAGACGTTAATATTAGGACATGTTTGCAAATAGCAACTTGTTAAACTCCTTATATTGGTATAGTGCTTGAGTTAACAAAATGCTTTCACATGAATCCTCTCATTTCATTTTTGAAACACCTCCACAAGATAAGCATTACTATCCCCAGGAAACAAGTGCAGAGGCAATATGACTTGTCAAAGACCTGGCAAATGAGGACAATGCTCAAGCAATACTTAGTTTCTCCATTCAACGTAAATGGTAATGATCAAGATGGTTACCCTAGAGACTTTTTTTTTTAATCACTGCTTAGTATTAAGCTGAAGAACCAACCATTCCATTTCAAGCTAGATGTGCCTGGTCTTTCTATTACCCCAGAGAATGTTCAAATGAGAGTATATTTATTGAAATAAATAAAACATACTTCATACAACTGAGAAAAGAAGGCTCTGGCTTTAAAAAGTGCATACTCACTTAACATGTTAAACAAAATCTCTGTAGTATTGTGATTCTTTTCAGTATTTTATGAGAAAATATTTTCTGTATATTTTACCGTTAGTCCCCAAATACATTAATATTGGCACTTTGCATTTGGACTGCTGGGTAGCAATGTCATCACCAAGTGTGGATTCGTTTTTTACTAACCTAGATTCTATACATCCAAGAAATAAGGAGGCATAATGATGAGCTCTAAGATTACTAGGGTGTACCTAGCACCTAGCACAATGCCCAACAAGTATTAATCGCTTTATAAATACTTATTTAATAAAAGGGCTTTTTCTAAGGAAAAAAAGTCAGATGCGCAGGTTCTGTACACCAGTTTTCATAGCAGCACTCTTCAGAACAGCCAAAAGGTAGGAAGAATCCAATGTCCATCAACAGATGAATGGATAAATAAAATGAAATATATGTATAATGAACTATCATTCAACCTTAAAAAAAGGGTATTATGATGTGTTGTGACATGAATGAACCTTGAACACATCATGCCAAGTGAAATAAGCCAAACACCAAAGGACAGGTATTGGATGATTCTACTTATATGAGGTCCGAGGGTAGTTGAATTCATAGAAAAGTAAAATAGTGGTTGGGAGGGGCCAAGGCAAGGGAGAAATGGAGAGTTACTATTTAGCAAGTACAAAGTTTCAGTTTAGGAAGATGGGGAAAGTTCCAGAGATAGATGGCAGTGATGGTTGCACAGCAACATATTATACTTCAACGCTACCGAACTGTGCACTAAAATATGCTTAAAATTGTAAATTTTTTTTTTTTTTATGATAGTCACACACACAGAGAGAGAGAGAGAGGCAGAGACACAGGCAGAGGGAGAAGCAGGCTCCATGCACCGGGAGCCCGACGTGGGACTCGATCCTGGGTCTCCAGGATCGCGCCCCGGGCCAAAGGCATGCGCTAAACCGCTGCGCCATCCAGGGATCCCTAAAATTGTAAATTTTATGTTATGTAAAATATACATGACAATTTTGAAAGTTAAAAAATCAATGATTTACTTTAGTATTACCTAATTAGAAGTCACACTCCAAATCTATGGGACATTTTTGAGATTTACTGTAACTTAGATTTTTAAATTCTATCTTCTTTAAAAAAAATCATTTGGACTTCGGTTTCCAATTCAGCATGTAAGAAACTTAGAAGTCATCACCCTGTCCTAACGACAAATACAAAGTTGAACAAAATGAAAAACTGAAAAAAAAATCAACAACTCTTCTAAGATCTATGAAAATCAAAAACAGAGCAAACCTCTGTCCTTAGAACTGGAGAAACAGACAGGCAAATGCAGAGAATCACAACTTACCAGAGCAGAAACCTTCGTGAGAACCAGTGCTGGGGTAGGAAAATCTGAACTATAACTGACTAATTGCTGGAGGCTCAGTATGGACAATTCTGAGAGTTCAAAACTCCAGGAGGACCCAATCATACAGATCCCCCCACTCATACATGTTTTTAAGTTTTCCCTCAGGAAGTTGATCTGGTTCTCACAGTAACTATCAGAGAAAAATCCCCTTGAGCTTCTAGGAGGAGTAGGAGGAAAGAAACTGTTTTTGAAATATGCCAGAGCACTCACTTTGTTCTTCTGAACATAACAGGAGAAGCTATTTAACTAGAGCCTTACCTGTTGGAGTTTTATGAGAGCTGAATTGAACTGAAAGAAGGAAAGTACCCAACTCAAGCCCATTCTATCCATTCTGTCCCACCTAAAAGGGGAGAAAAAAAAACCTGAAAATCGCTTGTAAAGCAGATGCACGCTCACTAAAAGACTAAGACCCAATCATAGTACAAGCGAACACTTTCCTTATGCCAACACCTCGCTTCCATATTATTGAAGGTCTATTTATAGCATTTCCTTTTACCCAGTGTCCAGTGATAAAGAAAAAATTACAAGGCATACTTGCTGGCAAAAATACAATTTAAAGAGACCAAACAAACATCAGAACTAGACAAAGATATGGCAAAGATGTTGGAATTATCAATAGGGAGTTAAAAATAACTATGATTAATATGCTAAGAATGCTAATGGATAAAGTAGACAGCACGTAAGAACAGATAGGCAATGTAAGCAAATAGGAATTCAGAGAAAGAACTAAAAAGAAATGCTAGAAAGCAAAAACACTAACAGAAATGAAGAATGCTTCAAATGGGCATATTAGGAGTTTGGACATGGAAGAAAAAATATGTGAGCTTGCAGAAATCTTAATAGAAAACTCCAAAACATGAGGTTAAGCATCTGACTCTTGGTTTCCAGCTCAGATATGATCTCAGGGTCATGAGATTGAGCCCTGCATCGGGCTCCATGCTCAGCATGGAGTCTGTTTAAGTTTCTCTTTCTCCCTCTCCTTCTGTCTCTCCCCTCTGCACATTCTCTCTCTCTCTCTCTCTCTCTCTCACTGGAAAATAAATAAATACATCTTTAAAAAAAATAAAGGAAGAAAACTCCCAAACTGAAAAGCCTAGAAAATAAAATAACAGACTATCCAAGAACTATGAAATAACTATAAAATGTCTAATATATATATATAATAGAAATACCAGAAGGAAGAGAGACAAAGGAACAGAAGAAATGTCTAAAACACAAGGTCTGAGAATTTTCCTAAATTAATATCATATACCAAATCATGGATCCGGGAGTCTCAGAGAACACCAAACAGAATAGATGTCCCCCCAAAAAATGACATTTAGGCATGTCCTCTTCAAACTACAGAAAATGAAAGATAAAGAGAAAATCCCAAAAGAAGTCAGAAAAAATAAAAACCACTTACTTATAGAAGTGCAAAAATAGGAATTCCATCTGACTTCTCAGAAACCAGGCAAGCAAAAAGGGAATGGGGTGAACTATTTGAAGTACAGGGGAAAAAATTCCATCAACTTAAAATTCTGTACCCTGCAAAATTATTTTTCAAAGTGAAGGAGAGATAAAGACTTTCACAAACAAAAATTGAGGGAATTTGTTGCCAGCAAACCTGTTTTGCAAGAAATGTTAGAGGGAAATAGCATAATACAAGTCATAAGTTCTTATCTACAGTATGAAAGGAAGAGCATCAGAGAAGGAATAAGAGAAGACAAATTAAAGACCTTTATTTTTCTTATTCGTACATGATCTAACAGATAAGAGTTTGTTCAAAATAATAACAAAAATATATTTAATTATGTAGACTTATGTGTGTGTGTGTATAAGTGACATGAATGACAGCAATGATACAAGAGATGAGAGGAGATGGAGTGCAGGGGACACAAGAGATACAAGATACAAGATACAAGAGATGGAGTGCAGGGGATTTTTAGACCAGGGATTAAGATGATTTTCTATTATAAGCAGTATAGTGTTATTCAAAAGTGAACTTGGATTAGTTGTAAATGTATACAGCAAACTTGCGGGTTAGTATTAAAAAAAAGTTCTAAAAAGTTTGGAAAAGTTCAACTTCTATGCTAAGAAAGAGAAAATGGAGTCATTTAAAATGTTCAGTGTAAACTACAAAAGGCAGAAAAAAGTGGACATTTTAGACACAACACCAAAGACCTAATCCATAAAAGAAAGAATAAAGCAGACTTCATTAAAATTAAATTTTTCTGCTTTGTGAAAGAAACGATTTTCTGTCAAGAAAATGAAAAAAAAAAAAAAACAATCCATAGACTGGGAGAAATAATTTGCAAAATACATATCTGATAAAGGACTATTATCCAAAATATACAAAGAGCTCTTAAAACTCAGCAATAAGAAAACAGCCAATTAAAAATAGGTCAAAGATCTTAATAGACAACTCATCAAAAAAGATATACAGAACACAAATAAGCACATGAAAAGATGTTCCACGTCATACACCATCAGGAAGGTATAAATTAAAACAACAATGGGGTTGTTTAATCAAGGGTACCTGGCTGGCTCAGTCGATAGAGCCTGCAACTCTTAATCTCACGGTCATGAGTTTGAGCCCCACACTGGAGGTAGAGTTTATGCAAAAAAACAAATAAATAGATAGATAGTATTAAAACAAACAATGAGATACCATTACACATGTATTAGAATGGCCAAAATCTTGAACCCTGACCATATCCAAATGCAGACAAGGATGTGGAGAAACAGGAACTTTTACTCATCCCTGGTATGAATGCAAAGTAGTACAGCCATTTGGGAAGACAGTTGTCAGTTTCTTACAAAACTAAACAAACTCACCATATGATTCAGCAGTTGTACTTCTTGGTATTTACCCAAAGGTTTAAACCTTATATCCACACAAAAATCTGCCCACAGATGTTCATAGGAGCTTTATCCATAATTACCAAAACTTGGAAGCAACTAAGATGTCCTTCAGTAGGTGAATGGATAAATGAACCGTGGTATATATATTCGGATAATATTATTCAGCACTAAAAAGAAATGAGCTATCAAGACATGAAAAGACATGGAGGAAACTCAGATGTACATTACTAAGTGAAAGAAGCCAATCTGAAAAGCCTACATGCAGTATGAGTAGAAGGAAAAAATGAAAAAAGATGGAGTGCAGGGGATTTTTAGACCCGTGAAACTGCTCTATAGGATACTGTATTTGTGGATACATTATACACATATAATGATATGGACCCATAGTATGCACAATATCAAGAATGAATGCTAAAGTAAACTATGGTCTTTTGGTAATAGTGATGTGTCAGTGTAGGTTCATCAGTTGTAACAAATGTGATATTATGGTGGAGGATGTTGGTGATGGGGGAAGCTATGCATGTATATACGGGAAATCTCTGTGCCTTCCTTTCAATTTTGCTGTGAACCCAAAATTCTCTAAAAAATTAAGACTACTTAAAAAAATCCACCGGAAAAAAAAAATCCACCAGATTTGAAATAACTTATTACTAAGACAAAAAGTAGAAAGATCTGGTTAGCAAGCATAAAGGAAAGGTTTATCTTTTCCAGCAACCAAAAATCAAATTTTCAATAAGAATAAATGTCTGATTCATTTAACATCTTTATAATTATGAGGGGTTATATTGTAATATGTATTTATGGATGAGAACATAAAAGCTATTTACCAGAACTTATGAAGAGATTTGGAAATGACATTTCACTTTGACAAATTGTTATTTAGTAACATTTGAAGAAGTCTCTCTATCTAATAGACATGGGCTATATTTGGTTCATGGAAAATAATCTGTCCTCCTGACTCTTCTGAAGCAGAGAAAAGAGCTATTTAGAAAGGCAGGACCAAGTGTTGGGTTTAGCTTTCATGCACAATAAGGTAACGCTGTACTTAACAATGTGGATGGTAGAAATATGTGGCATTGTTTGTAGCCTTAAATAGATTCATATAGTTGGGAAAATATGACCAACAGAGGAAAATAGTGCTTCCCAGTGCAGAGACCAATGCTTCCCAGTTGGTGCCCCTCAAAGGCATGCACAGGTGTTCTCCACACAATACAGTGCTTTGTTAACAATTAATCAGAAATTGCTCCTCTATAGTACTCATGATCAACGCAAATGGCATGTGCATTTTCTACAGACTTGGCCAGCCAGCCATCTATTATCCACCCATGAATCTGTGACTGGCTTCACAGTAGCAATGTGCAGACACTAGGCCTTTGTCACGATCCTTAGCTTTCTTTGTCCAGAGGGTATCTTTGATGTGTCCCTCCCAACCCAAGCTTTCTGCTAAGGATTATCTTTTGTTACCTACCTTTCCCCTATTACCTTGGCCACTTGTTGTCATTATATCTCATAGTATGTAATATTTTTTGGCTTTGTTGCTCTACCATTGTCATAACACCAAAATATATTTAATCCTTTCATCTTATAATAAAATTTCAAAATTGTGCTTTACTGATATAACAATAAAATATGCACTCAGCATACTATTGTAATTTTGATGTCCTTAAGTTACTATAAATAATAAATAATTTCAGGGGAAAAAAAGCTGTTATTATCTTGCCAGATCCAGGCTTTTCAATGGGTAAGTGAAATTTGCTATGGACCCAGGGTTGGCAAATGTTTTCTATAAAGAGCCAGATAGTCCCCTTTAGTACTAGGTAGATAGTAAATAGGTAGTATAGATAGTAAGTAAATATTTAAGGCTTTATGTGCCATATGGTCTCTGTTATAACTACTCAGCCCTGCCTTTGTAGCCCTGTCATAGGCTGAATTCCAAAAACACTTCATTTACAAAAACAGATTGTGGGTCATAATTTGCCTACCCTGCTATAGCTAGTAAGAACTAATAGCTATTGGAGAACAAAACTCACATATGTGGCCTATATCTGGAAGAATAGACAATAGGTAGAGTGTGTTCTTGGCTGGAGAAACTGAATGTGGGGCAAGATACAGGCATAGAACTGACCGTTAGTAGAACACCCAACAGGCGGAGGAAGAATTCATTGAAGCCTGAGGATAGCAAAGTTGAAGGGTGATTACATTAATGTTATTAAGTCATGGTGAACAGAATATTAATGGCCCTCAATGTCTATTTGAAGAATTTGGACATTATGGGTTATAAAATTCTTACTTATGCCTTTATTTCATTTTAAGCATTAGCAAAGGCTATGGTACCTATTTGAAATGTCTCACTGGACAACTTTAAATCATAACCAAAAGCCCAAGAATTTCAACAGCTTCAGAGATAGGAAGTAGATATGTAAGTAGAAGCATGTGATCATTACAATACAACTGCTTTCATACACATTCTCATTTGATTTTTACAGCCCTTTGTAAGAATTAACTGTATAAAATCACGCATCAGTGCCCCTTTATAAACCGTATAACATAATAAGAAAGACATTTCATTATATAGTATTAAAACAACCCCATTAAATAAGGTAATACTGTGTTGTAACTCTGCTTTACAGACCGGGAAGCTGAGACTCAGAGATACTGAGTTTTCCAAGGTCATGATGCCAATGCAGAGCCAGTACTGGCAGGACAGTGTAGCAGCAAAGCTGGAGGGTGTTTACACGAATGTTATAAGTCAAGAGTTAAGTCAAGAGTGCGGTTCGAAAATAACTAGTCATGCAATCTTTGGAAAATAAGTCACTTATCCTTCTGAGTAGTATTCTTTTAATGTACAAATCCATGATATGACACTACCTCATGGTAGCCGTGAAAGTAAATTAAGATAATATATGTGTCTTAGCTCTTCCAGGCTCATTTTCTTTCTCCTCTCTTCTTAACCTTTTCAACTTATTTGTACCTCAATAATTTGAGCAGGAATGTGATCAGTCACTTTCTAGTGCTACCTCTTGGGATATCCTGGTGTAGTCTTTCTTTTTCAATTTCCACTTATATCTAAATCAGCTTTGATATTCTTCAACTCAACATCCCAAGTGAGGAAATACTGCTGGTCTATGCCAGGGAAAAAATATACTCAAAGACCTCAAAGCTGTTTCCTTGGGCAGCCAGACCAAGGAAATGAACTCTAAGAAAACAAGGGGGGGGGTGTCTGGGTGACACAGTTGGCTGGGCATTAGATTTGGTTTCCAGTCAGGTGATGACCTCAAGGGTAGTGAGATCAACCCCTCTGTGGGGCTCTGTGCTCAACATGGAGTCTGCTTGGGACTCTCTCCCTCCCTTTGCCCTGCTCCCTCAAAATAAATAAGCCTAAAAAAAAAAAAAAAAGAAAGAAAGAAAGAAAGGGGTAAATTGTCATCAGAAGTACTTTTTGAAAAAAAAAAAAAAAAGAAGTACTTTTTGAAAGTAGAGCATTCAATGAAACATTTCATAGGCCAAAAGATGTAAAGTGAGGAAGCAGTTACCATTAATTTACACAGAAAAATTTTTTAGTGTTCCCAGACTCCAAAAATAACCTCTCTCAGGCTTTTCTGACACTTTAGGACACATCTTGCCAACAGATGCACAAGATATATTGAGGTAAAGCATAGATGCTCACAGACACAGCTCAAAGTTACGGTGGCTTGATGCTGAGATGCTGAGTGTACTTCCCAGAGAAGGAGCTTGGCCAGACCCCTCTACTGTTCAGGGTGCTCACTGTCACTCGTCTATAATAGCTGCTTCAAAACAAACACTGAATGCTCTTTTCCTGTTTTGCCTTTTTTCTTAAAAGAGAAAATCCTCCTCAATTATCTTTTGGTTAGTGAAAACAGGAACAAATGTAGGTCTTTTGGGAAAAGCAAAGTGGGGTAGAGTAAACTTTCAAAAAGCAAGGGATACCTATACTTAAAGTGGAAGCACTATACAAATGAGATATTTTGTTATTGGTCTGATTCATCACCTAGGGTGCCTTCTAATGATCCACATATTGAGAAAGATAAACTATAGTGGGAAATTACCTTCTGGGAAATTCCAACAGCTGATTTCTAATGTAAATCTCAAATGATAAATTAGTTACTTATGGACTTCATACTCCATTATTCAAATTTTCTAACAGTTGAGAGAAAACCACATCTTATTCTTAGACTTGTGTGGGTGTCCAGTGAATGAATATTTCATTTCTGATCATTTTTACTCCATTGGGCAATTCCCAACATAAAATACGTTATTCTTTAATGCCTTATATAAACTTGAAGCTCTTTTTAGGAGATAAAAACACCCTACCTTAATCTGCTTTAATATACAGAATGTTAGAGTTAACGGTCATCCTTGAGTAAATTTAGACCAACTCCCTTATGTCACAGATGAGGAAATGGAAGGTCCTAAGATATATAGTGACTACCCCAAAGTCTTACAGCTAGCTGGAGGCAATGACAGTGTAGGATCTTGAGTTTGGATAGGCTCTAATACAAACAATGGCACTTTACTTTCCAATGATAAATGAAATGGAGTTTTTGCACATATATATTTTCCAAGTAACTAAAATTTAAGCACTAAATAATTGTCAGCCATTTTTTGAAGTATTCTAATACACTTTTCTGCCTTTAAAAACAAAGTAAATGGACCTTCACTTTGCCTTTTATAAATGATTCATTGTTTTATTAACATTAATTGCTGTGTTATTATATAAGGAAATCCTAAGAGACTATTGAAATACGAAAAAATTGATCAAGAGTGATTCTCTATGTCTTAGTAGAAACTCCATATATATTTGTTAGTGGATTGCTTCTACACTGTTGTTGTCTCATATTCTTTACTTGTTAGTAAACATGATTTTTCAGTGATTCAGCTTTCCCTCATCCTCCCTCACATCCCTATTTCTTTAGATGGGTAGTCTAAGGCACCCAAATCATCAACTTAATTTTACACGAAAATGTTAGTCCTGTAGCTTTAGGGCAACCTCTATTCTCCTCTTCAGAGCAGAAGATTGGGATTTAGAGCATCTATTTTCCTCAGAGACTTGAAAGCAAAAGTTGAAGTCTGGTTCAAATTGAAGGTTAATTCCAGAGCGGCATATGCTATGTGGCAAATGTTTGTGTCCCTCTCAAATTCATATGTTGAAATCCTAATCCCTAAGATAAAAACTATTAGGAAGTGGAGACTTTGGGAAATGATTAATCCGTGAAGGCACAGCCTGGTGAGTGGGATCAGTGTCCTTATAAAAGAAGATCCCGAGAGTTCCTTCATTCCTTTCTATCCTGTAAGGAGGACACAGTGAGAAATTAGCAGTCCATAGCCCACAAGAGGGCCTTCACCAGAAACTGATCATGTGGGTACCCTGATCTCAGACTTCCAGACCCATAACTGGGAGAAATAAATGTTTTTTTATGAGCCATCTAGTCTCTGGTATTTTGTTATAGCAAAGGAGCTAATGCATCACAAAGCCATAATGTGTCTGTATCATTTTTTGTTTATTAAAAAGTAGCCATCCTCTTCTCTTCTCTTCTCTTCTCTTCTCTTCTCTTCTCTTCTCTTCTCTTCTCTTCTCTTCTCTTCTCTTCTCTTCATTCTCTTCTCTTCTCTTGCTCTTTCCCTTCTATTCGCATTCATCCTACTGAACAATTCAATCTTAAAGACATTAGATGAACAGATCAAGGGAGATATTCAAACAAATAGGCAGAATTGCATGAGGCATCGGAGCCCTTGAAGAATGAGAAGAGCATCCATATTGGGAAGGAGATTGTCCAGTTCATAGTGTCGGAGTGTGAGAAGGGTGAAGAGGGTACTCATTCAGCAAAAAAGGGCTGGGAGGGAAATGTTTGCTCCCAAGCGGAGTGAGGGAGGGCTCCATACAGGGACGGGATTCTAGTTTGGGGACTTGGAGCCCAAAAGAATGAGCATGACATACCTGAGTGAGCAAATTGGCATCAGGTGTCAGAGCCAGAGCTGGATAAGGAGGGCTCTCCAATGGGGTGGGATGGAGGGAGGCTATTAGATCCTGAGCAGGATAAGAAAGGTGTTACACAAAGGACATGTGTGGGATGGAGTATCAGAGCGAGAGAAGAGTGGGGAGGACACGGACCTGGGGAGGCAGCCCATGCAAGGAATCAGAGCCTGAGGAGGGTGTTCACCCATGGGGACATCTTCAAACAGGGATTCAGAGATGGTGTAGATTAAGAAGGGAGTCCACATGGGAGAAAGCCCAACTTGAAGTGTCAAGCAGAACAAAGAGGTTATCATGCAAGGAAAGGGCCAATGCAGGGTGTGAGAACCTACGGAGGGGAGAAGATAATGTATGCAAGCAAGGTGACCTGGAATGGTACATATGAGCCTGACTGAGGAAGATGGATATGCAGTAGTCCAGGGCAGGGAATTAAAGCCTAAACATGCAGATGGGATAAGGAAGCTTCCACAATGGGGAGGGGCTACAGCAGATTAATCAAATAAACATAAAAAGAGAGAAAACTATTAACTCATTGACTCTACCCTGTGTATAATGTACCTTTCCAGTAACATCTTCATTCATTAAGGTCTGTAAACTTATGTGTAGAAGCATATGAGAATAAACATATGTTTAACTCATTGGAAAAAAAGAAGGGAGAAAACTAAAATGAATTCTGTGTTGTTTGGAATCTAAAGTATTGATTAAACTCATTATTTTCAATACTTGGATGTGAAAATTAGTACACTTGTAAATGTATGTATGTGTGTATATGTATATTTATTCCTTCTCTCTTACCACTGATAAGGCCTTAGGGCAGTAATCACCCCCATCTTCATCCATACCCCCAATGTCATTAAGCACATCAAACACCTAGATCATGGCTTATACATTAGTCTCTACTAAAAAAAAAAAAAAAGACTCCTTGAAGAAATGACTGATTTCAGGGAAAGGATCAACAAAGCACAAGATGAGCATGGGTTCCAGCTACAGAATGAGCAACTCATGGGAATAAAGGACACAGCTAACGAATATAGTCAGTAATAATATAATAGCATTGTGTAGTGACAGATGATAGCTAGCTACACTTGTGGTGAGCATAGCATAACATATTGAGAAGTTTAATCACTTGTACCCCTGAAACTAATGCAACATTGTGTGTTAACTATATCCAAACTTAAAAATTAAAAAAAAAAATTAGGCTGGATATCCTGTGCCCCTAAACAAGGGATTGTTCTTGAATGATAGGGACATGTCAAAAACACACCAGTATCAGCTTGAAAGGGCTCCTACCAGCCAAATCTGGGACCATTGAGAGCACCAGTAAATAATGGTAGTAAAAACTATAATGCACAGATTAAATAGGAAATCATGGATTCAATCAATGATTAGCTAGATGGATAGATAGATAGATAGATGCAGAAAAATAAATGAATAAATAGAAAGTTTAATGAGAAATAGGTTGAGAAATAGTTTTGAAGTACCTCTCCACAAAACACATATTAATTACAAAAAATAAAAGGAATAACTTCACAGAGGAGAAACCTGGCAGATTATACCTTAATCAAGTTATTCAAGTTAATAGCATCAATAATGGGACAAATTAAAACCATGAGCCACTATATAGAATGAAATGAGAGGAAGAGAGCATTATTTCTATGATATTCTTACCAGAAGTATGAAATCTGGATGCACTCATGAGGAAAGATCAGACAAATTCAAACTGAGAGACATTTTACAAAGTAAGTGGTCTATAATATTAAAAACAGTCAGGGTCATGAAATTTAAAACAAGGTGGATGGATTATTCCAGACCCAGCATGAAAAAGACAAAACAACTCAATGCAATCCATGATTCTGAACTGGATATTTTTGCAATAAAAGTCATAATTGGGACCAATGGAGAAACTTGAACAGGCTCTATGTACTTGATGTGGATTTGATGGTAATAATGTGATAATGATGATTTCTTGATTTTATTGGCTATATTGTGGTAATGCAGGAGAATGTCCTAGTTCATAAAGAATATACCTCAAAGTATTTGGAGGTAATGGGTATCAGCTACTGTCTAATAGATTAGGGGGAAAAAAGAATTCTTTGATTGTACTCTTAACTTTTGTGTAAGTTTGAGATTTCTTTTTAATGTGTGTGTGCATGTTGTAATGCCTCCTTAATGACTTACCTGTCATCTTCCCAGTGAGGTCTTCCATGACAATCCTTTTAAAAGTGCAACTTCCGATGAGCACACTATTCCCCTATTCTGATTTTTCTTCACTGTACGTAGTCTTAAACATTGATATAATTTATTCATTTGTTCTTGTTCTGTGTCCTCACCTTTACCCCATTCCACTACTAGAATGTGAGTTCCCTGAAGGCAGGACCTTTTTGTTCACTATTGCAAGCCAGTGTCTAGAACAGTGACTGTTATGTTGGGTATTCAATAAATATTAAGCTACTGAATATAGCTGGTTGTTCAGAGACAGGTTCTGTTTTCATTCTATAAAATGATGGCCCTTGGTCAATAAAAACCTCAAACCTCAAAGGCATTTTGTTCCATTAAGTTTAGGTTCAAGTGTATGTTAAATAAGGCAAGGGGTTGAAGATCCTTAGAACTCAATTAATTCCCTCATCTCAATTTCTAATTTAAAAAGAAATTCGAAAAGTAAACATGAATACATATCAATAAAGCAATAAAATAGATCTCACAAGTGTGTAATAAAATATTTCACATATTAGCATGTGGCCCATTTAAAATCATCCATACCTTGCACGTGGATGAACAAATGCATAAAGAAAATGTGGTATATACATACAATAGAATATTACTCAATCTCAAAAAAAGAAGGTAATCCTGCCATTTGCAACAACAGGGATGAACCTGGGGATCACTGTGTAAGTGAAACAAGCTAGTCACAGAAGGACGAATACCGCACAATTCCACTTATTTTTTTTTTAAGATTTTATTTATTTATTCATGAGACACAAGAGAGAAAGAGAGGCAGAGACACAGGCAGAGGGAAAAGGAGGCTCCATGCATGGAGCCTGATGTGGGACTTAATCCCGGGTCTCCAGGATCAGGCCCTGGGCTGAAGGAGGCCCTAAACCGCTGAGACACCCGGGCTGCCCCACAATTCCACTTATATGAGGTATCTAAAATAGTCAAATTCATAGAAGCAGAGAAGAGCAATGATGGCCAGGGAAAGAGGGCAGATGGAAATGAGGAGTGGCTAATTAACAGGTATAAAGTTTCAGACAAGCAAGATGAATTAAGGTCTAGAGATCTGGTGTACAACATTATGCTTATTATATTATATCCTTAAAATCGGTTAAGAGAGTAGATCTCATGTTGAGTTCTTAACTATAACAAAACAAAACTTAAAAAGTTTAAAAAATACATCTTGCTTATGTTCAGATTTGCCACAGGTTGTCCACATATATTAATTCCTGAATATCAATTATTTCTTAATATTCCACAGAGTATTCTTAATTAAATCAATATTTTGCCTAATATTTATAAATTTCACTTGTATTGAAAATAGCTGTTGAATACATTATTGAGTCATAGAGATTTGGTAACATCATACATGTTTAAGCCTATCTTGAGTAAAGTTATATTATAAAATGTCACTTAATTACAGATTAACATCAACAATTTGTGGCAACTTAAAATCTTATTGGTGAGTAGATATGTATTTTTAAATCACTGTCTCAAATATCTATGACATTTTGAAACATCTGTATTTCTCCCCTATTATTTAATTTAAACTAAGATTTGGCTTTATTTCTTGTGCCTTAGAAATATACTTTGTTCAGAAATAGGGCTACTTGTACACAGCATCATGTATCTACAAAGCAATTCTGAAACCAAGCCAATGAAATAATAGTTTCTTGAATAACAAAATATTGTTACTTGGGAATGCTTAGTGTTCGCTTTTTTTTTTTTTTTTTTTTTTGCTTTTCTGTGTGTGTTCCAGTTGTGGTTCCAGAAATATTCATAAACTAGCATGATAATCACAATTGCACATGGTAGCTGAGGAACTTTTTTTAACATTATCTAATTCATATTACAATTGAATATGTCAATCTAAATATAGAATCAGTCAAGCATGCTGGCAATTCTTCATGTCACTATACAGACTTAGATATTGCTTTAAGACATAGAATAAATTGCAATATAGGTGATGACAATGAAATCTTAAATATTTTATAAAGTCTTACAGGGTAACAATGATTTACCACACATGAACCCTTTATAATGTTTGCAGATGCTATGTAAAATTCACAATTAATTACCGAATCGAAGTATTGCCTTAAGAACTGGATTGAAATTACAGATGTTTTTTGCCTCAGCTACGTGAAGCTTTGCCCAATTAAAATTAATTGTAAAAACTATTGAAAAGTTTTAATGAATCAAGAAATTTAGCATAATGTCAATACCTATTAGGTGAGAATCTTTATCGTAGCATAGTAATTTTTCTAAAATGAAAGCAAGAAAAATAATTCTTACAGAATAAATATATAATAATTTACTGATTCTATTTACTTTCATTTTATACCATCCAAACATCCCTGGGCCATCAGCAGAAGGTCAGACATGACAACTATAATTAATATCAGTCATCCTTTATATTTTCTAACTTGGAGTTGCAAAAAAAATTACATAACTTCACATTTAAAATTTTTTGTTAATATAAATATAATTTTGTCATGTAGGGGAATAAACTGTATCTTATTTAACAATGCTAGCTTAATTTTTGACATGTAAATATTCAAGGATATAGTACGTGAGCCTCCACAAATGCTACAGATGATGCATTTAAAGTCATTGTACAAATGAATAATGAAACAGTGTATTTGTTGGAGTTTTATTATAACCTGATAAATATAACCCATAGATACTAGTAGAGTTATTAAATATATCATGTCATATATTTATATATTATATATATTAATATTATACAATAATATATTTATTATGAGTTTAAAAGATTTTAACAGAACTATTAGAAAATGGTAGAATTATTATATCAGCACTATTCAATTAAAATCCTAGAGATGCAGATTTATTTTTTTTAAGATTTCATTTATTTATTCATGAGAGACACAAAGAGAAAGACAGAGACACAGGCAGAGGGAGAAGCAGGCTCTCTGTGGGGAGCCCAATGCGGGACTCAATCCCAGGACCCCTGGATCATGACCTAAGCCAAAGGCAGATGCTCGACCACTGAGCCACCCAGGTGCCCGAGATGCAGATTTAATAGAGTTGTATATTGATAATGCTTCATCCCATTAAATAAATAAATTGGTGATAAATATGACAGCTTTGATGCTGACATAGGTGCTTTTGAGACCAACATTCCTAAAGTATACCAACATTCCTAAGTGTAAATTATTCTTGACTTTTAGATAGTAAAAGCATATATGAGACAGACTTTATTCAATAATCTCTCTTCCCCAGAATATCTTTCCATATCAAGCAAATTTCCCATGGCTTCCTTGCAATGTACATATTCTCTATTTTGAAGACTTCCCTTTTAGGTGAACTGTAACTTCTCATTTAAAAAAAAAAAGCAGGTTTGATCTCCATTGTACAGAAGTTCATCAGCAGGAGGTGTTTCTGCTGAAGACAGGTGGGGAGAGGGGAGCAAGAGAGTATGCTTAGGGAAAAGTCTATAAAGGAAAAAGGAGACCTAGCTGTACAGTGGGTGGAGGATTTTGGAGAGAGCAAAGCAGCTGCAATCTGGAGAAGACACTTGGGGAAAAAAGTAAAAGAGATGTGTAAAGAATGTTTTATGAAGTTTGCTATACGATTTGCTATTTAAACTTATCCTCCTTCAGTTTATAGTGTTAAAGTGAGTTTGATTTGTAGGTTGTAGTCCTTTCTAATAGCACCAAAAAAAAAAAAAAAGGCACTTATCTGTTAAGGTAAAAAACATTTCAACCATTTACTATCTAAAAACATCTCTAGGCACAAGTGGTACAGGGGAATGTTTGGAGACAACAGAGGGCTTAGTATAAAACTCTGGGAAACTGACATCCTGAAATCAGGTGGATAAGACACAATAGAAGGAGAAGAGAAGAGCAACCACATGGTGTCTGGGAAATCAAGAAAAGACAATGTTTCCAACAAAGGGATCCTGCTGCTAAGAAGTGGGAAGAAGGCAGAAAACTGATTCTTGGGTTTGGCAACATGACAAGTAACACCAGTAAGACCATTTTTGCACACCTGATGGGAATAAAAGCCAGATATTAGTGAGTTGAAGAGGGACTTGGAGGTTAAAAAAAAAAAATAGACAATTATCTTCATAGCAAAGCCTTATGAGAAAGTTTTCAATGAAGAAGAGCAAAGAAAATATGGCTGCTGAAAGGAGTCCTGTGGGAGGAAGAGGAACTCTTTCTTACCAACAAAGAAGCAAAGCATAAATGGTATGAATGCAGGAAGGGGGCATGTTTGACGTTGGTAGCAAGGGCATGTTTTTATGAAATGAGGTCATAGTATGAGCTCGAGGGCATGGAGGTTGGCTAGGTTACTGATTCTTAAATTTAGCTGCAAGTTGGAGTCATCTGGTGAGTTTTAAATAGTGCTTATGCTTAGATCCTGATTTAATTGGTATAGGGTGAAGCCAGGATGTTGTAAGTTTCCAAACCTCTCCAGGTGATTCTTAAAGCAGCAAATTTTAAGAACTACCTGGTAAGGTTTTGGGGGATAGAGAGGGTATTTGGCATCAACTATTTGCATGAGTCCAGACTACCTGCTCTATGGAAAACAAAAAAAAGAGGTCACTTCTTGCTTTCAAGGAAACTAAAAATCTGTAAGCTGTTCAGAAATCTCAAGTCTGTTCAGGAAATTTGAAAACTATTTATTTATTTATTTATTTATTTATTTATTTATTTATAAAATAAATTTATTTTTTATTGGTGTTCAATTTGTCAACATACAGAATAACACCCAGTGCTCATCCCGTCAAGTGCCCGCCTCAGTGCCCGCAACACAGTCACCCCCACCCCCCGCCCACCACTCCTAGTTAGTTTCCCAGAGTTAGGAGTCTTTCATGTTCTGTCTCCTTTTCTGATATTTCCCACTTATTTTGAAAATAATTTAGAAACATGAGCAAATTTAAGCATATTTTTAGCATATTTTTAAAAATTAGGGTAAAAACCATATTCAATTGTGCAGAATAAGGAAAATAAGGGATCAATTCTAGAGGTGATGGTTCAGGGAAAGCTCATTAAAGGAGAGTATCAAAATAAATTTTGAAGAAGTGAAGAACAAAAATCAAAAGATGTTTGAAGGACATTTCAGATAGGGGAAAGAAACAATGAGAATGAAAACAAGGAAATCTGGGGAAAACATATACTTCTGGGTAATTGAGGGACATGGGTAGGAGAGAGAATTTTCACTACATGACTTATTTTTTTAACCTTTCAAATGTTGAAACATGTAAAAGTTTAACCGTTTCAAAAATAAGTAAATAAGCATTTTAATGGAAATCAATTGATCTAGATTGAAAGACAGTTAAAACCAGTTAAAATTGATCTAGATTGAAAGACAGAAAACCAGTGAGGGAGAGGAAAGTTGGAAGAGAGAGTTGATAAAGGTACTGGAAGTGCCCACAGTATCCACAGGAATATATGTTTTCTCTATCATATCACCCAAAGAGATGAAATCACAACTTAACCAAAGAAGCTCTAACATTGGGATGCCTGGGTGGCTCAGAGGTTGAACAGCTGCCTTGGGCTCAGGGCATGATACCGGAGTCCTGGGATCGAGTCCTGAGATCAAGTCCCACATCGGGCTCCCTGCAAGGAGCCTGTTTCTCCCTCTGCCTATGTCTCTGCCTCTCTCTCCGTGTGTCTGTCATGAATAAATAAATAAAATATTTTTTAAAAAGAAGCTCTACCACCACCACAGTGAAAGGAGGTTTAACAGGCACAAAGTCTAAAAGCCAATGTGGAACTGTGGGGCCTCATCCCTCTCTTGAGAGGAACCCATAGAGTGAGCTGAAATGTGTTTCTTATTGCTGTGTAGTAGGAAAAAGATCATTCTTGTTATTTATATTTGCAGTACTTTGTAGCCCTTAAGCCATTAATTATTTAAAGAGATATTCATGTTCTTTCATGTGGTCTCTTTTTCTGAAGAGAGGATGGGGGAAGCACATTTTCTTCAATTCTCTTTTCAGGACTCAAAAATATATCATAAGAACAACTTTTCATTAATACCAGATATTTGCGTGGCTTATACAATTTAGAGAAAAGCTGCATTCTAGGGCATAGCAAGAAGGAATATTGACTGCAAATTGAAATTATAAATTACTGAAAACAATCCAAGTCACAATTAATGCTACCTGTTGCCCCTATGTATGGTACTAAATTTACTTATAAGTTTTTTAAGAGTTACAATTGTATTAGGTGATGAAATAAAACAAACACACAAAAAAAATTTGATCTAATAAACATGAGGCTTGAAACAGTAAAACTGAGGTACTTAGCTGCATTATGAAATTAATTGCTTTACTTTGATATCTTTTAATGGAAACTTTCAGTTTGTTTATTTGATTTATGTTTAAAAATTGATAAAATGTTTTGGGGCTCCTGGGTGGAACAGCCAGTTACGCCTCCAACTCTTGGTTTCGGCTTAGGTCATGTTCTCAGGGCCATGAGTTCCAGCCCTGAGTTGGCTCCCTGCTCAGTACAGAGTCTGCTTAAGATTCTCCCTCTCCCTCTGCCCCTCCTGCTCATGCTCTCTTGAGCACTTGCTCTCTCTCTAAAATAAATAAATCTTTGAAAATTTAAAGAAAAAAATCCATATAGTGTTTTACTTTTGTAAAGTGACAATGGTGGTGTGAAATATTGCCGGGATTCAATCTCCATGCTAGTAATGTTTTACCTTGGTATGATGCTCTAGAGATGAAAAAGTACCTTACGTAGCTCACAAAGTCTTTACAATAGCCCTGTTACCATTCTCACTTTGCCTAAGAGAAGTGCCAATGCTCACTCAGGGGGTGATTTGATTCTTAGCCTGGAAGTATCCGTGTCAAATCCATGTCGTCTGAATTCAATTTTCCTTTTTCCCCCCACTACTGCCTCACTGCTCCTTCTTTTATGTGACCCATACTCGTATCCGGTGAATTCTTGAACAAGTTCCCTGCATGTTATTTTAGTATAGCAAGAGCAAAACAAAATTAACAACGAAAACATTCATATAGATGAGATTATCTGTTAAATATGGCTAAGGGCAACCTCAAACAAGAAAATATCCTTTAAAAAAAAGATTTTATGTATTTATTCATGACAGACACAGAGAGAGAGGCAGAGACATAAGCAGAGGGAGAAAAAAGCTCCCTGTGGGGAGCCCGATGTGGGACTTGATCTTGGGATTTGAACCTAGGACTCTGGGATCATGCCCTGAGCCAAAGGCAAAGGCTCAACCACTGAACCAACCAGGTGCCCCGAAAATATTCTTCATATGGTAAAACCAGAGTGGCTGAGAAGCCAGCCTGTTTTGTTCAAATCGTGTACTGGAGTTGCCCTTTATTAAAAAAAAAATTTTTTTAAAGGGCAAAGTTGTGATGCCAAATGTAGTTTGAGCCCCACACAAGGAGCTAACTGCATGGCTACAAAGCAAAGCTTACCATTTTCTTCTTCTTTTACAAAAAAAGATATCATTTGTAGCAGTTTCATCATCTTTTAAAGACATTTTTTGAAATTTTCCTGAAATTTTCAAAACATACTCAATTTTAACAATCATCAATATTTTGCTGTATTGTTTCTCTCTCCTACACTTAAAAAGGATCATCTTTTGGTTGGAACATTTTAAAGTAAATTCCAGAAGTCATTTCATCTTTCCCCTCAGTATTTGTGTTCAATTTTAAAATAATAACATAGAGGGTGGGTTTTGGTGGGGGGGAGTTGTTGTTTTTACATATCCAAATGCCATTATTTTATCTAATAACATTAACAGTAATTCTTGAATATTAATGTTAAGTTCATATTCAATTTTCCCCCATTAGCTAAAAACTTAAAAGAAAAAATTAAAAGATATCAGCTTCCGAACAAGGTTCAACACATTTTATTGGTTTATTCTGCCTCCTTATTCTTTTAAAATAATTCTTAAAAAAATTCTTTTGAATTCTTTAAAGTCTCTTCTAAAGCTGTCTAAAACAGCTTCTTCTCTCTCTTTCTTTCTCTCTCTCTCTCAAACTCTCTCTCTTCTCCTTCCTCTCTGATCAATGCTATTTTCTTTTTGAGGAAACCAGGTCAATTGCCCACATCCTATATGTGGCTAATACTCCCTTGCATTGCCTGTTGTCCTTTGATTTCCAGTGGCCTAAACACTTGAATAGATACGAAGTGAACTATGCCACCCCATCTATAAAATATTCTTTTAAAATAATTTTCCAGGTAAACTTGGAAACAGTATGAGTCTCAATCTTCAGTGAAATATTTTATAAAGACAAGATGTTTTTACTGTAGATTGATGACCTTTGAAGAATTGATGTCAAAGTTGCAAATGGGATTTTATTCCTAATTCTATTATTTCTTCCGTGCTTATTGGCTTGAATTCCTCTGTTTAGGAGAATTTCGTCTTCATCAACTAGTTCAGTATAAACTGAAATGTAATCCATAGCAGAGCAACAGGGTAAATGCTTGCTTCTTCACCTTTAATTATTAGATTAGAGTAACCAGTTGGTGCTGTGGATACTTCCAGTTGCATCCAATGAATTTACTTTTCCCTTTCTCCTTCCCTCCTCCTATCCTTCCTTCCTCCTTCACCCTCTCCTCTCTCTGTCCTCTCTCCTTCCTCTTTTTTTACTCTTTAATTTCAATTAATTTCTTTTTCTAAATTCAATGTGTTTGACTTAAGCTTATGGTCATTATTCTTTTGATGTTCAAATTTCCCCATTTTGGCTAGCAGGAGATTTCTCTAACTTTTTCCAGTGTTATTTTGCAGGCATCTATAGTCTTTGATGATGCCCTTACTTTTTGGGACAATATAATACAATTTAATATAAGCTTATCATGTACATTTTCTGCCCCAGCTCTGGAGTCACCCTTTTCTCCAAAGATCTTATGACTACGGATATTTGCTGCTATTGATTTGTCATTGCTTTTAAGGTTTTTTCCTTGGACAGAGCTAAGATATTAATTAATTAATTTATTTATTTATTTGAGAGTGAGCACAAACGGTTGGAAAAGGGCAGAGAGAGAGGGAGAAGCAGACTTCTTGCTGAGCAGGGAGCCCAAGTCAGGACTCAATCTCAGGACCCTAGGATCATGACCTGAGCCAAAGGCAGACACTTAACTGACTGAGCCACCCAGACACCCCCTAAGATATCTTTTTCAAGAGAAAAAGAAAAATTATATGTTCTCACTGATATTCCCATTCAAATATGAGATTACAGGGTCTTAATTTTATTGGTTTTATACCTCCTTTTTTTCCCTTATGCTAAATTATGTATACTTAAGAAAATTAACGTACCTATAAATTTATCCTGTAACATACATATAACTTTTTAATTTTTATTTATTTGTTGAGAAAGAGAAAGAGGGAGAGAGTAAGAGACAGGGAGAGAGAGACAGACTATGAGCAAGGGGAAATGGCAGAGGGAGAAGCAGACTCCCCTGAGCAGGGATCCCAATACAGGACTCGATCCCAGGACCCTGAGATCCTGACCTGAGCCAAAGACTGACACTCAACTGACTGAGCCACCCAGGCGCCCCAATAATTTTTTAAAAAATAACAATACTGATATAATTCCCAATGTTAATTATTAACGCTTCTTGGTAGCTCTTTTTGTATTTATTGTATATCTCACTAAAGATTAAGAGAAACATTATTTCTAAATTTACTTAGACTAATTCTTTTCTGTTAGAATATGGCACCAACTTGGGGCACCTAGGTGGCCCATTCGGTTAAGTGTCTGACTCTTGATTTCAGCTCAGGTCATGATCGTGGCATCCTGAGATTGAGCCCCTCATCCGGCTCCCCACTCACCCTGGAGTCCGCTTGTCTCTTGCCCTCTGCTCCTCCCCTCTCTCTCTTGCTCTCATAAATAAAGAAATTTTTTAAAAAAAGAATATGGCATCAACTTAATATCCAATTAGGTTTATTTAATTCAGTTTGCTTTCAATATTTATAGTTTGCTTATTGGAGTCTTTTAAATTCTATAAAAATATTTATAACACCCCAAAGTAAAAACTGTGAAACAAGTTTTGCTTCCATCCCTATCTCTTCTCCCTCCCTCCCTCTCACCATAATAATCTTTATTAATTTTTGATGTATTCATCCACTATTGTTTCTTTTTGTAAATCTGAGCAAATAGGTGAACTTTTACAGAAAATATAACATACTAAATACCATATTCTGCATTTTTTCTTTTCTTTTTTTTTAAGATTTTATTTATTTATTTGACAGAGAGAGAGAGCAAGCACAAGCAGGGGGAGCAGTAGATGGAAAAGGAGAAGCAGGCTCCCCACCAAGCAGGAAGCTCAACACAGGGCTCAATCCCAGGCCCCTGGGATCATGCCCTGAATTGAAGGCAGATGTTTAACCCACTGAGCCACCCAGGCACCACTCTGCACATTATTTCTTTCCCTAAGTAATATATGTGAAAGATCACTATATTTCAGTGCATAGAGATTTTTCTTCATTCCTTTTTGTAGCTCCATCTTATTTCATTATGTCAATGTATCAGTTTATTGATATGTTTTCTGTTGACGATAATCTGAGTTATTTCCAGTCTTTTGCTATTACAAACACTGCCACAATAAATAAAATGTGCATAAGTTATTCTGTATTTTTCAAAGCACAATCTTTTTTTAAAAGTAGGGAATAACGAAAACAAGAATTCTTTAGTAGGGAATGTTTGCCAAAACTCTTTCTATTGTAGTATGTAGTATTAGCAAATAAGATGGACATTCTAATAACAATGGATCACACAGATATAGGTCTCTCAAAAACACATTACTTACATTGCTTGTTTAGCGGCTATAAATTAGGTGTATTAGATAAAGAAGGCTAACTGCTGTAATAAATAAACAACAAAACTGTGGTGACAACACAATAAAAGTGTTAGTCTGGTGTTTCTAGTTGGTCTGTAGCCTTTGTATGATCAATCCTGAGGATCGAAAATCTTCTTTCGATTTGGAAGTCTCCTTCTTTGTGCACAACCCTCAAATACAGAAAAGGAGAGTGGAGAAGGCACACCTTTTGAAAGACTTGAGGTAGAAATGACACGTTCCACTTCCACACTCCTTGACAAGCATCCATCACATGGCCACACATGGCCACCCCTCCTGGCAAGGGAGCAGGAGTTTCAGTGGCATGCTCAGGAAGAAGAAATGGGTTTGGTGAACAATGAGCCAGTCTCTTCCATTCTGGGCTCTGATTACATAGTTCATGTTTTTGAGTTTATTTACTTGAATGTCTATATACAAATCTAAAACCCATATAAAGATCATGTCAGTGAATAGACACTGTGTCCTTTCAAGACAGCCTTTTGAAGTGTGTGCAGCAAATGGAGCAGGGGAGCTTATGACAGTTGCAATCTTACAAATGTCTATATTTTTACATGAGCTATCATTCAAGGGAAAATTCAGTACCTAGAGGTGACATGAAGAGATTTGGCTACCTCCAAAATATGCAGTCTGAATAAAAATGCGTTGCTTTGTAGAAGTGGTTTCAAGTCATGTCCCCCAGTCTTTGAGGCCAATCCAAATGCCACAGGCAACCAACCAAGAGTAGAGCCTCAAAATTTCAGATTCTGTTCATCTGAAACTTTCAACATGTTATTGGAAATTGAACTGTAGTTTGACTTATCTATAAAGAATGTTCATAAACCAACTTCACAGAAAACATAAGAAGCAGAAATGTTCAAAAATAGATTTTAAAAGTACTTGAGCTTTGATACATTTACGATAATTAATGTTATTATAGAAAAAATTGTAAAGCAAATGTACTGGTATTTATCCTAGGCAATACATTTAGCAGTTACTTGGAATGTTACATATATTCATATGTGAAAATATTATAAATTTGTTGTATATTTACATTTATATCATATAAGTATTTATCCTCAAGATACTGTGTTTATCTTCAAGTGCTCTGTCACTCATAATAGTCATTAATTTGAACAAACCCTTTCTGCAGATTCTACTACCTTACAAAATCAGTGATGTGAAACAAGTACTTCTGCATTATAATAATATATAATAACACGGATTGGCCAGACTTTTCCCTTTCCTTACATATTTTTTAAAATTCCCGAACTGTCAGCTTATTTTGGAGAAAAAGTGACTTGTTTCATTTTTGAAAATTAAGATGAGTACACTGTTTTAATTTTAAAACAGGAAATAAAAATCTAAACAAAGAGCCAGCATGTAAATTTCCATATCCTGTGGTGAAATATGATAAATGACCTGGACAGCTCTTGTCTAGAGTTGTTGGATTAATCTATTAATGGAGGAAAAGATTGTCTCAGACTGTTTCCTGCTGAGATTCTGAGCAGCAGAGGAGGCTTATTGAAGAAATTAACGACTACTCCATGTCTTCTAGGATACTAGAAGACAATGAAAACAGTATTCATCTAGAAAGAATAACACTGGTATCTTAAACACTGTTGCTTAGTTAGAGAGTTTACGTATTTCATTTAAGACAGAAAAAGTTAGGTATGTGTGGTCAAAAGCACTAATTAAATTCTCTCCTGAGAAGTTTTTCATTCAGAAATCTCTTTAAAGCAATTACAATAGCTAACAAGATGATTCTAAGCTAGTTAGCTGTATTAGTTGCTTTCTCTAGGTTGTTCTAGGCTAACAAACAGCTTCGAACTGCTCCCCCTTACCGCCAACCCCCCCTCCCCAAACAGACACACACCACACAAGACAAAGCTGGGAAAATCTGAGTCTGGAAAAGCCTTTAGATGTTTCTCTTGAACCATTTCCGTCCAATTGAGAGGACTGTGGGGTTATGCTTGTCTCTACAAAGTTTTAACAATAGATATGATGGCCACCCCTTTCATATGGCTTTTGCCCTGGAATTGAGTCTGTGGAGGAGTATGAAGTATAAATTTCATGGTTTTAGACTCGTCTTTTTTTTCCCCCCTTTTGTAGTGCTTCCCTTTTCTCCTTAGGATAAAGATGGCATTTGGATTCCCTCTCATACTAAGAGAACTATATGGAATTTTAAGCTCCGAGAATTTAGCCAATGAGCTTTTCTTAGTTATCCTTGCCTTGTAACGTTGGGCATAAGAAATTTACATAACAACCAAGAGTTTAGATAAAAACAGAGTTCGTCTCAAAATCTCTGGCAATCTTCGGTAAACAGAATAGTAAAGATCAAGAACAGTTCATTTCCCAGAGCTAGCAGCAATACACTTGTGGAAATGTTTTGAACATCATCTTGTTAGATATTGTAACTAGGGGAATTTTCTAGTTTAGTATGGAATCATTATGCCTGGTGAGACACCACACACACTTAACTTCTTTGGGTCTTTTCCTTTGTCTGCTATTTAGCTTTCAATTGTATTCACTGTTTTCCTTGGTGTTGCTATTGGTGTTCAATTAACTAAACAAGGAGGCCATTACATTGAGGTGGCTCTAATGTCAAGGCAGCCTAAAATCTAAGCCTGTAAATGCCTCCAGGCTATGAAATAGAAACTTAAGACAACCAATGACAGAGTCAACTAAGCTCTAAGCTATAGCTAATCAAATAATTTCCTTTCTCGGCTTTCACACCTTCTCTTTGTAAGTCTTTTCCCCAGCTCCTGTCCGTGGAGGGCCCCTAACTATTTCTGGTTTGGTGTTGCCCAATTCCAATCAATTTTTGCTCCAATAAACTCTTGCACTTTTAAATATGCCTCAGTTTATCTGTTAACAGTTCTGACAGCACTATAGAACTTTTTGGTGAGGCATGCTCCTTGGGATAGATCTTTGAAGCTCTTCCCTTTCACAAACTCCTGCCCTTATTTCCAGCATACGTACTTGAAAATTCCACGTGAATTCTCTAAATATCAACTTAAATATTTCATAACTTTCCTAACTTAGCTCTTCTCTCCTCTGTCCACTCACATCTACCCTCTTGGCTTCCCCATTTTTTTAAAATTTTATTTTTAAAAAGTTTTATTTTAAGTAGGCTCCACATTCAACAGCAGGGCTCAAACCCATTACCCAAGATTAAGAGTTGCAGGCTCCACCGACTAAGCCAGCCAGGCACCGATCCCCTCTTCGTTAGATGCTACTTTATATCCCAGACCACCAATCTAAAAATCTGGGTATGTTCTTTTATGCCTTTTCACTTATTTTTGTCCACTTCCCATGACTTCCTAAATGGTCAGACCCAGTCAGTCACTAAATCTTATTGATTCTTCCTTTAAGATGTTTTATATCATGTGGATGTCCAATTTTCCAAGCACCATTTATTGAAGAGACTGTCTTTCTTCCAATGGATAGTCTTTCCTCCTTTATCGAATATTAGTTGACCATAAAGTTCAGGGTCCACTTCTGGATTCTCTATTCTGTTCCACTGATCTATGTGTCTGTTTTTGTGCCAGTACCACACTGTCTTGTTGTACTACAAAGCTGTAGTACAACCTGAAATCTGGCATTGTGATGCCCCCAGATATGGTTTTCTTTTTTAAAATTCCCCTGGCTATTCGGGGTCTTTTCTGATTCCACACAAATCTTAAAATAATTTGTTCTAACTCTCTGAAGAAAGTCCATGGTATTTTGATAGGGATTGCATTAAACGTGTATATTGCCCTAGGTAACATTGACATTTTCACAATATTAATTCTGCCAATCCATGAGCATGGAATATTTTTCCATCTCTTTGTGTCTTCCTCAATTTCTTTCAGAAGTGTTCTATAGTTTTGAGGGTATAGATCCTTTACATCTTTGGTTAGGTTTATTCCTAGGTATCTTATGCTTTTGAGTGCAATTGTAAATGGGATTGACGCCTTAATTTCTCTTTCTTCAGTCTCATTGTTAGTGTATAGAAATGCCATTGATTTCTGGGCATTGATTTTGTATCCTGCCACGCTACCGAATTGCTGTATGAGTTCTAGCAATCTTGGGGTGGAGACTTTTGGGTTTTCTATGTAGAGTATCATGTCATCGGCGAAGAGGGAGAGTTTGACTTCTTCTTTGCCAATTTGAATGCCTTTAATGTCTTTTTGTTGTCTGATTGCTGAGGCTAGGACTTCCAGTACTATGTTGAACAGCAGTGGTGAGAGTGGACATCCCTGTCTTGTTCCTGATATTTATAGCAGCAATGGCCACGATAGCCAAACTGTGGAAGGAGCCTCGGTGTCCAACGAAAGATGAATGGATAAAGAAGATGTGGTTTATGTATACAATGGAATATTACTCAGCCATTAGAAATGACAAATACCCACCATTTGCTTCAACGTGGATGGAACTGGAGGGTGTTATGCTGAATGAAGTAAGTCAGTCGGAGAAGGACAAACATTATATGTTCTCATTCATTTGGGGAATATAAATAATAGTGAAAGGGAATATAAGGGAAGGGAGAAGAAATGTGTGGGAAATATCAGAAAGGGAGACAGAACGTAAAGACTGCTAACTCTGGGAAACGAACTAGGGGTGGTAGAAGGGGAGAAGGGCGGGGGGTGGGAGTGAATGGGTGACGGGCACTGGGGGTTATTCTGTATGTTAGTAAATTGAACACCAATAAAAAATAAATAAAAAAAAAGATGTTTTATATCATTCTCTTGGTTACAGTGTTATACTGGTTTTAGGCTATATACCTAAGTAACATACATCGTCTTCTAACAAAATTTTCCCTTTTATGTTTTGCCTCCTACCTCATGCTAGATTAGTATCCTAAAATCAATGAACACTGTATTTCCCCTTCTCTGAGGTATTAATTGGTTTCTCAGTTCCTCAGGGTAAGGTCTGCTATCTTTCTCCAAGATTTAGGATGTTGACTCAGTGTAATGGTTAAGATCAGGTTCAGCTGCAAGTGACAGATAATCCAAAATAAAAGTGGCTCAGACAAAATAGATGTAAAAGTTCAGAGAAATCCAGGGCGGGTTTGATACTCCATAGTATTACTTGCTTTCTCTATCTTATTTTCCTTCATGTGTGACCTATATTCCCAAGTTCGTTTCATGGTCCAAAATGGCTTTCCAATTCTGTTTTCATTCCAGTCAGCAAGAAGAGAAGGGCATATCTTAAAATAAAAAAAAATAAAAAATAAATTCCTGGATGCTGTGCCTACATCCTTTGGTGAAAACTTATTTTTCTGGCCAAATGTAACTATATTTTCATGAGCAAGTGTCCCACTACAAATTGAAAGTTCTATTCCTCAAGAAGTTGGGAAAATAGACATTCGGATATGACCAGGAATCTCTTCCACACCTACGTTCTAACTGCTGCTTCCTTACACCAGCCTGCCAGTCTAGTTAAACTCTGCCTGTGTCCGTTTAAACATAAATTCTTCAAAACACTCCAGCCCACAGTTGTCTCTGTCCTTTAGAGAAACTATTGATTTGGCAGCCAATCAGAAACTTATTATGTAACAGCCTTATTAATGTGATCTTAATGATTAAAGCATTGTTTAATTTTTCCTTCTTGTCTAATCCTTTCAGCTAGATCGAAGGAAGAACCTAAGGTCTACATATCCTGTCTCCCAACTGCAATTGCTTGGCATAGTGCCTGACACGTAGTACAACTTAATGACTGTGTTCTAGTTTACCTAACAGGCTGGCAGCACCAACCTGGAATATATCACATCTAGTCCTTCATTAGGGAAGGGTTATGTATCATGTATTATGATGCACAGTATTTACAATTTAGCTGGTGGGATAAGTTATAAAATACTATAGGTGAAATCTTATTTGGGAAAACAAGATCGACACATAGACTCCCTCTCTCTGCTCAGAAAGGCCAAAATAGGTAATGAAAGGATATGAGAGAAAAAAAAAACCCCTAGTTTTTTTATTTTAAAAAAGCGTATTTTCAAACATTCTGAGGACTGCTAGAGAAAAAAAATGTTTAGTACCGTATTAAAAGACACACTGGGTCCCATGACTTTCAAATTGTTTTTCCTGAAATGGCAGTGGATTGAAGTAGAATGGATTTAGCTGATCTTCTTTGTAATCTATGCCCTGTATTTATGAATTAAGTGTATGAAATCTGTGGTCATGGGAAGCTTACAACTGGGCATTTGGGAATTTAAATCTATGGCTGTGGTTTCATCAACAATGTAAACACATAGGTTTCTCCTAATGTAATCATTTTTATATGATGAATTCAGGGAGGACTACAGTCTTTGTCCCACAATATTAATACATTATTCCATATATTTTTAAAAGATTTATTTATTTATTTATTTATTTATTTATTTATTTATTTATTTAAGAAAGAGAGAGAAAGAGAAAGCATTTGCATCAGCTGGGAGAGGGCAGAGGAAGGAGAAAGATAATCCACAAGCAGACTCCCCAGTTGAGTGCAGAGCCTAACACAGGGCTGGATCCCAGGACCCCCAAGATCAGGACCTGAGCCAATACCAAGAGTTGGCTTCTCAACCAACTGAGCCACTCAGGTGACCCCTGCCCCCGCCCATATATTCTTTATACTTCATGAAATCCTTTCACAGTTCTATAAGGTTGGTTTCTCTGATGCTAGGAATCCCCACTTCAAAAATGAAGTGGCTTAGAGTTTGTTACTTCAGGCTGTATAACAAGTGAGTGGCTACCCAGACTCATTCTGGGTTTTTAACTCTAGGTCAGTATGTTGTATTATATCACATAGGAACTCAGAGTACGTGAGGGCACATTCTTTCCTGGATGCCCTAAGTAGAGGAATGAGGATTCTAATGAGGATTTCTTGAACAGAAAAATTCTGCCCATTAGCTTAGGCTGATATCTTTTGAAATAACTTGTAAGTTTTTATTTGCTTAAAAATAGGTGTTTAAAGCAAGATGTTTTTCAGAAATTTGAGATTCCTAAGTGTGCGATTCTTAAATTCTCACCATAAAAGGTAAAAAAAACCACAGTAGTTAACATACAAGCTAGTATTTGAGGGATGATAATAACTGGTCATAGACAGTTTGGAGTTTAGGATAAGGCCATTAAGGAGAGAGTCAGTAATAGTGGAGTCATCTACTTCATATTTAGATTTTTACGACAAAAGAGGAATTAACTAGCTGTTGGATATGACACTGAACAAAATAATTATATAGCTTTGGCTATATATATTGTATACATAGCTCAGGATAAACACAAGTACAGGAGATATAATCCAAGAATATTAACATATTTGTACCATGCGTTTTCCGGAGAGGGAAAAAGAGCAGCAATCACAAAACTGCTGTGAGAAGTGAGAAAACTGATGTTATCCTGTTATTCACAGGAAGAGGAAAACTATGGAATGCATTAAATCAATTTAGGACTTTAGTTTGGAGGATGGATGCCTTGGTTGTGCATACTTGGACAGGTTTCAGGCTGCTACTTTCAGGTCAAAGGAAGACAATGTACCAGCCAGGAAAAAATATTCAGGAATCAAAGATACTTTATTTCACCCCTCCTCAGCATCCAGGGTAGAAGATAATCATAGCTATGACTGAGTGCTTACTGTGTGACAAATACATGCTAGAGGGTACATCGCATACCCTCTCCTTTTAATCTTTCAACAACCACGTTAAAATAGGCGATACCATACATACCCCCCCCTTTTTTTTTTAAGATTTTATTTATTTACTCATGAGAGACACACACAGAGAGAGGCAGAGGGGAGAAGCAGGCTCCATGCAGGGAGCCTGACGTGGGACTGGATCCTGGGTCTCCAGCATCACACCCTGGGCCGAAGGCGGCCCTAAACCACTGAGCCACCTGGGCTGCCCCATACATACTCTTTTCACAGAAGACCTGGAAGTTCCAAAAAGTTAGTAACTATGATGACATAATAAGAAAGAAGAGCAGAATCCATTTCTACCAGTTCCCGAGTTCCTTCTATTAAAGTCTATTGGGTAAGGCAACAGTGAATTCCTTTAGCTGGGCCCCATAACCAAGAGAACATAGTCTCTAAACTGGAGAAGGTCGGTATTCATGTTGGTTTGTGAGTTGTATAGCAGAAAGGTCCAGTGGGGCCTAGGTACTATAACATCAGGCTTCACAGGGTTGGGTTTTTTTTAATTTTAATTTTATTTTATTTTTATTGTCATTGTATAAATTCGGTGGGGGAACTGATTAACTCTTGCTATTGATGACATCGTTAACAACTCCTTAGCTCCAAGGAGAGGAACGAATAAGCCTTAGTATCAAAATTATTGGGAATCTCTTCTCTAGAATCTAGCTCCCGAATGAAGTGTTCTCATTGGACAAAAATCTCTCAAACTGAAACCCAGTCTAAAGTACTCAACACGTGGGATCCCTGGGTGGCGCAGCGGTTTGGCGCCTGCCTTTGGCCCAGGGCGCGATCTTGGAGATCCGGGATCGAATCCCATGTCGGGCTCCCGGTGCATGGAGCCTGCTTCTCCCTCTGCCTATGTCTCTGCCTCTCTCTCTCTCTCTGTGACTATCATAAATAAAAATTAAAAAAAAAAAGTACTCAACACGTATTTCAGAATCACTTCATGTTGGAAATACTGGTAAAGCGTTAACAACTATAATCATGAACTACTTAGCTCGCTGCGAGCGCCTGGAGATGCTCACAGGTGTTACTCGCCTGTTAGTCGGGAAGACAAAGTGGCTGGCATGACGATAGTCCTCGGTGTGCGGGACTATTTTTTAAGCCCACCATTTGCAATTGATTACATGGACCATCTGTAACTGTCTGTGAATCCTGCTAGAAGTTACCCCGGTGACATTTATAGAACATTTGTCACGTAGCGAAAGGTTTTGTATAGAAGAGTTGACACGTAGTGGCTTTCAGGTGTCACTAAATCAACTCTAGACATCAGGCTCGAAGTACGCCCCGCTGATGTGTAGCCTCCAGAAAAACATGGTTTAGGATTCGATGAAAGAATACGGCCTCGGCCCCAGCCCTCCGGTGCGGAGGCCAAAAGGCCTTTTGTGACCCTCGAGGGGCCTCTGCTCCACCGTTCGCTCCGGGGGAACGATCTCGCGCGCGGGGGGCGCGGGGGCGCGGGGGGGGGGGCGCGCTCCAGAAGTGGCGACGACAGAAAATGTGGGAGGCACAGCTCGAGAGGACGTGGGAGCAGCGGGGCGCGATCGGAGGCTCGGAGGCTGGGGCTTTGCCGACGCGCAAGGAACGCCAGATCCCTGCTAAGCCTGCGGTTCACCGAGGAGTGGGGCCACCTCCCGCGACGCGGACGCGCCACCTGTCAGACCAGAGGAGAGGGGGGCGCGGAGGCGGCTGCCCCGGGCCCCGGACGGAAGAAATGAAAAAAAAAAAAAAAAAAAAAAGGCTGTGGGTCAGCGGGTCTCGGCCTTGGAGCGCTCCGGTCGCGGCGGTGCGGCAAGGAGCCAGGCCCGGAGAGCGCCACGCGCAGCCGGCGGGACCGGGCCCGGAGCCTGGGGGCGCCACCGCGCGCCCCTCCCCTGGGCCAGCCTCTCGGCTCCTCCCCCGGACACGTGACCGCGGCCGGCGGGTCTCCTCGCTCCCGCAGCGTAGCTCGCTCTGTTTCTTCCCTCCCGCCGCCGTGCCCTTCTTCTCCTCAGTTCCCATCCCTCCGCCCTCCCCCCACCTCCTTCCCCACGCCCCAATAGCGGCTCGAGCGGCGGAGCGCCCGCCCCCCCGCCCTGCTCTTCGCCTGCTCATTGGCCGAGGCCTCAAGGACGCGTCCCGAGGGCGGGCGGCGGCCATTGGTGGGATGAGCAGTCCGAGTTCCCGGATGAGGGAACATTCAGCGGTATAAAGGGCGCGGGGAAGGCGGGAGACAGCGCAGTTTGAATCGCGGTGCGACGGAGGAGTAGGCGGTGGGATCTCGCTGGCTGTCTGACTAGTCCTTTCTCTGCCTTGCTTGTTTGAGCTTCAGCAGAATTCGAAATGGTAAACTTGGCGGAGGCGCTCGAAGACTCCCGCGGGTTTTTGCCGATGGGAGAAAAACCCGTTACGCTCGGGAGATGGGGGCGAAGCGGCGACGGTTGGGAACGCGCGGAGACAGGATTGGGAAGAGCGGGGGGAGGTGTTTTGTCGGCGGCGAGCGGAGCAGCCTCCGCTCTCGCGGCGGGCGGCGGCGGTTGGGTGGCGCGCGCAGCGCCGCTGGGGGCCGGCGGGCGGACGGAGGCGCGCGGCCGCGGCGGGCGGGCGCGCCGCGGGGGCGGGCGGGCGGGCGGGCGGGGTCGCCCTTGCGGCGCGCGGCTGCCCGGAGACCCCGGCCGGGCTCGGGGCCGCGCTCGCGCCTGGGCCGCGCCGCGGTGGGGGAGGGGCGCGCCGCCCTGGTAATCCTATATTCCCCGTTCCTCCTTCGCTCGCGGGCGTGTGCGCGCCGCAGGCTGGCGGTAAGGCTGGGAAGGACTCCGGAAAGGCCAAGACAAAGGCGGTTTCCCGCTCACAGAGAGCCGGCTTGCAGGTCAGTGGTGGCTCGTGCAGTCCAGGGATCGTGGCGTTTTCCTTTCCGCCTCTTTTCTTGTTTATCATCGCTCTAGATGGGCGTTTCGTCTCTGCGTGGGTGATGCGGTGTCGCGACTTGGTTCGCCGATACGATAAATATCGAGGGGGGGGGGCCGATCACGTGTGTCGATGCCGGGGCGCGTTGCTGCACCAGCGTCCGTGCCCCCTTGCTTTGGCGCGCGCGTAAGATTGCCGTCTTTGACTCTAACATCTTTGTGCATTTATGTTTGTGTGCTTAAAATTAAGTTCCCGGTGGGCCGTATTCATCGACACCTGAAATCTAGGACGACCAGTCATGGACGTGTGGGCGCGACTGCCGCTGTGTACAGCGCAGCCATCCTGGAGTACCTCACCGCAGAGGTAAATGGGTGTACGCCTATAATCTGGAAAAGGTTTGGGGGGGCTGGGGGGAGGCGGCGAGAGGGAAGGAGGAAAGTGATGCAAGAAAAACTCCCAGGCCCTAATCACGGCTAGAAGCTTCTGAGAACGCTAGAGGGGGCTGGTGTTCATTGAGGGATCCTACTAGGCTTGGTGGAGTTTGCTGCTCTTGGAAATAAAATTGCGTGCCCCCGTTTGCTTGTGTTGCCATTCAGATAGTAGGGGAAGGCGACGTTTGGTAGATTACTTTCCTGGAGATTTGATTCTACTCCCTGGGTTTTGGCTTTAAGGAAAGGTGGAAGGAGATTGACTAACATTTGATTTTAAGGAAAGTTGGAAGGAGGTTGATTAAAATCTGCCTTGTAGGTACTTGAATTGGCAGGAAATGCATCGAAAGACTTGAAGGTAAAGCGTATTACCCCTCGTCACTTGCAACTTGCTATTCGTGGAGATGAAGAATTGGATTCCCTCATCAAGGCTACAATTGCTGGTGGTGGTATGTAAATACTAAAATTTTGTTCCTTTGGAGAAAAAAATTCCTTGGCGCTCATTAATTCTTAGTCAAGAAGAAGGCCTGTTTTCAGTCGTCTTCAGTGTGGTTGCACCAAGAAATTTGATTCGTATGTAGAACTTAAAGAATTTGTACATACTTGAGCTTTGCATTTAAAGACCTCTTTGAAGTTGAACGTTGTCTTGGTTTTTTTTTTTAAGTGTTGTGTGATTTCTAAAATATGTATATTAAAAAGTAGAATTAATCCCTTTCTGTTCTTCTCCTAGGTGTTATTCCACACATCCACAAATCTCTGATTGGGAAGAAAGGACAACAGAAGACTGTTTAAAGGATGCCTGGATTCCTTATTATCTCAGGACTCTAAATACTCTTAACAGCTGTCCAGTGTTGGTGATTCCAGTGGACTGTATCTCTGTGAAAAACACAATTTTGCCTTTTTGTAATTCTATTTGAGCAAGTTGGAAGTTTAATTAGCTTTCCAACCAACCAAATTTCTGCATTCGAGTCTTAACCATATTTAAGTGTTACTGTGGCTTCAAAGAAGCTATTGATTCTGAAGTAGTGGGTTTTGATTGAGTTGACTGTTTTTAAAAAACTGTTTGGATTTTAATTGTGATGCAGAAGTTATAGTAACAAACATTTGGTTTTGTACAGACATTATTTCCACTCCAGTGGATAAGCTCAATAAAGGTCATATCCCAAACTAGTTGTGTTTTATATTTGCTTGATTGTAATGGGAATTCCTTTCTTTTGAGTAGGTAACTTATAGAGCAGTAGTAACATAAGCATATTTCTTCTCTTGAAATTGTAGACTTGTAGATCAACCAAGTCAGAACCCCCAAGTGTAATTTTTTTTTTTTTTAACATGTAATGAGCTATTAAGGATCTTCAAACGTTGACAGGAGCTGGAATGGGACAGGCTGCTGTTTCTTAGAGGCTGGGCTTGACCGTCTCACTCTGTTGGCTGTGTCTACTCTTACGTGGTGGCATCACATTGGTGGGCTGTTGGTGTGGTGAATTTGGGGAGGGAGAGCACAGGTAAAGGAAGTCCTGCCTTATAGCTACCTACCTCCACTGAGGGAACTTGCAGTTTAGACTTTGAAGATCATGTTTTTTCGTGTTTTGAAGTCTACTTGAGTTAAATCTTTGAGTCGTTAAACATCCCTGGTGGGTGGGAGAGGGCCCATGCTATTCGCATTTTCCAGAAGAGCATCAGTATTTCTTTGCAAGTCCTGAGTTACATATTTGCATGCTAACAATAGCTTGATTGAACATCGTGAAAAAAAGCTAGTATTTTTTGCTTGGGTTGAGTGGCCTATTTTGAGTCTGGCTTTGTGGGAAGTTCCTGCCCTAATTTTAATTTGGGTGATAGTCCCAAGCAATAAGTGGTCCCTTTCTCCCCAAGGAGACCCAACATGAGGTGGTTCAGCATTTCACGAGGGGGTGCCATGAAAATGGGAGAAGGGAGAAAAGCCAACAAGTAGTCAATTCTGTGATAATAAGACGGTGGTTTCTGCCTTGTTTTGGTCGTAAAGGATCAGGATTAGGGCTTCTCACCAGAATAATTTGCAAACTGCAAATAAAGTACCTTCTGGGTGTACCGAAAGACAATTTAGTGGAATATGGGTCAGGAAAAACGGTGTGCAGCTGTAATCAAAAGGGAATAAATAAAGCCACACCGTAGTTCGGGTCAAACGACGCTCCAATGTGCTCCAGAACACCTGTGCCGGAAGCGCAGCCTGGGGACTGACAGCGCGCTTCTCCCCCGACCGAAACCTCCCAAGGCTGAGGGGCCCCGAGGCGAGCCCTTGGGTCCCCGGAGCTTTTGCTGTAAACGGGCGTCCCCAGCCCCGTCCCGTCGCCCCGGCCGCCAGGAGGTCAGGGGGCAGGGCGCTGCTCAGGCGGGCGGCCGGGCCCCCCCGGCGGCGGAATCCCCCGGCGGGCGGCCGGGCTGGTATCGCCCGCCCCCCCGGCCCCCACGTTGGTCGGCTCCGAGCGTGGCGGCGCCGCGCACCGGCAGACGGTCGGCTCGGCCTCCCAGGCCCGGGAGCTCGGTCCGGGGGGCCCGGAGGGATGCGGCTCGCGCCGTAGCGGCCCGCGGGGGGCGGGGAGGCCGCCGTGAGGAGGCGGAGCTGTGAGCCCGCCAGTCCGCCCGGGCCGCCGCCGCCGCCTCGGTCCCCGGCTCTGCTCCCCGCTCGCCCCCGCACGCCCCCGCCCCGGGCCGGCTCGCCTCCGCCGCGGCCGCGGAGTCCGTCCCCCGAGCTGCGCCGCTGGAGGAAACGGAAGGAAGCGCGAGCCATGGAGGGGAACCGGGATGAGGCGGAGAAATGTGTGGAGATCGCCCGGGAGGCCCTGAACGCCGGCAACCGTGAGAAGGCCCAGCGCTTCCTGCAGAAGGCGGAGAAGCTCTACCCGCTGCCCTCGGCCCGCGGTGAGGCCCTCGGTGCCCCTGCCCCACCTGCCGCTCCCCAGGCCGCCGCGTCGCCCCCGCCCGCCCCCGCCCGCCCCCGCCGTCGCCCCCGCCGTCGCCCCCACCGTCGCCCCTCCGGGACCCGCGGGGCCCCCGGCCGGCCTGACCCCGCCACACCCCCGCGCGGCCGCGACTGTCCCGGGCTTGCCTTCCAGGTGCCGGCTCTCCGTGGACGGGCGAGTGTCCCCGCTTCCCGGTCGGTTTGTACGGGTCCAGCTGTCATTCTTGTAGGTCTGTCTGGCCCCATCTTAACTGAGCGGGGCTTCTTACAGGGCTGTTGGCTCGTGGGGCCCCCTCGCACCGCATCCGCGCCCTCAAGGAAGGCCTAGGCCCCTAAGGAACTGAGAGGAATGGGGAGCTCTAGAGGCTAAGGCACAGGTCCCCGTTCCACCACCTCCAGGGCAGAAAACCCTGTTCCCAAAGCAAACATTCTGAATACCTGAGATGACATTGCTTTTCCCCGGTAGAGACTTTTTTAGAAGAGGGGAGCAAAATTTGGCATTGATTTCCTCAGTAGTATCTGATTTTGTGACACCTCAGTTATCGGTAAATCAGGCAAATCGCTAAGGAATAGTCTACTGAACGGACTTTACTTGAATTCGCCCTCTTCACGTTCTGCTCTGCAGGCTTTAAAGTAAGAGTCACAGTCAACATTTACTGAGCGCTGACCAAGTGCCAGGCCTCGTGCCCAGTGTTTCCTAGGAATTATTTCATTTACTCCTCAGAGCAGTCCCGTGTAGAGGTGGGATTCATTTGACTGGGTTTACTTATGTGTAAACAGACTTTTTGATGGATGAATGAATGAGGGAATGAATGAGTGCAAATATTCTACCGAAGGTCACAGAGTAATTAGTAGCAAAGTCAGAATAGTACTTGGGCTTTCTAGCTCCAGAAAGCCTTTAACCACTATGCTGTATTGGCTTGCCGATTAAAAACCGTTTCACTCGAGGTTCAAGGTATTTCTGGGTTAAGAAAACTAATGACAAGTTAATAAGAATGTGAGGCTGTTTTATTTGATTGTTTTCTCGATTTTTTTTTATATTGTTGAAGCTCTTCTATTGTTTGCTTTTCCCTATCATTTTCATTACACTGCTGTTGCATACTATACTAGAGAGGATAGGAAAAGGAAGTGAAAGAAAAGGAGTTAATATTTTAAAAAATGTGGCAAAAATACGTAACGAAATTTACTTAACCATTTTTAAGCATATGGTTCAGTAGTATTAACCATTTTCACACTGTTGTGTCATAGATCTCTAGAATTTTTTCATCTTATAGAACTGAAATTCTATACCAGTGAAACAACTCCCTATTTTCCCTGTCTCCCAGGCCTTGGCAACACTGTTCTTTACTTTTAAAATTCTACTACTTTTGATACCTTATGTAAGTGAAATCATACAATATTTGTGTTTTTTGACTAGTTTATTTCACTTAGCATAATGTTCTTTAACTACATGTTGTAGCACATGATATGATTTTCTTTTTAAGACTGCATAATATTTCATTACACACACACACACACACACCACATTTTCATTATTCAGTCATCTGCCAGTAGATATTTAGGTTGTGTTTATAGCTTGGCTATTGTGAATGATGCTATAAACATGGGTGTGCAAGTATCACATTGCAAGTTTCTCCTGCTTTCAGTTCTTTCACATGCATACCCAGAAATGGGATTGCTGGATCATAGTGACAGTTCTATTTTTAATTTTTTTGAGGAACTACTGTTCTATTTTCCATTGCAATTGCACCATTTTACATTCCTACCAACAGTGTGCAAGAGTTACAATTTTTCTGCATCCTCACCAAAACTCTCTTATTTGTTTTTGATAGTAGCCATCCTGAAAAGTGTGAGGTGATATCCCATTGTGGTTTTGAATTGCATTTTTTTTTAATGATTAGTGGTATTGAGCATGTTGGCTTATTTGTATCATCTGTGGAGAAATGTCTATTCAAATCCTTTGGCCATTTTTTTAAAATAATTTTTTACTAATTAGGGTGTTGAGGATAGAACTCAGGTGATTGGCAGGGCTCTATCCCATGACCCTTACTTTAGATCATGACCTGAGCTGAAGTCAAGAGTCAGACACTTAATGGACTGAGCCATCCAGGTGCCCTTGCCCATTTTATAATTGGGTTGTTTTGTAGTTGAGTTGTAGGAGTTCTTTATATATTTTGGATATAAACCCCTTATCAGATACATGAATTGCCCATTTTTTTGCCCATTCTGTAGGAAGTCTTTCATTCTGTTTGTTGTGTTCTTTGATATACAGAAGTTAAGCTTGATGTAATCTCTTTTGTCTGTCTTTGCTCTTATCGCCTGTGCTTTTGGTGTCATATCCAAGAAATAATTGCCCATGGTTAAAATTTTTTGCATACTGTATAAATACATTGTTTCATTTTAGCCATTATTTAGTACTAGACAGTTTTAACTTAAAGCAAATAACCACTCAAGACAATACCTTGACTTTTGAAACCTATCTCCTCTACCTACTAGCTTATATCCTTAATCTTGGGCAAGTAGGATAACCTCTCTAGCCTTCGGCTCTTTCATCTGCAAAATGGGACAGTAATGTACAGATTTTATGAGGCTGTTATGAGAATCAAAGGAATTAATACATGGAATGCATTTAACAGTTAAGAACTCAATTTTTTTGGTATTATTTCTGTCTGACAAGTGTGGGGCTCTGAGAAACTTTAAACTTGTAGCTTGTCATTCTTATATAAGTGATTTGGGGTTTTTGTTGTTGTTCGTTTAATGCTTCATTGAGAAACTTCATTCTTTCAGTGTTTTGTTTTGCTTTGTTATTTTAACTGAGCTCTGTGCCTGACATAGCTTGAACTCACAACCTTAAGATCAAAAGTTGTATGCTGTACCGACTGAGCCATCTAGGCACCCCCATCATATAAGCAACTTGAAATCAGTCTGTGAAAGGATACTATAAGATATCAAAGCACAACATAGTTGTTGCTCTTAAAGACATGAACATGGAGAAAATTAAGAAAAATAACAGTGAAAATTAATAGTACAATGTCTTGTAAAGTCAGTCTGTGATAACCAAGTAAAGTGATAGGTTATAGTTGTGTGGTCAGAAAGTTCAGATGCAGACTTTGCCCCTGACAATTTTGTAACAAAGGACAAGTTATTTAGCATCTCTAAGTCTTTTTTGGTTATATGTGAAATGAAGATTTCATCACAGGGTTTATGGGAGCATTAGCTGAAATAGAGTTATACACAAATACTTAGTGAAGTGTTTTACATAGAATGTTCTCAGAAGATGTGTAATGGAATAATTTAAGAATTTAGGGGAAGGAAAGGTCTAGAAGATTTGTTTTAAGTCCTGAGAAAATATTTAGTGTAGAAAGAAATTGAAGCTATTGATTATAAAATTAAATTTTAAAATTTTATTTCTGAATTTCTCCTATTCTAGATTATTGTCAAATTCTTATAACTCAGTTTTGACTGGAGGTTCCTCTGATGTGTTGTTATACTAAGATGGGCAAAAGAAAACATTGCATTTGACTTCTATTATTCTTGTACAGTGAATGGGAAAATGTGAGAGTAAATTCTACCTAAATTCCAAAATTTTTATCTTCTTTACATTTTATTTTTGCCAGGTGAGCAGTCTGATTGATAAAACACTTTAAAAAGTTGGCAAGAGTTTTCCTTGAGGAAAAAGCTTGATCTTCAAATGGATCTAGGACATTATTGCTTTCTATGTTTTAGTTAAAGATATTATTTTATGGATCGTTTATTGCAATGGACTTCTAAGTGAATTGACTTTTACAAATAATCAGATATTTTCGTACTTCGAGTTTGGTTTATGTTCAAAAGGATTGATACATATGACTACTAACTACTAACTACTACATATTCTAGAAAAATAATGTCAGCAGGCAGAAAAGTAAATTACATTTTAGTTTCTTAAACTGTATATTTATTGAATTATTGATATGTTTTGGACTTTCACAGAGGGATACAATCTCACTATTTTAATGTTTTGCATTGCTATTTACTTAGTATTAACTTTAGTGTTTCATACTAATTGGGAGGCAGTTTGACTTACAGATTTGTTTGTTTTTTCCAGAAAAGAGCATTTTGATTATTTTCAAGAATTTCTTAGTAACTTGATCTAAATTGTGGCCTACAACTTCAAAAAAAACCATCCTGTGTCTGCTTTAATGAATGGGTAACTCATGTAATTTGCAACATCTATCAGCACAATAGCAATTAAAATAGTTCCCTGTTTTTTCCCCTCATGTGAGAGATATGTATATAGAGTTTTCCTTGTTTTTCTTTTGGCTACATTTTTTAAAATTTAAATCTAATAAAAAATTCAAAGTTCCGTCCTTTTGCCTCCCTCAAAATAGTAAAATAAAGCTTTTTAAACTGTCATTACACATCTGGAGTATTAACCAACCTATTCCTTTTAAGGCAGTTCCATTCTCTTTCTATTTCTGACTTAATTAAAATTTAGTGACGAGTACGAATTATAGCATTCAGAACAATTATTTCGATAACATTGAGTTAAGTGTTATAAAATGATCTCCAAATTTCAGCTAATAGCCAAACTGTTTCAGATATTATAGTTAAAGAATACTGAATTTGGTTTGAACCTTAATTTAATCATGGCTTATCATATTCACAAATGAAGCTTTTCAATAATCAGATAAGTATGCAAAAATGTATATATAAAAATTGTCAGTAGCAAAATTTGGAAAGAGTATAAATATTCATTAGTGGGAATTGATTAAATAAATTGCATTGGATTCAGATACTATGTGCCTATTAAAAATGATAATGTGCCTCAGTAATTTTCCATCCACTGATCCCTTCATCCTGCTCTTTGGCCATAAATCCCCAGCTATCTTTGCTGAATTCAGAGGTAAGCCTGATTACTTCCCTATTGCAACAGTCCTGAAAAATAAATAAATAAATAGATAGATAAATAAATAAATAAAGTGGATTGATATTTATTGATATAAAATGAAATACACAATGAATTAAATAAAAGTGAGTTATAAACATATGTAGATTATTCTAATCTTGTTTAAGCATACATAAAAAACTCAACAGCTAACTAGAATAACTAGAGTCAAGTATACCAAAACGGTTGAGTGATTTTCTTGTGTAGAATTCATAAGTGATTTTTACTTTGTTATGTTTTTTTTAATGAGTTGAGAAACATTACTCTTATAATCACACAAATAAAAGTTGTTTCTGGTTTGTAAAGAGGAGGAAAAGATGCATTTGTTTTTCACATCATGCATTCTTATTTTAGATTTAGTTAATGGTGGATACTCTATGCATCAGGTAGAAACTTAGTAAGTTTCATAAGTAGAAACTTAGGAGATAAAAACAGATCTTGGTTCTTCACTTTTGGATTATTCACGTAAACATTTTTAATACTGTATTAACTTTTTCACTAGTCCTAAATATAGAGTATTCCTAAATTAATTGCAGATTCCACCAAAACCCCAAAAGCAAGACAGTAGGTGTGGAAAGTGAAGGCATAAAATGATGTATAATTTTGAAAACCAAAAGTAGATGTAGTCTGGTTTGTAAGTACTGTATTTGCCCAACTAATGTTTGTAATACTACACATTGTTGCAAATGAGATCTCATGTGATAGCTAAGAACTTAATAAATCAGAAAAATCGAATATGTTCTAAATTGTGGCAGTATTTGAACTGAATCATATTACCTTCTCAGGCATTGGTTCCAGAGATTGTTAATACAGAAAACCTTGCTGATTCCATTTTTAAGATGACAAAACTGGATAATTGAGACCCAGAGGTAATGGAACTTGCCCAGATTTTCACTCTTTGGAGCTAAAGAGTGGTGTGAGTGCATGTACACATGTAGCCATTGTTAATTAAGCAGAGCCCCTATGCATGACGTAGAAAAGTTTTCTGTATAGTACAAATGTTAAAAATATAAAACAAGAGTGTGGTCCTGCTTCAGCAATATTCACCATCTAGCTATTAATCTGGAAGATGTCCAGAAAAAAACTAGATTATTTTTGTGCTAAGAATGAAAGGGAATATATAGATAACTTCTAACTAGCATGCATAGGGACTTTGTGTCCACCTGTAAATACTAAACACATAAAACCATTTTCATATCTGGCTCCACAAGTTTTAGAAAATTCATCATTTATTAGCTGAACTACTTCTGTAAAAAGATACTTCCCCTTTCCTGTCTTATGGTTACACAGTGGTACAATTCATACAGAAAAGACCAGTGCCTGATTGCTTTTATCAGTTTTCAAGAAAAGGAGTTGGTTCCCTTTTTTTCTCAAAAGCAGCTATTAGTATAGTTGACCCTTGAACAGCATGGGTTTGAACTGTGTGGATCCACTAATCAGATTTTTTTTGATAAATACAGTACAGTACTAGAAATATATTTTCTCTTCCTTCTGATTTTCTTAGTAACATTTTTCTCTAGCTTATTTTATTATAAGAATACATTAGATAACACATATAACATATAACATATGTGCTAATTGACTATTTATGTTATTGGTAAGACTTCCTCCCAGTCAATAGTAGGCTATTAGTTAGATTTTTAGAGAGTCAAAAGTTAAATGGGTATTTTTAACTGTATGAGGGTTGGTGCCTCTAATGGTTGGGTTGTTCAGGGTCAACTGTATTATTTTTTAGGTCTTTGGCCAGTAGGGAAACCCCTTTAGATTTAGCTCCTCAGTACAGACAGATTCCCAATAGTCTTTAATAGTTACTTGCTGTTTGCTATAACAGAATGTTGCAGGCTCCTCTTGTACATTTTCTGTGATAGATCTGGAATCAGTCATATTCCCAATAAGCCCTGGCTTCTTTGTGTGTGTTTCAACATCACAGTCTGGAACTAGGGATGCTGTAGCTACTAGATTGTTCATTGTTTCTGGGACTTCTCAGTGTACAGACTAGGAAATAACTTTTCTTTTTTTTTTTTTAAAGCTGAAACAGCTTATGGGTTTATACTGTTACTTTTCATTCAAATTAAGCACTTTGGGGTATTAAACTTCTCTAGTTTATATTCCTTTTTCTTTTTTTTTTTTTTCCTGGCTTATATTTCCATCCCCTTCCTTCCACAATAGTAATGCTGGTTCTCAAGGCCATGGTAAATGATAGAATATGTCATGATTATTATTATTTTTTTTTGCTTTTTGCCCAGCATATACATGCATAATAGTTTCAGGGTAGCATTACTAATATTACTCCACTAATACAGTTTTTAAAAATTGTTTGCATATACTCCACATTTTCCCTCTCCATTTTAAGTTTTTTTTTAATTTTGAAATAATTTAAAATTCCTAAGAAAGTCAGAATAGTATAGACTTTACTTGTATATTTCACTCAGGCTTCCTACTTGATAAAATTTTACTTCACTTGCTTTATCACACCTTTCCTCTGTCCTTCCCTGGTGTCTCCCTCACCCCATGTATACACACACAATTTGTTCTTATTATAATTTTTCCTGAGTCAGTTAAAAGTAAGTTGCAGATATGATGTCCTGTTACCCCTCAATAATTCAGTGTATATTTTCTAAGATAGGGGCACTCTTGTATAACCATCAAATTAATGAAATTAACACATACCTCATTCAGATTTTGCCAGTCTTTCCAATTATGCCTTTGATAGCAAAAAGACACCTGCTGCATTATTTTGACATATTTCTCCCTTGACCTTGGCATTTTTGAAGAGTACAGGATAATCATTTTCTAGAATTTCCCTCAATTTTTAAAAAGATTTTATTTATTTATTCATTAGAGACACAGAGAGAGGGGCAGGCCTCCCACAAGGAGCCTGATGCTGAACTCGATCCTGGATCATGCCCTGAGCCAAAGGCAGATGCTCAACTACTGAGCCACCCAGGCATTCCACATCACCCTCAACTTGGGTTTGACTTTTCCTCATATGAATTTTTGGCAGGAATACATAGAAGTGATGTTGTTTTCTTAGTATAACATGTCAGGAGTGATATAGGCTTTATTGGATGATGCTAATTTTGATCAATTGTTTGAGGTGGTTATTATTAGGTTTCTCCATTCTAAACTTACTTTTTCCCCCCTTTGTAATTAATAAATATTTTGTGGGAAAATACTTGAAACTGTGTAAATGTCCTGTTCACCAATAGGCTTTCCCCAATTCCTTTTAGCTCCATCGATGATTCTTTCCTAAATAAATTTCTAATGGTTGTCAAATGGTGATTTTCTAATTCTATCATTCCTTCTATAATGGATTAGTTGGCACTCAACTTTATTAGTTTGGAGTCATGGATTCATATTTAATCCATTACTATCATTTTTTTTTAAGATTTATTTATTTGAGAGAGAGTGCATGGGCAGATAGGGGGAGAGGGAGAGAAATCAAGCAGACTCTTCACTGAGTGGGAGAGTCTGAAGTGGGGCTCAGTCTCATGACCCATTAGATCATGACCTGAGCCAAAAACCAAGCATCAGATACTCAACCAACTGAACCACTCAGGTGCCCCCATTACTATTATTTGTAATATTGATGCTCAGATTGCTTCAGATTTAGTCAGAAGTCCCTTCAAGTTGACTCCTGTGTCTTTTTGACATATCTTTATCACTCTTTGAGCTTCCTTACTTTCTGGCACGAAAAAAATTTCAGGTTCACTTTTTATTGTCCTGGGAATTAGCCATGGTACTTGGAAACTAAGATATATGCACTAGATAGGCTTCTTGCTACAGGGTTGGGATTGCCTTTAGGTCTTCTCAGTTGACAGAACTAAGAAATATATGTATGTGTGAATGTATGTATGTAGGTGTATATATCTGTGTGTTATATGTGTTTGTATATGGGCATATGTATATGTATAGTAATTTAATCTTTATTAATTTTGATATCAGTCCAGGATTCATTCTAGCTTTCTCCAGTTCCATATATGTAGTATCATGCTCAGCCCTTTTTTTTGGCTATAATTGTCCTCTTGGGTCCAATAAACTTCATCTAGGCTTCAGCTGCCAAAAGATAGAGAAGAGAACAGACTTTGTGTTTTTTTTTTTTTTTTTTCAAGTAAAAGACAAGCCAAAGGAAGCCCACCATTTTAAAAATATTTGAATCCATCTACAGTGTCAGAGCATATTATCATTACATATTATATGCTCTCTCTTTTAATTGTAATTTAGTCTTATCTCTGTAGGTCACTACATTTAGTGCTCACCATCAGTCCTTATATCAATGTATTTATAATTATTTGGGATTCATGAAGCTTGTTCTCTAGTAAATTTTTAGGAAGGGCTTGTGGGGACTATGCTCCTAAGTTCTGGAATGTTGGAAACTGTTCATCTGTGGCCTTAGTGCTTGAAGTTAGTTGGTGCATACAAAGTACTTGGGTGAAATTTTCTTTCTTTGGGTATCTAAATTTGTTATTCCATTGTTTTTTGTAAATACTACTGGTAAGCAAAGTTTGATGACAATCTAACTTTCTTTCATTTTAAGTTGCTTTATCTTTTTTGCCTAGATGCTCAGTTAGTTTTAAAAGAATATATTATGGTATTGGTTATTTTGTGCCAATATTCATAGGTATGTGATTTGCCCTTTCATTGTATGGTTTGAGATGTTTTATTGGAAAAGTATTCTCCAATTATTGTTTTATTGGTTTTATTCCTATGCTTTATTTTCTTTTTTAGGAATCCTATTAAATATATGTTGGATATTCTTAAACTATTTTTAGTATTTGCCTTTTTTTTCTAACTTTTTGTCCTTTTCAATTTTTAATTTAAAAATTTTCCCCTTTTAACATTCTCTTTTGCTTATACAACATTATTTGTAGTTTATTAATTCTTCGTTTCTCCTAGTTTTTTTTTTTTTTTTGAATTGACTTTCTTTTTTTATTTCTTAGTCTTTCCTGAGTTTCATCATCTAAGTTTCATCATCTAATGAATAATTCTGGGGGTTGTTCTAATTCTAATTTATGGTATATTTTCATATTATGTATAACTTTTTAAAAATTCAGCTTATTTTGAGGTAGTAGTTTATGGTGTTTACCTGTTTTGTTGGCAAGTCTTTGTGGTATGCTTTCATTGTCTTGAAAGATTTATTTTATTCCTATTTACTTTTTTTTTTTCTCACAATAACTTTGTATCAGGTATCAGTTCTACCATTTTCTTTGACTTATTTTTTATAGTCATTTTTATGTGAAGTTAGTTAGCCTTTCTAAATACACAGAATTCCTTCTCCGGTTTTTGGGTAATGTTTGAAAATATGTCACCTTGCTATATAAGTTTTCTTCTCTCTTTTCTCCTTCCCCACTTCATCATGAGTTTCTTTCTTTCTTTTTTTTTTTTTTTTAAGATTACTTATTTATTTATTTGGGAGACCGAGAGCAAGCAAGAGAAAGAGAACGAATTGGGGGGAGGGGCAGAGGGAGAAGCAGACTCCCTGCAGGACAGGGAGCTGATGTGGGACTCAATTCCAGGACCCTGGATCATGACCTGAGCTGAAGGTAGACGCTTAATTGACTGAGCCCCCCGCCCCCCGCCCCAGGTGCCCTCAAGTTATATTTCTTAAACATGTGTAAATTTTATGGCAAAGATAACTTAGTAAAGTTGCTAAAAGAAATTTTAGGGGATCCCTGGGTGGCTCAGCAATTTAGCGTCTCCCTTTGGCCCAGGGTGTGATCCTGGAGTCCTGGGATCAAGTCCCGCATTGGGCTCCCTGCATGGAGCCTGCTTCTCCCTCTGCCTGTGTCTCTGCCTCTGTCTCTGTGTCTCTCATGGACAAGTAAGTAAAATCTTAAAAAAGAAAGAAAGAAAGAAATTTTAGAGAGAGAGAGAGGAAGTACGTGGGAGCTGGGGAGAGGGGCAGAGTGAGAAGGAGAAGCAGATACCCTGCTGAGCAGGGAGCCTGACTTGGGACTCAATCCCAGGACCCTGAGTTCACGACCTGAGCTGAAGGCAGATGCTTAACTGACTGAGCCACCCAGGTGCCCTGGTTTCTTATTTCTTCTATTGCCCCTGCCCTCTTCAGCTTGGGTCCTGTTCCCAGAAGATTCTTAATGTGACTTTGTTCTGGATGAGAGTTTTGACTGATTAGCTGAGTATTTGTAGTGCCTGCAGTTTCCACGCCTTTACAAGTTTACTGTGGACCATGTCATTCACATGCTACTATAGTGAGCAAACTCTTTTTTTTTTTTTTTTTTACATACTTTCCTCAGTTTTGCCTGCTGTGTTGTAACATAGACAGTCACTGTGGGTTATTTTGGAGTTCTTTTGTTCTGTGGACTGGCAAATACCCTGTTACTGTGCTCTACTTCTTCCCACACAGATGGTAAAACCCACATAGATCTTGTAGCTATTGGTGGTTCTTCCTCACCTTCTGGTATTTTAGGATTTTGTGCATTAGATTTTGGTTTTGCTATCTAATTTCTAAGGGAATTTGCTATCAGATTTTCTAAGGGAATTGGTAGAGATTTAAAATATTAGCTGCTGTCACATCCTTCTTCCCAAAATTCTCACAGAATTTTTGAGAATTTTTGTGAACTACTAGCCTCTAGACTATGCTGGCTTCTGCTCTCAAGGTTAACATTATGATTGCATTAAATACAAGCTAAACTATAGTTAAAAATTAACTATAAAAAATTAACTATATAACATATACTATACTTGTTAATAACATAGGTTGCTATCTAAGAGCCTTTCTGTATCATCTGCAACTGGATATCATAAAAACTGAATGTATGTTTTTTGTGACCTCTTGAATGCATTAGCTAGGGAAAAGATACAGTAGAAAGAAGTGTATATATGCATGCACACACATACCACACACACACACACACACACATATATATATAATTATATGTTTGCAAATTTGCCAACACTGTTGGGGTCTTTAAAAATAAATATATAACAGGGATCCCTGGGTGGCGCAGCGGTTTAGCGCCTGTCTGGCCCAGGGCGCGATCCTGGAAAGCCCGGGATCGAATCCCACGTCAGGCTCCCGGTGCATGGAGCCTGCTTCTCCCTCTGCGTGTGTCTCTGCCTCTCTCTCTCTCTCTCTCTCTCTCTGTGACTATCATAAATAAAAAAATAAAATAAAATAAAATAAATAAATAAATAAATAAATATATAACAGCTTTATTGAGATAAAATTCACATACATATAATTCATTCATTTAAAGTATACCATTCAATGGGTTTTAGTACATTCACAATTGTGCAACCATTGCAGCAAACAATTTTAGGACATTTTCTTCACCTCCGAAAGAAACCCTATAATTATTAGCAGTCAATCCTTGTTTGTCCCCAATTCCAACCTTTCCTCCCCACTAGCTCTTGGCAATGACTAATAGACTTTCTTCTCTGTACAATCGTCTATTCTATACATTTCAGATAAATAGAATCATACAATATTTGTGACTGGTTTCTTTTTTACTGAGCATCTTTTCAAGTTCATCTATGTTGTAGCATATCAGTACTTCATTTTTCCCCCAAATTTTTATTTAAATTCTAGTTAGTTAACCTACAGTGCAATATTGGTTTTAAGAATGGAATTCAGTGGTTCATCACTTACATACAACATCCAGTGCTCATCATAAGTTCCCTTCTTAATACCCCTCACTCATCTAGCCCATCCCCCTCCTACTTCCCTCCTTCAACCTTCAGCTTCTTCTCTATGGTTAAGAGTCTTTTGTGGTTCGTTTCCCTCCGTCCCTTTTTCCCGCCCCCCTCCCATATATTCACCTGTTTTGCTTCTTAAATTCCACATATAAGTGAAATCTTATGGTATTTGTCTTTCTTTGACTTCTTTCGCTTAGCATAAAACAGTCTAGCTCCATCCATGTTGTTGCAAATGGCAAGATTTCGGTTTTTTTGATGACTAATATTTCATTTGTGTGTGTGTGTGTGTGTGTGTGTGTACACACACATCTCACATCTCACATGTTTATCCTTCATCAGCTGATAGACATTTGGTCTCCTTCCATACTTTGGCTATTGTTGATAATGCTGCTATAAACATCATGGTACATGTACCCCTTTGAATCTGTATTTTTGTATCCTTTGGATAAATACTTAGTGCAAATTGCTGGATCATAGACTGGTTTTGAGGAGACTCCATACTATTTTCCAGAGGCTGCACCAATTTGCATTCCTACTAAGAGTATAAGAGGGTTCTCCTTTCTCTGCATCCTTGCTAACACCTGTCATTTCTTGTGTTAATTTTAGCCACTCTGAAAGATGTGATGTGGTATTTCATTATAGTTTTGATTTGTATTTCCCTGATGATGAGTGATGTTGAGCATCTTTTTCATGTGTCTGTTAGCCATTTATATGTCTTCTTTGGAAAAATGTCTATTCAGGTCTTCTACCTATTTCTTAACTGGATTATCTGTCTTGGGTGTTGAGTTTGATAAGTTTTTTTATAGATTGTGAATACTAACGCTTTATCAGATATGTCATTTGTAAATATCTTTTCCCATTACATAGCCTGCCTTTTAGTTTTGTTGTTTCCTTGGTACTTCATTTCTTTTTATTGTTGAATAATATTCCATTGTATGAACATATCACATTTTATTTATCCATTCATCAATTGATGAACATTTGGATTGTTTCCAGTGTTTTTCTGTTATGGACAATGCTGTTATGAACATTTGTGAGCCAGTTTTTATATAGATGTGTGTTTTTATTGGGTATGTGTTTTCAGTTGTATGATTTCTTAAATATGTTCTCTCTTTCTGTGGATTGTCTTTTTACTTTATTGATAATATTATTTGAAGGGACAAAGTTTTTAATTTTGATGAAGTCTGGTTTCTCTATTTTTCTTTGTCACCTGTACTTTTATCTAAAAGTGTTTTGTCTGACCCAAGGTCACAAAGATATATTCCTTTATTTTGTTCTAGGAAGAAATTTTTCCTTACCCTTATATTTACTTCACACACTCATTTAGGTATGTGATCTGTTCTAAGCTAATTTTTGTATATGGTGACAAAGGGATCCAAATGAATAGTCACTTGCCCCAGCACCATTTGTTGACTCTCATGTTCTGATATGTAGTATGTTCATTTTTTTTTCAATTCTATTATGATTATTTCTTTGGTACATGAGTTGTCTTGATTTCTTTCTAACCTATTTGTGATCTACTTAAATTTTTAAATTGATTTCTTACTTAAATACATTGTGCTTCTTTGAATGAATACATGACTTAGAATACATGACTACTTAGAAATTCAAAGAGAGTAACATTATGGTCTAGCTATATAATGTCAGTTTTTTTATTCCTGTGTGCCTGTAAAGAATGAATATTCACCAATTGTTAGACATAATGTGTGTGTGTGTGTGTGTGTGTGTGTGTGTGTATCTTACTTAGATCAAGCTGGATAAATTAGATGTTTATATCATTTGTGTCCTTGGTGATTTTTTTTTTATCTCCCCTGTGTCAATTAATAACTGACATTGAAGTGTGTTAAATTGAAATGTGTTAAATCTTCTATCACCATGGTGGATTTCTCTGCTTCTTCCTTTTAGTTCTTTTTTTTTTTTATGCTTAAGGTTTTCTTTTTAATCTTTTTTAAGAGATTTTATTTGTTTGAGACAATAAGAAAGAGAGAGCATGTACACCAGTGGCAGGTAAAGGGAGAAGCAGACTGCTCACTGAGAGGGAGCCTGACTCAGAACTCCATCCCATGACCCTGAGATCATGACCTGAGTCCAAGGCAGACATTTAACCCACTGAGCCACCCAGGTGTCCCTTATGTTTAGTTTTAACTTATGGAAAGTTTTAAGCATACACAAAAGGAAAGGGAATAGCGTAATCAATTCCTATTGCCCTCTCATCTTTAACCTTTATGAATATATATGGCCCATCTTATTTCATATATATATTTCTCTACCTTCTCTTTTATATTCTTCCAGTGTTTTAAAGCAAATCCTAGAAATATGTTATTGTTTTATAGATTCAATGTTTAGATTTACTCATACATATACCACAATTTGCTCACCATTCTGTTTTACATTTTCACCTATTCAGAAGCATTTCCTTCTGCCCAAAACATCTATATTACAGTATCCTCTAGTGAAATCTTAGTGCTAAATTTTGTCAGTTTTTGTTTCTTTGAAAATGTTTTTGATCTTCTGCATTTTCTAGAAAATAAGTGCAGAATTCAAGTTGACAGTTATTCTTTCTGAGCATTTTGAAGATATTATTTCCATGCCTTTTAGCTACCATGGTGGTTGTTGAGAAATAAATAGAAAGTCTAATTTCTGTTTCTTTGTAGCTAATCTCATTGGCTTCTTTAAAGACTATCTCTTTTTCTTTGGTATTCTATAATTTCACCATGATATGACAAGTGAAAATGTGTCATAAGGAATTAAATGATAGTATTTTTGAGTTACTAGGTTTAATTTCTCAATATTCTACTTCTAAGTAATGATTAGTGAGTGGTCTGTAAACAGATATGTAAGGAATTATATTTTATTTTTAAAGACCCTGTGGTGAATACTTTTGGAGTACATGATTTTTAATTTTCAGCTTTATAACTTTCTTCTCAAGATCATGTGTATGCACATGATGTAACATGGCATAGTTTGCTTTCTTTATCTTTCTACAGCACTATTGGAAATAATTATGAAAAATGGAAGCACCGCTGGAAATAGCCCTCATTGCCGAAAACCATCAGGTTGTGGTGGTCAGAGCAAGCCTAATTGTACAAAGGACAGCACATCTGGTGGTAATGAAGGTGGAAAAGGCTACACCAAAGACCAAATAGATGGAGTTCTCAGGTAGGGATAAATATGACTTACATCTCAACTATAATTGATACTAATGTAATATTTTAATGTTAAAACACCTAAAAATAAGTGTGTGAACTATAATTAAGTGAAAGAACAAACATGGAAGAATTGAACTCTCGGTATCTTATGCTTTATGTTATTTACCAACTCAATCTGTAAAGTACCAACTCTATGGAAGGTTCCATCTTTTAAATAAAAGTAACTATAAGGCACAAAGTTGCTTCCAGATATTTTTTTCTTGGGGAACATTATTTGAATTTTTTGACAAAGTATAATATGTAGATAACTATATTAAAAGAGGATAAAGAATTGTTTTGTCTTCTGTATATAGGAAAGTAGAATTTCACATGAGAAGAAAATTGAGGGCCATAGCAACAGCATTTTCAAATTCCTACTTGTGTTAATGTAGCATAGTTTTTTTTTCTCTCTCTCTTTTAGGCCATCTTTATATATATGCAAACATTATAATATCCTATTCTTTTAATATTTTTCTTACTCTAATGATCCTGCCTCTGTGTTTTTAGTTTTACCCCATGATACACTTCTACTTAAAGTAGAATTAGGTAGAGTTGGAAAATTGTGAACTGGGTCTTGGGAATCTGACGTAACTGATTATATAATTAAGAAAAGATTTTCTGGCAATAAAGTGAACCTTTGAGTATGAAACACTACAGAAAATGCTGTTTTGTTTTCTTCTACAACTTAGGGAAGCTGTATTTTATATTGTACTGATGTTCTCTAGGTAAACTAAAGTGTGAGGATGAAAAACTCTAAATAGTGGTTAATCAGACAATTCATATGGAGATTAAATTATAGTACAGAGAAATAGCTCAAGTGAAGAGTAGGTAAAACTAGATTATCTTTCTCTTTACATTTTCTTACCTATTTTCTTCTAATCTTACTTCTCTTTTCTCACCATTTTTCTCCATTGCTTTTTAGTTCATTCTTTTTTTTTCTTACCATAATTTAGAATTGAATCATTTTAAATCAAATATCAGTGTATTTACATTTTTCTTCTTCCCCAATATATTTAGACACTAAAGCTTGATTGTAACATTTTTATCTGAGTATAACCACAGATCTTGGCATTTGGTGGGAAAAAAGAAAAGATAAAAGACTCCCTAATCATGGGGAAGCCATGGTAAAGGGTATTTGATTAGCATGAATGATAGTGAAGCACTTTTGGGAAATAAGTAATTTTGCTAACTACTTTTATAACTAGTATTGTGTCAGAGATGGCTGAGTAAGTAAATGAATAAATGAGAGACCTTTGAATTTCTTCAAGATAAAGCTTTAATGAAATAGTGTTCTGAAATGCATTCCAGGAAACCACATCTATTTGAAAACAAATTGTATTTTCTTGTAGAATTTACTTTATATTGGGAGAGTATGTTTTTACTAAAAGAACCAAATAAACTCAATTGTATTGTATATGATTTCTATTTAGAAAAAAATATAGTTGAAAGTTCTGGAAAATAGGAATTTCCTAAATCTGGTGCTATTTTTTTAAATCATCTTTTCTTTATTTCCTCTCGTCTCACCTTGAAAGGAAAAGAGGAGTAAATCAAGGTATGGTAGAAAGAAGGAAGGAAAAGCAGTGCTTTTGTTCTGCTATCTCTTATCTCTTGGAGTATTTTAAGAATGGAAGAATGACAGATGATGGCAGGTACAGATACACTTTGTATATAGCCAGAACTGGAAAGATGGAAACATGGTGTTGAGGGAGTTTCTGTCTGTTGGCTTTTATATTCTCTGTGAAATTGGAGATGAGGTTATCCTCTGAGAGTTAGGAGCAAAGAGATGAGATTGGAAACTTGAGGAAGTTGTGAAAGTATGGAATATTTACAGAGGGGTAAAGCAAAGGGAAAGGAAGGATTGCTGGTTAGCATTGAGAACCCAGCCAGGTTTGAAACCATGAATTCTTATTGGGTTTAAGTATTAGCTTAGTCGTATAGCTGTACTAGAAATTGTTTCTCTGGTCAATAATGTTATCCCTTTTTATTAAATGCAGTTTTTTTCCTTTGAAAACTAAATGTGACTGAATGATTCTTTAATAGAATCCCTAAGTTATCAGAGTACTTCAGTTGATAACTTCTATGAGTTGCTTAGCTGAAATATATAACACTTACTCATTATATTAGCCTTCATAAGTGTTGCTTCAGTGAGGTAACAGATCACCAGCAAACACTTAAATGCTGTATGTTTTGTTTTTTGTTTTACCTATACACAGGGGATTTTTTTCTGAAGAAAGCCATGTTATCTTGTGTTAGCAGGATTATGCAAACAAGTTGCTCAGTGACAGTTTGGCTCAATGGGAGAAGCCATGCAATAATACTGCATCCATTGCATAAGTAAGAGCTAGCTTACAATAAGACTGAAGTGTATAACTTTGTAGAGCTAATAATATTCTGTGTAACTAAACACTGTTTGTTGTCTTTGAGTTGAAATATATTGAAAAATTATTGAGATGTGTCCTGGATCTAACTTGAAGTTTTTACTTTCTCATTGAAAAAAAGGCCCATCTTTTACTTAAAAAATTTATAAATCAATGTGAAAGCATTAACTGGGGCATCATACTATTTATCAATTAGGAACACTTTTGTACAATTGTGAAGTCATTTGAATTATGGAGATTTGATTAGGATTTGATTTAAGCTGCAGTTCTTTAAATGAAAAGAAATGATTTTGCTAAACTTAACAAATAAATAATCCTTTGTCTCAGTATAAATATTTCCCTAAACACCAATTAAATTGGAGCCTATTTAAATGATCAGCTATAACATGCAAAAAAGAATTGAAAGAGGACTCTCCTGCCCTACCCACTATGCTTTCATGCACATAAAGGAAGACATAGAGGCTGAACTAGATGTACTTCTCGATTGTTGAGGCTGCAGTCTTTCTGGACTGGTTGTATAATACTTCCTTCCAGGATAGGTAATAGGTTACTTCTTTTTAATTTATTTTCTTTTTTATCTCTTTAAAAAAATTATTTGGTGAAGATGGAGAAGAAAGTTTAAATCTTTCAGTAAGGAGTGAATTTTAGGAAGTATGACAAATGCATTTAATTGGTGAAGGAATGATGAATGAAAATATGAATTAAAATAAATATGTGAATGGTAATTTCTCATTCAGATGTGAAAAATTAAGTAAATGAGTACATTTGGAGCATTACCTGAAATATATAGTGGTCTTCAGCCTGTGCATTGATGATATCAACTTGATACCTTTCTGCTGGCTTCTCAAAAAATTTCTCCTCTAATATATGATGAAAAACTCAGTGCAGGGAGGATATGGTAAAACTAGCTACCCTTAAGAATTAGTGAAATAATTGTTTTCCTACCTTTTTTCTCTTTGTGACAGTTCTTTTCCTTTTTTTTAAAGATTTTATTTATTTGAGAGAGCACACGAGTTGGGGGGAGGGGCAGAAGGAGAGGGAGATGCAGACTCCCTGTCTTTGTGACAATTCTTAGCTTTATGACCCATCTCTAGAGGATTGTGGATTCCAACCTAATTTCCCTACACTATCCAGCAGTCCTCTGTTGGGCTGCCTTTTTCTATTGCCTAGGCTTTTATGCTCAAGAAATCTCAACAAAACAATTTTACAGTTAATCTTGTGTATAATTAATCATCTTATGCATGCAAACCAAGTAATAATGACTTTAGGATTGTTTAGTAGTTCTGTTGATCACTTCCTTTTGTTTTCTGCATCCAGATAGTATCTGTCACATTCACAGCACTGTTCCTTGTCCTACAGTCCATTATCCTCTATTCCAAATTGACTTTTGGTGCCATCTATATTTTCAGTATAGCATTTATCACCTTTAACTTTTAGATCCTAACCATTTCTGCCCTCAAATGGACCCAGTCATCCATCTGTCTATCCATCATTCATCGCGTATGATGAACAAGACAAAATCCTTGCCTTCAAGGGGCCTATAGTCTAGAAGAGTAGTCAGACATGATAGCTTCAGTACATTGTGGTCATTGCTGGGAGAGGGCTCAAGTCCAGACGGCTTTGCAGGGGGTAATATAAGAGGAACACCAAACCTAGTCTTGAGGAATTTGAGTTCTTGAGGAAAGGGAAAGCTAAGTTGAAGACTGAAGAAGTTGTAGAAACTAAGCAAGAAGGAGGGTGGAGAAGGCATGTTTTGGGCACCAAAGTCAACATTTGAAAATAACTATGAGAGAAAAGTTTGTTTAAACACTGATTGGAAAAGCAAACAGAAAGAAAGAGATGGGTTACTCTGGTGTCTAAAGGGCTCCTTTTCCTTGTCTGGTTCTGAGATAGCAGGATTTTCAAGTCAGACTTCAGATTGGAATCCTTACTTGTGGGGCCTTTCCTAATCATCTTATTTAGAATAGGTGGCCTTCACATCCATTCTCTTGTCTCCTTTGTCACTTTAGTTTTCTCTAAATATTTATTATCATAGGACGTACTTTATATTTTACTTGTATATTTGTTCATTGCTCATCCCTCTTCTGATTGTAAATTTAATGTGAAGAGGAGATTTTTTTTTTACTGTTTTATTTTCACTACTAACATCTGAAACAGAGTCTATCAGAAAGTAGATGCTCTGTAAATTTTTGTTGAGGAAGTAAATTTCAGTTCCTATTTATTACTTGGTTATTGAACTTTTGGCAACTTACTTAACCATTCAAAGCCTTGGTTTTCTCATTGGTTCTTATTGTCCTAGGAATAACATCTACCTAATGAGGAATACATGAGACAATTTGTGTAAAATAGACAACATAATAAGGTTCTGTAGCTCTGTGTAAAATCTTTGTAGACCAGATGTAGTTTGGAATTCAGAATTGTTCCCATTTTAGAAAGGTAATAAGGAGCATATATTATACATTACATAATAACATTTAACATGTGGTGAGCAGCCCATAACCTAATAGTAACCTTTCTGCAGCAACTTGTACAAATATTCACACTTAAATGGGATAAGTGAAAATTCTGTAGCAGCTTCACATCCATTCAGGACAAACTTTGCCTCTAAAAGAGTTCAAGTCAGGTTTTTGCAGTCAAATTATAGAATAACTCTCATTTTTCAGAGGTTTGTGGATATGGAACATGGATATGTGATTGTGGACCTGTGCCTGACACACAGTAGGTGTTCTATAAATGTCCCCTTTCCCTTTTTCTCTATCACATAGTTTCTAAACATATCTGGGAGAATGGGTCTCTACAAAGGCAGGAATCTCTACAAATGTTTCTGTTTTGTTCATTAATATATCTCAAGTGCTCAGAGCACCGTCTGTGACAAAATTGGTGCTCAATAAATATTATTGATTAAATAAAGGAAATATCACGTTTATGAAATAAAGTTGACTGTGTTAATATTTATTAAATATCTAAAGCAGAAAAATCCAATTTTAATTGTTACCATAAAGAAGACTGCATAACAGATTTTTGTTGATGTATGATTATAAAAATTTTCTGTAATCTTATACATGTCTTCTCTCTCTCTTTTTTTTTTTTTTTAACTTTGTTCATTTAACAAATGTTGGTACTTTTCATAATAAAAGGAGAGCAAAGGATCATTTATTCCAGAAATATTTACTGAGAACCTATCCTGTACCAAGCACTATTATGGCTTATAGATTCAATAGTAAAATAAGATCAATCTTGTCTCTTTCCTTTGAGAACTTTGAGTTACTCTGCAATTCCTTAGCTGCCGGCGAACGATTATGTCTAAGATCTTTTCACCTGTTACTACCTCAAACCCTCATATGTGGGACACATCTAAAGTCATCAAGTACTCCACAGAAAATGTTTAAAATAGTACAGTATTTTAGTGGAGGAAAATTATTAGGTTTGGGGAGAATATTAGCATTTGAAAGTATTAATGTTCTCTTCTCCATTCAGAGCATATTTTTTTTCTTAATGTACTTCCAAGACTCTGGGCTTAAATCTGTTAACATCTTTAGTTAGCTATGTAAATAATTTTAAAAGTATGCTTATCATAATGAAAATTGGGTGTAAAAAGCATTTTTAAGTCCTGTGATACATATTATTTTGAGATTTTCTTTTTCTTAGACTGACGCAGATGAGTTCCCTTTAGTATAGTGGAGCTGAGTTAAACTTGCCTTGAGATTTAAACCTTAGGATACTTGTAGTTGTTTTACATGCACTAAACTTGCTTTGATATTTGGTTAGGTCTATGTTATGCGACAACTAAAATCTTGGGATGCAATGCGTATTAATTAATCTTTAGCTACAACATACTTGTGAACAGTTTTGGAATTTCTTTGTGCACCTAAGAATACTGTAAAATTGTTCTCGCCCTCTCATTTTAGTTTCAGCATGTGCTCTGTTCTTAATCCATGGTTGTTATGGGCTTTGCCTTACTTCTCTGTAGTTGTGATAAAAAACACCAAGGACATTCTCATGGCCAACTCTCCTTAGACAGGAAAGAGGTTAAAGGAATAGTCTGTGAGAATGAAGCAATAACCTTTAACAGGATAAGCTATCATTTGACACTGAGAAAACAATCCTACTATTCTTATAAATAAAAAATTAGAGATATTACATGAAGTTCTTCCTTGAAATTTGCATTGTAACACACTCTTTTGTTCACAGCATAAACAAATGTAAAAATTACTATGAAGTACTCGGAGTTACCAAAGATGCTGGTGATGAAGATTTGAAAAAAGCTTATAGAAAGCTTGCTTTGAAGTTTCATCCAGACAAAAACCATGCACCTGGAGCAACAGATGCTTTTAAAAGTAAAGTAAACCTTTTAAAGCAATTTTCCTAAGCTCTTTTTTGAATCCTACTTTACAGTGTTTTAGAATATTAAGTTCTGCTTTTAGACTGGTGCATTTAGAAGCCAGCATAAGCAAGATCCTCAAAATCCTTTAAAACTGTACTATTAATTTGTTATAAAATGCAGTGTGGCTTCACAAAAGCAAAATGCCAGTTTTGGCAAAGTCCTAAGCAACTTTTCTAGATAATCGTGCATGCTTTCTAGTTTACCACATGCTAGTAGTGTGGTGATTACACATGAGCTTCTTGTGTATTGCCATCTGCTTCCAAAGGGAACTAAAACAAAATATTGCAAGGTTTTTTTTTTTTTGTTGTTTTTGTTTTTGTTTTTGTTTTTTAGCTTTTGCAAGTTTTTAGGATAGAGACTGTCTAGAATTGGGAAATTTGGATTGTCTGCCCAGTGTTCTTGTATTTCTGTTAACTGGCCAATTTTTGCATTTATTTATATGTGGTTCTAACAAATGTGATTTTTTTTTCTTTTTAAGAATTAGTTTCTTTGGGTACCTGGCTGGCTAAGTCAGTGGAACATGTAGCTCTTGATCTCAGGTCGTGCATTTGAGCTCCATGTTGAGCATGAGCTTACTTAAAAAAAAAGAATTAGTTTTTTTCCTTTAGCCTACTATTCATTTTTCTTCATTTTATTAATATAATTTCGAGGTTTTTGTCTCTGCCAATTTAGTAAATAAATGTCAGAGAGTTGATTTTATAATTTTGTATTTTGTCACATACAATTTCTTCATAATAGCTAACTTCTAATTTGCAGGAAAATGCTTATATTTGTGATTGTTCCTTCTTTTGAATTTGGCATTTATAGAGCCAACATACAATATTTGCAGTGAAGTGCTGGGGTCTTGGAATAACAGAAAGGAAATGCTAATTTTTAAAATGCTCCTGGGGTGCCCAGGTGGGTCAGTTGGTTAAACATCTGACTTTTGATTTCTGCTCAGGTCATGGTCTCAGGGTCTTGAGATGTAGCCCTGCATCTAACTCCACCCTGGGTGTGAAACGTGCTTAAGATTCTTTCTCTCTCCCTCTGCCCTTCCCCACAATTCACATCATTTCTCTTTTTCTGAAAAAATAAATAAATAAATAGATAGATAGATAGATAGATAGATAGATAGATAGATAGATAGAATAAAATGCTCCTAAAAGATAGATGGTTTCATTGGTCTTTCACAAAATGCTATTAAAATTGTTTCTAAAACAGTTTTATTTCTTGAAGGAAGTTGCCAAATAAAATATATGGCAATTATTAATATGTTTCAATAAAAGCAACTGCCAAAGTGGTGCTGGTGAAAGTATAAAGTATCACTATGACAAGAGCCTTCTCTGTTTGTTACCTTAAAAGTGGCATGTTGAAAGTACAGAAAATATTTCTTTACTCAAAAACACTAACTTTAGCTAGCACATGTTCCCCCCAAAGTTAAAAAAAATTTTTTCACATTATGAATTAAAATCATTTAATTTCAAATTGGTGTTTTTATATAATGAAAAACATTTAGGCAGTGAGTTATTTTCATGTTTGTGATCTGCTAAGTGATTTCAATATTAATTCTCCATTAATGTTAAAAATGTTAAACTGCTTCTTTCTCTCACTTCTGTATTGAAGTCATTTAGCATTATTAGTCTTGGAATAACAGTAAGTGGACCTACCAATATTTTTAGATCCTATGTATTTTGAAGAGGTGAGCAGCATAAATGTCACCCCAGCTAGACTTTCAGAAGAGCTTTACAAAGGTGATTACAGTTTGATGTGGTACATTTCAGAGTCTGATGCTCTACTTTGCAAACTGGAAACAATATTTATCAACATGCTGGGAAGGTGGTTCATCTCTAGAGAAGAGGCTCACATTATTCAATACACAGGAGGTTGTTTGTAAATCAGAATGCCAATTTATTAATCCCAAAGAGGATCAGAATAGGGAGTTGGTTGATGAGCCCATTTTTCATTGAGTGGAAACTACATAGAAAACTACGTTGTAATTCACAGATGCTTGGTGAGCAATGGTACTTAATTAGAAAATATTACGGTTAGTGTCATCATTCAGAAATGGCAGGTTTCATTTATTCAGCATGCAGAGTCTTTTCTTTATCTTCTGAATCATTTTATTTCTAACCAACCAATCCTAACTTCTGTTTTTGGGATACCAAGCTGTTTATTTTAAGTAAATACTATAGTTTTTTTTTCTTTTGTATAAAAACTAAGTACAGATTGATTGCTCTGTAACTACTAAAACACTTTTTACATAAGATCGAAACCATTTGCTTTTTATTTCCTCCAAGAATAGAAAAAGAGGAAGTAATTGGTTTAGGGAATTAAATTAGATAGGAAAGATATTTTCACTTGTGTTTTTGTTTTGTTTTGATTTTTAAATAAGCTCAATGCCCAATGTGGAGCTTGAACTCACAATCAAGAGTCACATGAAAAAAAAAATGCTGAGCTAGCCAGGTGCTCTTTCATTTGTGCGTTTTGTAAAGATTTAAAAATAAAAGGTTGCTATCAAGGAGGATAGACTAAATAAACTCTTAAGTTCATATAGCTATTTGTCCTTTACAGTTAAGATTGTAACTCAAGTGTCTTGAAGCAGGGAATATTTTATTTACCTCTAGAGAGTGACTTGTACAATATATATGAACATACTTTTAAAAAATATTTGAATGAAATGGATCCCTTTCCTTCTAGCTGACATGGACGTCTTCAAAATATACTTGGTCTACTTTATCTTCAAAGGCAAATAATTCAAAGTATTTCAGAGACCTTTTGAATGGTACCTGTGCCTATTCACATCAACATGAGAGTAATAACAAGGGGTGTGGATTAGTTGCTTATATGTTTACTTGATAAATAATAATGGGTCAGATAGTTTTACCTATGTTAGGTCTGGTAATTAAATATTCCTAACATCTGGGCTAGTTTTTGTAGAGAAATACAAAAGGAGAATATGAGATATCCTCTTCCTCAAAGAATTTGAGAAGTGTCACACAGAATATTTGGAATAGTAGTATACATAACATTTGACAAGCATTTTATAGTTATTCATTCCTATTTTTTCATTTAATGCTTATTAAAAATCTTTTGAAGTAGTCAGGGGACTAGTGTCATCCTTCCATTCCCCAGTAAGAAAATTAAGACTCAGAGAGATTAGCTGATTTAAGGATCTCCCAGAAGACTGAATATAATTAAATACCAAAACATTGAATACAGATGTTTGAAGAAAAGTCAGAAAGATAAGGTAGATTATAATCAGAGTAATCAGAGAAGGCTTTATGTAATAGGTGAGAATTAAGAGTTTTCTGGACATGAGTATGATTTCCATGACTAGAGAAGAGAGAAAATGGCAGAAATTTGGGTATGAGAAGGAGGGAAGTGATTTAAAAATCAATGAGGAGTTCCACTTTCAGGAAGATGGAATAGATGTACTTTTCCCTATTCCTTGCACAATGTATAAAACTGAATATTGCATATAAAACAAACATGATGGTACACCTGGGTGGTTCAGCGGTTGATTATCTGCCTTCAGCTCAGGGCGTGATCCCAGGATTCGGGATCAAGTCTTACATTGCCTTATTGTGGGGAGCCTGCTTCTGTCTCTACCTGTGTCTCTGCCTCTCTCTCTCTCTCATGAATAAATAAATAAAATCTTAAAAGAAACATGAAAAAAAAAAAAAAAAACCTTTGAAAGGTGGAAAGAAGAAGGTAGATGAGCTAGGGACCTTGGGACCCAAAGAACTACATGGCAGTAAGTTGCTTGGGTTTTCATTTGCCTTTTATATCTTAGACTAGGTACTGGAAAAGCAGACAACCCAGAAATACCAATAAGCACAGATAAACAATCCCCAAGAAAAGCCTGCTTTCTCTAGCTAAACCACCAGGAAGGGGGCAACCTGGTAAGACAGAAGAATTTTAAGCAATAACCATGCAATACAGCCAAATCCAAGAAAAAACTGTGGTCCTACTGCACCCACATCAGCAAAGGCTGAGTAAAAACCCAGCCTGTTACCTTCTCTGGGCTGTAATAAGATGCCTACCCCTTTTACTGGGGTGTTAAGAGAGATGATCAAGCAGGGAGCTGGTACTTCTGCTTGGCAGTAACAAGGTGCCCCTTTCCCTCCTCATTGAGGTAGTGTCATAAGTGACCTAGTGGAGACTGAGGACTTTAAGCACCATTTAGAGGCAAACAAAGCCATATCCTTGTGTTAGTGAACCTACCAGGGGTGGGGGGAGTAATGAGGCACCCATACCTACTGTTTCTAGCCACAGAGATATGACTGGACACTTGATGGGAGACTAGGAATCTTATCCCCGCTCAGCAGTAATGAGCTCCTCTTTTCAGATGTTATCAGAGGCCAAGGGGGAAACCTGAACTTTTATTCCCATCTGGAAGTAAAAAGGTGGTATTTCCTCTTCCTGTACCAGAATAATGTCAGAGGAGGACAGAAGTTTTAGATAGGTTCAGAGTTTCATAAGATAATATCTCAAATGACTGCATTTCAGTAGAAAATCATCATTACTAAGAACAAGGAAAATCTCAAATTAAATTTAGGAAGTCATAGATATCCATGTGGAGATGACAGAGAAGTTAGAAATGATTAACAAAGATTTTAAAGCATCCATCATAAAAATGCTTCAATGAGCAATTACAAATATACTTTAAATACATTTTGTAAAAGAAGAGTTTCAGCAAAGAAATAGGAAATCTGAGCAAATAAAAGGTATAAAGAATCAAATGGAAATTTTACAACTTAAAAATACAAAAACCAAAATAAAATCAAGCAATAAATGGAATAAACAGCAAAGTGACAGGAAAGAATCAGTGAATTGGAAAATAGAAAAATAGTATCTAATCTGAAAAGCTCCAGGGACAAGTGGGACCTATAACCAAGATTTAACATTTATATCGTTGAGGTCTTAAAAGGAAAGGAAGAAGAGAACTTGGCTGAAAAGGTACTCAAAAATAAATAAATAATGATTGAATACTTCCCATACTTGTCAAAAGATATAAACTTACATAATTCAAGAAGTTGAATGAACCCCAAACAGATAAACCTCCCAAAATTCACACAAAGACACATCATAGTCAAACTTTTGAAAACTAAAGATGAAGAAAATTTTGAAAGAATCAAAAGAGAAATGACACCTTACCTACTGGGGAAAAGCAATTCAAATGACAGTGAATTTCACATCAGAGACCATGCAGGCTGGGAGGCAATGACCCATTTTCCAAGTATCTTTTGAAAGAAAAGAACTTTCACCTAGAATTGTATACCCAGTAAAAACATCCTTCAGGAATGAAGGAGAAATCCAGACATTTTCAGATGAAAGTAAAAAGAGAATTTGTCATTGGCACACATACCCTAAAAGAATAGCTAAAGGAAGTTCTCTAACCAAAATAAAACAATAAAAGAAGAAATCTTGAAATATGAAAAAGGAAGAATATGGTAAGCAAAAAAATGGGTAAATGCAATATATTTTGTTTCTCCTCTTGAATTTCTAAATTGTTTGACATCTGAAGAAAACTTTTAGCATTGTCTGTATGGTTCTAAATGTATGCCAAGAAAATATATAGGACAATTGTGTTATAAATGGGGACGGAGAAAAGAAAGTTAAAAAAGTAAGGGTTTCATGGTATACTTGAACTAGTAAAATGATAACAGCAGTAGGCTGTGATAAGTTGCGTATGTGTAATATAACACCTTGAGCAACTACTAAAAAGTTGTATAAACAGATACACTCAGAAAACACTAAATAAATCAAAATGAAATTCTAAAAAAAATGTTTCACTCACAGGAAGTCAGGATAAAGAACAATAAGCAAAAAATAAAATAGACATAAACCCTAACTTACCAATAACTACATTAAATGTATGTGATCTAAATATGCCAATTAAAAGACAGATTGACAGAATGAATTAAAAAAAAACATGACTATAAGAATTAAAAACATGTTATATATAAGAAACACACCTCTTTAATAACAATACAGACAGGCTGAAGGTAAAGAAATGGAAAAAGATATATCATAAAACTTTAATTAAAAGAAAGCAAGGGGCAGCCCGGGTGGCTCAGCAGTTTAGCGCATCTGTCAGCCCAGGGCCTGATCCTGGAGTCCCACATCGGGCTCCCTGCATAGGGCCTGCTTCTTCCTCTGCCTGTGTCTCTGCCTCTCTCTCTCTCTCTCTCTCTCTGTGTCTCTCATGAATAAATAAATAAATTTTTTTAAAAAATAAAAATAAAAAAAATAAAAGAAAGCAAGAGTGGCTATATTAATATTAGATAAAGTAAATTTAGACTAAAAAAGTCATCAAAGAAGGAATTATAAGAGGATCAATCCTTCAAGGTAACATAACAATATACATGTGTTTGCATTAAAAAACAGATGCAAAATATGTAAATCAAAAACTGATAGAACTGAAGGAGAGATAGACAAATTCATAATTATAGTTGGAAACCTAAGCACCTCTCTGTCAATAATTGATAGAACAGCTTGACAGAAAATCAGGAAGAATATGGAAGAATGAAACATCATCATTACCGAACAAGCTCTAATCAATATTTATAGAACACTCTATCCAACAACAGCAGATTATAAATTCTTTTCAAGTGCTCACAAAACATAGACCCAGATAGAGCATATCCTGGGTCAAAAAATAATAAACCTCTACCAAACTAAAAGTCTGAAGTCATACAGAGTTGGTTCTCTGACCACGATGAAATCAAAGTAAAAATTAATGACAGAAAGATAATTGAAATATGTCTAATCACTTGGAAACTGGATAGCACATTTCTAAATAATATATGGGTCATCAAAATTTTTTTAATGTTTGCTCTGCAGAGACCTTATGAAGAGGTTGAAAAGACAAGTAACAAGGTGGGAGAGAATATTCACCAAACATATCTGAAAAGGACTAGTATTTAGAATACAAAGGGAACTCCCCAAACTGAAAATTTTAAAAACAGACAATTCAGTTAGAAAATTAGAAAAAAAACCATACCACGTAAGATGACATACAGATGGGAAATAAGCAATTGAAAGATTTTTAACATCATTCATAGCCATTAGAGATAAAGTAAAACCCATGAGATACCACTATGCACCTTTCAAAATGGCTTAAATAAAAAAATAGCAACAACACCAAGTAACCGGCATGGATGTAGAGAAACTGGATCACTCATACATTGTTGATGGGATGTGAAATGACACAGTCACTCTGTAAAACAGTTTGGCAATTTCTCAAAACTATTCAATTACCATACAACTTAGCAATTGTATTCCTGGGTATTTATCCTAGAGGTAAAAATTGATGTTTATGTATAAACTTGTACATGGATGTAAATAGCAGTTTTATTCATAATACCAAAACCTAGAAACAACCCAGATGTTGTTCATTGGGTGGACAGTGAAAGAAACAGTGGTGCATCCATACCATGGAATACTACTCAGCAATAAAAAGGACGGTGAAAGAAACAGTGGTACATCCATACCATGGAATACTACTCAGCAATAAAAAGGAATATTACTCAGCAATAAAAAGGGTGGCCCAGGTCTTAATGCCTGCTTTTGGCCCAGGGCACGATCCTGGAGTTCCAGGATCGTGGGACTCCTGGCATGGAGCCTGCTTCTCCCTCTGCCTGTGTGTCTGCCTCTCTCTCTCTCTCTCTGTCTATCGTGAATAAATAAATAAAATATTTAAAAATAAATAAATAAAAAGGAATGGACTACAGTAGGCCCCCCCCCCAACACACACACACACCTTATTTTCAGGGAAAATGTTCCAAGACCCACAGTGGCTTCCTGAAACAACAGATAGTACTGAACCCTATATATACTGTTTTTTTTTTTTCTTATACGTAAATACCTATGATAAAGGGTGATTTTTAAATTAGGCTCACTAAGATATTAACAATAATTAACAATAAAAAAACAATAAAATAACAAAAATAAAAAACAATAATAAAACAATTTAAAAAATTAAAAATAAAATAAAACAATAAAATTAACAATAACAATAATATCACTAAGATATTAACAATAATTAACAAAAAAAACAATTTTAACAATATACTATAATAAAATTTACATAAAAAGTCTGTCTCTCAAGATACGGTATTGTACTTCATTCACGCTTGTTATGATGATATGGAATGATAAAATGCTAACATGATGAGATGGAGTGAGGTGAATGATTTAGTCACTCTGATGCAGCATTAGGCTGCTATTGACCTTCAGATGATAGGTCAGAAGGAGGATCATCTGCTTCGAGATCATGGTTGATTGAGGGTAACTGAAACCATAGCTTGAGGGTGAAGGTGGGCACTACTGTTTTGGCTTACATACCAACCTGGATTGATTGCCAAAGAACTATGCTGACTGAAAAAAGCTTAATCCCAAATGGTTTCATTCCATTTGTATACTATATTATGTTATTTATATAATATTCTTGAAATCATAAAAATATAGAAATAGAGACTAGATTAGTGGTTGTCAGGGGTTAAAAAGGGGATGAAGGGGAAGGAAGTGGATATGATTATATGAGAGCGACAGGAGGATGGTGATGGAAATGTTCTGTGTCCTGATTATACCAATGTCCATATCCTATTTGTGATAGTACTTTAATTTTACAAGATGCTGCCATTGGAGAAATTAGGTAACAGGTTTAAAGGATTTCTCTGTATTATTTCTTACAACTTCATATAAATTTAAAATTATCTCAAAATAAAGTTTAAAGAAAAAAGAATATGGTGGAAGTTAATTTTGGTGAAATAAATGAGACTGAGGTAGATGTGTTTTGTAAAGCTTTTGAATACCGAAATAAATTTGAGATTTAGTTTTTTAGGAAATGAGAAACTGAAAAATTTGATAATGGGTATAGCACAATGTAAATAAATCGAAAATTACTCTAGTCATAGTAGATAAATTGTCTTGCATATACAGTTATGGATTATAACAATATTTCACAGAGATCTTCTAAAATATCTTAATGTTTGGAATTTATTTTTTTAAAAAGGAAAGCCTTAAAACCTTAAAACCATATATCAGTAGTTTAAAAAATAATAGCATTGTGAAATTACCTGGAATAGTCTATTTAGTATATAGAGATAAATCCTAATACTGATATTATTGGAAGTACAACTCTGGCAGATTTTGATAGATATGCTTCCTTTTTGGGTATTGGTTAATACCTTGCTGTTGTTTGCTAGGTATGTTGTTTAGATTTCTGATCATGCTTTCCCCAATATTATAAATGATGGCTGTATTTCTGATTCATGAATCTATCTGAGAATCTAAAGAAAGTTTTGGACTATCTCCTCAGATAAGTGGACCATCCAACTAATTTTTCATATACTGGGATTCACAGAACCCCTGAAAGCTATTTCTGAATCCCAGGTTTTAGAATCTCCATCAGAAGAAAAGTTGCAGAGTACATGGATATAATTCATTGCAGTGTGCTATGTAATCATCCAAAGACAACTACCTAATGAGCATCTATTTGCTTGTCATTACCTGTGGCAGCTACCGCATGGGATCTGAAAAGTATTTTTTTAAACTATCCCATATTGCAAAAGGTTTACAATCTACTTTAAGAAGTAAGCTGGGGGATCCCTGGGTGGCGCAGCGGTTTGACGCCTGCCTTTGGCCCAGGGCGCGATCCTGGAGACCCGGGATCGAATCCCACGTTGGGCTCCCGGTGCATGGAGCCTGCTTCTCCCTCTGCCTGTGTCTCTGCCTCTCTCTCTCTCACTGTGTGCCTATCATAAAAAAAAAAAAAAAAAAAAAAAAAAGAAGTAAGCTGTATTTAGAAGTATCAGAATGAGAATAAGGTAATTCCCACTTTTAGATCAAAGCATTACAGCTTTTGTAAATTACCTCAAGAAGACATTTGGTAACCATTGCCTCTTTTGGAGTAGGAATATGAGATGGGAAATCAAATTCTTTATAAGTAAATATCATAAAACTAGCAAAGTGAGATAGGAATACTAGAGACTATCTGGATCCATTCAAAAGCAAATTCAGACTTTATCCTGGACCATGGGGATGGATATTGCAGTGAAAACATAGATACCTTCCCTATCCTCATGGAGTTGACAGTTTCAAGAGAAACAAATTATTAATGAATAAAATGAAAGATAGTTCACTCTGGGCTAGAGTATATAAAAACGGGTTTACAGTAAAGGTTGCATAGAATATACCTACTATTGAAAAAAATTTTTGACCTTGAACAAGTATCCTAACCTGTTTGAGCCTCAGGAGGCTCATCCATATAGTAAGGATAATAATGAATAATGTAAAAATATATTGGGTTCAGAGTATGGTAGTTAGTAGCTACTGCTATTATTATTGGTTTGAGTAGCACTAATGAATGACTAGATTAGGATATTCAAAAGACGAAGTAGGATATTAGAGGATGGAGCACAATAGTAAGAAAGCAAGATGAACATTCTTTTATGTTAAATATTGTAGGAAGACTTACCAGTCTCATATAAAAATTTGTATTGGGAGGTAATAATATGTATAATTGCAAGTAGTGTATAAGTTTAATGTAGAAACCTTTGTTTGGGGCTCCTGGGTGGGGCTCAGTGGTTGAGGCTCTGCCTTGGACTCCTGTAGTAATCCTGGGGTCCTGGAATGAGTCCTGCATCCAGCTCTCTGCAGGGAGCCTGCTTCTCCCTCTCCCTAGGGCTCTGCCTGTCTCTCAGTGTCTCTAATGAATAAATAAAATCTTAAAAAAAACAAAACAAAAAAAAACCCACCTTTTTTTAAGGGGGGGAGGGGCAGAGGAAGAGGGATAGAGAGAATCTTAAGGAGGCTCCAAGCCCAGCATGGAACCTGCCTCCAGGCTCAATCTCATGACCTTGAGATCATGTTCTGAGCCAAAATCAAGAGTCTGAAGCTTAACTCAATGAGCCACCCAGGCACAGCTAATGTATAAGCCTTTATAAGAAATTGTTAATATTTTACCTTTTTTTTTTTTTGTCTCAAGTAGGATTTGTTTTTTTTGTTTTTTGTTTTTGTTTTTTTGTGTGTGTGTGAATATGACAGTAGCTTTTATATGGGGAAGTCTTTTTATAATGTAAAAACTTTGCTTACCAACTTTTACTCATTACCTTTTCAGAGATTGGAAATGCTTATGCTGTTTTAAGCAATCCAGAAAAAAGAAAACAGTATGACCTCACAGGCAATGAAGAACAAGCATGTAATCACCAAAACAATGGTAGATTTAATTTCCATAGAGGTTGTGAAGCTGATATAACTCCAGAAGACTTATTTAATATATTCTTTGGTGGTGGATTTCCTTCAGGTATTTTAATGTTAGTTATAAATATTCTATTTTATGAAGCTAGAGATTTACACCTCCAGTTAGGCTATTTAGAGATTTGTCAACCTTCTCCCCTACATTTCTTGTAGTATTATGATTGATGATTTTTCATGAAGGTGAAAAAATGTTAGCCTTACTACTTTGACTGTAGGTTTGCCTTTTTTCTATATAACATGTTTTAATTTTTTAAAAGAAGAAATGAGTACAGATATTCTCTATTTTATATAAAGCTAAAGAAAGGATGTATAAGTAGGAAATCCAGTGACAATATCTTAGTTAGGTGCTATTACAATTACAGGAGGTATCCTGTACCCTAGATGACAATTTGACATTGGTTCTCTGAAGATCATTGTAGGCATTTCATTCATAAATAAATTGCTAATGTGAATGTATATGGAGGTAGTATTTTCCATTGAAATATTAAAATGTCTGATTCATAGGTTATATATAAAGTAGTGGGGTTTTAAAATTAAAATAGAAATAATTAGTTGAACTAGGCCATCAAAGTAAATATGGTAGAGTTACTACTAAATAGATTTTATAGTACCAGCGTAAGTTGTATTGAACTCTACTTATATTTACTATGGGTTATATGAAAATTAATTTTCTTTAAGAATAGCTCCTATAAGGTAGTTAAAATTATAGCTCTAGTCATATTTACAACATTTAAGTGCTAAGTTAAACATTCAATTCAAAATTAGGAGAATCTTTATGAATGTACTAATATACTTTGGTCTGATGATCCTGTCTGAATATTATTGAGCAAGATTGTGGTCATTGATAGGGCATTTTGTAAAGCATCCTTCATGGAAGGAGAACGTATAAGTATAAATTAATGACTGAAAATACAGCATGTATTTTGACATATTAGGGTATATAATTATCTCTCACAAAAAATTATTCAGACTAGTAATTTTGATGGATAATATGCTAAGAACAAATCTTTCAAGTAGTAGTGAATTTTCAGGTAGTTGAATTACAGTTCTTGTTTTAACATAAGTTACTTTGACATGTTAGCTATTTCTGATTGCTCATCTTATTTGAAAACAACCTGAAAGTCCTTCAGAAACTGAATGTTTGAATAAATTGTGGTCTACCCCTGCCATAGTAGATTACAGAGTATATTATACTTGTTTTTTTTTTTAAATGAGTGAAAGCACTATTTTGATTTCCAAAGGTATTTGTGATTTGTTGATAAATGAGGAAGGCAAGAATTTCAGAGTGATGACCCAAGATTTGTAAAAACAATCAACTGCAACAAAAGTCCTCTATGGATGCAATATTAGGCAGGAACTCTTACTCATGGTTTCATAAAGAAAGAACTTCTACTTTTAAATTCCAGTTCGGTAACATACAGGGCAGCATTGGTTTTAGGAGTAGAATTCAGTGATTCATCACTTACATACAACATCCAGCTCATCACAAGTGCCCTCCTTAATCCCCATCACCCATTTATTTAGCCCATCCCCCATCTTCCTCCCTGCATCAACCCTCTCCTCTGTTCTCTGTCATTAAGAGGGTCTTGTGGCTTGTTTCCCTCTTTCTTTTTTCTCCCCTTCCCATATGTTCCTCTGTTTTGTTTCTTAAATTCCACATATGAGAACTTCTACTTTAAAGAAAGGAAAGTCTGGGGAGAATCATTTCTGTTTCCATCTACTTTTTACTCACAGAGCAATAAGCATTCACTACTCAAACATGCATTATTATAGTAATTTTTAAAAATTAAACAAGAATGTAAAAAAATATGATTTTTCTGATCACAGTTGCTCTCCTTAATTTAGTCTTGCTTTTAATTTTTTAGGTAGTGTACATTCATTTTCAAATGGACGAGCTGGTTATAGCCATCAACATCAGCATCGACATAGTGGACATGAGAGAGAAGAAGAAAGAGGAGATGTATGTTTATGATATGATTAGAAATCTCAAAATGGCAAAATTTCAGCTCAGAAAAAGCAATTAGAATTATCTGAAAATAGGGGAAGTTATTTTAAAAGGAAGTAATGAGTTTTCTATTACCAGAGGTATTCAATAGACTGGACAGTCCCTTAGGGATATTAAGGGAACAAGGGTAGAAGTCAAGCTGGAGGGTGGTGGGTAAAATGACACCTTAAGTTGGTGTTCTGTGATTCTGATGAAGAATATCCCTGTGGTATACACGCTTTGAAGACAAGTTCTCATGTTGGTCCTAAAACATTTAGAATTAGTACTAAAGAACTTAAATTGATAGTTACTTTGCTTGTTCTAATGCAGTTATACCTAATTGCATGTAGCCCTTAAATTACATGGAGTAGAAAGGTAAATGGAAAGAACACTAGACTAAAAATTGAAAAGCCTGGGCCCCCACTCATCTGCTTCCACATACCACCCTCAAATTCAAGGGAATGCTAGATTTGCAAGATAAATAGAGAACTTCCTCATCTGTAACATGAGATCAGTTTACATCAGTGTTTTCCAAATCAGGATCTCTACATAAAGCACCTGGAAAGTGATATTTTTAAGAATCACTCTAGAAAGCTGGTATGATCAGGGAGATTTGAAAGCACTGAATCAGATGATCTCAAATGCCCTTTCTGCCTCTAAAAATATATGACAACTGTTGGATTATTAACAACTACAATTATATTACAATTTATTATTTTTTGATGATTTTTTGTAGGGAGGTTTTTCTGTGTTTATCCAGCTGATGCCCATTATTGTATTGATCCTCGTGTCATTATTAAGCCAATTGATGGTCTCTAATCCTCCTTATTCCTTATATCCCAGATCGTAAGTAGCTAAGTGAAGTTTAAAAAAAAATTATTGTTTCTTATCTAGCTTCTTTTAAAGGGCTTTGTGCTCTCTTCAACTTTTAAGTAATCTTCTATTACTATATCAGATTTTAAAATATCTAATTTAAAAAATAGTTACTCAAGTAATAAATTTGTATTGTCTTGTTAGTTACATTTCTGTTCCATTGTGGGTAAAGACAGAAGTACTATATTTGAACTTGATAGCAATTTAATATGATAGGTAATGTGTTGAATTCACAGGCAAAATATAGTTTAAAAGACAAAAATATTTGAAAGACAAAAGTAGAATTGTAATTGTTGTTACATAGACTTATATCATTGAGGGGTAAATGACTACATTCTTTTGTTTGTAGATATCGGTTAACTAAAAGCGAATATTACTTTTCTCTTATATAAAATGTTTTTCTACAATGTACTTTATATGTAAGAGATCAGGACAAAAAGGAAATTTAACACAGCATCCATTCTAGACAACTTTAGTGTAATACAGTGAACATAAGGGAAACTTAGTATAATCATATTGGCAGTGATTTTACAGTATTAAAAACAAATTGATCTAAAAATAAGAAATAACTTTTTATTTTTCCTAAATAAGATTTTTATTAACTAAAACTTGAAAGAACTTATAAGAACATATTGTATTAACGAAATTACTTTTTAATGACATGAATGGTGGTTTTAGGCAGTTTGAAATAATGTAAATAAATGATTACCAATATTAACTTTTTAATTTTTTGTAATTGTTTTTGTTAGCTTGGTTTGTAGTAGCAGGATCAGAATGTACAATTTTCATTAAAAATAATGATCAAGCATTTCTTTTACAGTGGATCAGGGCAAACTATTAAAATGCAAACAGAAAACTTGGGTGTTGTTTATTATGTCAACAAGGACTTTAAAAATGAATATAAAGGAATGTTATTACAAAAAGTGGAAAAGAGTGTGGAAGAAGATTATGTGACTAATATTCGAAATAATTGCTGGAAAGAAAGACAACAAAGTAAGTTATTTAAATGTTTAACATATAAAAATCTATTCAGAGTCTTTGGAATTGATTGATTATTGTAGGTTTCCCTATTCAAGAAAGGTTCTAGAATTGCCTGGCACATAATTGGAGCTCAAAACTTAAAATGTTTTATGTGGCCTTATAACAGTGTTTGGCACGTAGCAAGCACTTGTGATGTTATCAATAAATATTTGGTTGAATAAGTGAATAATACTAAATTTCATTGTATTTAAGATGTTTTCAATTGTAACATGCATTATTATTGTAGCACTAAGAAAGAAAAAAATTCTGGCACATTAGCTATATCATCAGTTTTAATATGCATCCTGTTTCAAAGTGAAGTTTGAAACTCTTCATTAATTTATCTTCAACATTTAACACTTAGTGTATAATGAGTTCTGTTGACATTCCATTTTCCTTTGTTTATTCTGTACAAAAAATCTTAGGGAACACTTAATCAATTTGTTTGGCATTTTCCGTCTTCAACTTCTTTAACTTAAGAAGCAGTTCCACCTATAAAAAGTTTGACCATAAGAATCTACAGAGATGCATGTGAAGCAAGTGTTGTTATGGTTATTGTTTTTCTGACTGTTACAAATAATAATGTAGACAATACAGTGTAGACTTTGGAATTAAACAGACTAAAGCTGAAACCTCACTCTGGGATCTTTAGCTGAGTGATTAGGGCCAAATATTCTAACATGTATGAGTTTACTCCCTCGGGTGTAAAATGGATGATGATGATGAGTGGTAGGAGGAAATAACTGTCACATATATAATACCTATTATTTAAGTCACTGTCCCAAGCACTTTACTCATTTAATCTCCACAACAATACTGTAGAGTTATACCCTTTATATATATATATATATGGAAACTGAGGTAAAGAGAGTTTAGTAACTTACCCAGGGCCATAGAGGTAGTCCATGATTCAAGCAGTCCATCTGTCTCCAGAATCCAGGCACTGTGTGCCACAATTTTCTCAATAATACCCAGCTTTGCCAGTTTGTTGTGAAAATTAAATCAGACAATAAAGTGTTTTACATGTAGTAAAAGGCCCAGAAAATGGTAGTGGTTATCATCATCTAATCTACTAGGGAAAATTTGATAAAATATAACTTTTGTATACTTCCAAGAAAGTTCATATCTCTGACCTTGGTTTCCTCATCTATATTCTATATAGTGGTAGTTAAAAGAGGATGCAGCCTCCTTGGTGTCTCAGTCTCTGAGTCAGTGAAATCAGTGTGGAGAAGGTTGCATTAGACTAGTTGTCAACCAGGAAAGATTTGCTCTGCTTCACATCACATCTGGTAATGTCTGGAAACTTTTTGTGTGTCACCACCAGTTGGGGATGGAAGAGATTGCTGCCTGCGTATAAAGGATGGAGGCTGGGGTGCTGCTTAACATCCTGCAATGCACAGGACAGCCCCACAACAAAGATTTACCTGGCCCCAAAATGCCAACATTTCTAAGGCTGAGAAATTGCGTTAGCAGAAGGTCTTAAGGGCAGTGGATACCAAATTTTACTTATTTCATTTCACTTTTTGATGTCTAGTGCCTTACACAGTCCTTGGCATATCATAGGCATATGGTAAACTTTCAATGGATATAGGAATAATTGGTTGAAGGATTACCGAATTCATAAAAATGATTGGAAAGACTTGCTTGTTTTGTGTTAAAAGAATGACTAACACACTAAATACATCACCTTCAAATACAAATTCTAATCTTCAGCCAAATATGGGCAATTTTTGGATTATGTATACTTAAATTCTATTACCTTAAATAATTGGGAAATCGACTATACAAATAGAAAGAAGGAAGGAAAATATATTCATATTTACGGAAGATAGTGTAATGTTACAGCTAAAGTGCAGGCTCTGGGACTGCCTTGCAAGACAAGATCCTGGTTCCACCAACATGTTGCCTAGGCCAAGTTAGTTAACCTTTCTAAATCTCATTTATGTCATCATTAAAATGTGGACCATAACAGATAATACATGTTAACACTTAGCATAATATCTTGCATCAGTAAGTGTTCAATATTTTTACTTACTATAATGTAATTATTTTTTTTCCTATCCATACCATAAGCCAAGTGTTTTTGCTTGGCATACTTAATCTTTAAAGTCATCTGGCAAGATTGATATTAAAGTTTCACAGACTTTCAGTCTGTGTTCTGTTTACCATACAAAGTTGTCTACAGCTGTATTGTATACAGTTATATGTGTGTCTTTTAAAGTTACTATCATAAGTTTTAAGTGAATCTGATTTTAATAAGTCATTATTAAAAAACAACTTGCTGGGATCCCTGGGTGTCGCAGTGGTTTAGCGCCTGCCTTTGGCCCAGGGTGTGATCCTGGAGACCCGGGATCGAATCCCACATCGGGCTCCCGGTGCATGGAGCCTGCTTCTTCCTCTGCCTATGTCTCTGCCTCTCTCTCTCTCTCTCTCTCTCTCTCTCTCTCTCTCTCTCTGTGTGTGTGTGTGACTATCATAAATAAAAAAAATTTAAAAAAAAGATTTAAAAAAAAACTTGCTTATGTTCAAGAATATCAATGGAACAAGACAAAACTCTTAAAGACTAAAAAGAAATGACAGTTAGGTACAATGTGTGATCCTGAGTTGGATCCCAGATGGGGAGTGGATGAAATAGCTATAAAGGACATCATTGGGGCTGCTGGTGAAATGTGAATATGAACTATATAATAGATGATAGAATTATAGTTAGATTTCTGAATTTGAAAATTGGGGTTAGGTAAGACAATGCCCTTGTTCTTAGGAGAAACATGCTGGAGTAATTAGGAATGAAAAGTCTCAAAAGGTTTTACAAAATAATTACCACTAGCACCACCACAACAGCCTTTATTACAAGAGAGAGCTGAAGCAAATTTGACAAAATGTGAAAGATTTGATCAATCAAGATGTAAAGGGTTTTAGAGTGTTCATTGTAGTACTCTTTTGTGAAGGTTTGAAATTTTAAGATTTATTTATTTGACAGAAGGGGAGAAGGGAAGCATATGGTGGGGGGAGGGGCAGAGAGACTAGCAGACTCCCTGCTGAGCACAGCTCATGCAGGGCTGCATCCCAGGACCCTGAGGTCAGGACCTGAGCTTAAGTCCAATGCGTAACAGACTGAGCCACCCAGGTACTCCTTGAAATTATCAAAATAAAACTTAACAAATTCAGCACATCTAGAGGTTAGGGGTTTTAAATGAAGATGAAAGTGGAAGGAGCTCAGTGTAATGTTAATTAATCCACTGATTGAATGTTTTACTAATTAATCAGGATGAACTCACCTTGTTTTATAAATTAATGTCATCAAAAAGGTTGTTGGCCAATTGGTTTTTTTTAACCAGGGTTTTTCTGTTTTGCAGTCATTTCTAACACTCTCTAATGTCTATATTGATACAGTAGGCATTTTATAAGATACAAGCAGTAATTTGAAGTTGAAAGAATGTTAAGCTAGGAATTGGAAGTTTGGCTTGGAATCTAGACCGCCATTGACTAGCTCTGTGAACTTCGGTTTATCTACCTCATCTGGGAAGATGCATCTGCAAAAGGATTTTACAATTGCCTCACTTGTAAATAAAGGGGATGGAGTGATTTTGATTGTTAAATCCTAGCTGGATTGACTGAATACAAGGTCATTTATGAAGATCTTTACAAATAGAATATACTCTTGCTGTGAGTATATTTTGAATGTGGTGCTGACTGATGTCCTTTACTCTGGCCATTGTTTTCCAGAAAGTAACTGACTTTTTTCTGTGTCTGGTTACATATTTTCTAAGTGCCCCCACCCTTTGGAAGAGTTACTGAACAGTGAAATGACTGAGAGGAACAGAAAGATAGCAAGGAATAGTTCTCTAGAGATTTATAGTCCGTTTCTTTTTCCTTAGTAATGCTATCCACATACTGAAAGAAGTCTCAGAAGTACTTATTTGCTAAATAACACTACAGTGATTCTATAGCAAACTTTTTTCCCCTTTTGTGTTCCTTCAGTAAGATTTTCTTTTCTTTATTTTTTTATTTTTTTATTTTTTTTAATTCAAGCAAACTCAGGGCAAGATTTCAAACTTTTCTACTCAAGTCGTGGCATAATTAATTAACATGAAACCTTAACAAGAGGTCACAGCAAAACAACCACCAGCAGGATTGAATAGCATATGATATATCTTTAGTATGCAAGGTCGAAATGGTGCTTTAGAGCAGCAGTTTTTAAACTTTTGAGGACAGGAGTGAGGGAAAGAGTGGATAGGATTTTATTTTCATTTCTTTCACAGAGTAGCTCTGTGTTTGTTTTAGATACTAGGCTTCCAAAGGCTTTTAGGAGTAATACTTGGATTTCTTTCTTTTTAAAAAAAGGTCAATTATTAGAAATATATTGAAGGGCTTCTTTAAACATCATTTCAGCTTAAGTAACAAGGTGACCTAAATTATTATCTACTAAGCAGAATATTTTGGTTTGTTAACAGAAACAGATATGCAGTATGCAGCCAAAGTATACCGTGATGATCGGCTCCGAAGGAAGGCTGATGCCTTGAGCATGGACAACTGTAAAGAATTGGAGCGGCTGACCAGTATTTATAAAGGAGGATGAACTGGGATTGTATTTATAACTTTTAGCATTCTCTTTATTTTTTCTGTAAGTAAGTTTCGTTTCATCCTGAGAGCTAAAGAAAAAGATTGTATGTTAAAAACTAAACTGCATAGTTGGTCCCTGAAATCTTGGACTGTTTATGACCTACTGGCTCCTTTGAATAGTAAGGAACTGAAAACTAAAATTAATATTTTAGTTATGCTTCTGGCAACTATTTTCATTTTAAAAGCGTATATTATTCCTAACTAAAAATGTCTTGAGAAAGGATTATCACACCTGTAGCAGTTTCCAGTTTTAGTGATTCTCCACGTTTCCTTTGGTCATGTAAATATTTATGGAATGATCATTTTGTATATGGGTTACTGGATTTTTATTTAAATTCTTTTAGCATTTAACTCCATGAGACACTTTAGTTTAAACTGATAGAATAAGTGTTCTGTGACAAAATTACATTTTTCTTGTCAGATGTTGAATGTTTGTGAAGTTTAAGCAACGAAACTTTTTCAAAAAGAAAAGAAAAAACAAAAAAGCTCTTTAACTGTGTAAATCTTGTAGCATTATCAGCTTAGAGGGAATTGATATTTTTAATATTGCCATTATAATCCAGAATATATATTGAGATAAATGAACTGGTGTAGAATATCAGTTTGCTATTTAGTTTTATGAATTGCTAAGCCATGCATAGAAAAGAAATGCTATACTGATAGATTTTAAAGAAAATATGAGATGGCTATATAAATATTAAACAAAAAGGGTCTTCAACAGTAAACTGCAGTTATGTCATTTCTAATTCTAGTAATTCAAAGGCTCCCAAATGTTTATATGTCTGTCTTTGAAGGCTGCTATGATTCATGAAGAAAAGAACCCACCTGTTTTGCCCCCATGGAAATTTTAGTTTCTTCTTAGTGATCATTTAAGCAGGATCCAAAGTTAATGGGTTCTTCTACAAATGAGTAATAAGAGAAAAATACTACTAAAATGAAGCTTTGTGCCTTTTTAACCTGATTGCCAACTCTTAAATATATAAGTGGAGTACAGCACACTACTTGATCAGAGCATGATCTGTTTGGCCACATGCAACAGTGAGAAGAAATACGGCAGCAGGTAGGTAGAATAGTGACTTTATAGCAAGTCATCCTTATAAAATTCTGAGCTACAAACTATTCACCATTGAGTCATTCAATTAATCTTATAGGAATAAGCTCTCTCTAATTCAATACATAATATAAATTAGAAAAGTAAGCTGGAAATTGAAGTTCTTGGTGCCTGTATATTCAGTACGAAACAATTTGATTTCTAGTCTTCTATGTTTAACAGTTGTAATATTTTAATGATTTTCCTTCATACTCAGTTAATGGGACACAAATGCATCTTTGGTAGTTTTTTTGTGTGTGTGAGAGCATGCTAGTTTGAGTGGCTCTGTTCTTCTGTTTAAAGGTTTTTGTTGTTGTTGTTTTCTGACTGTAGTTGATTTTATAGCATCTGTTGAATAAAACTGCTAAAATGACCATTCTTTTTAAAATGTTCTCTTGTATCCCCTTTTCCAGGTGAATCAGTAGAAATATCTGAATTAATTAATGAGTTAAACTAAACAACCTACTGCCCTAGGAAAACTGGACAGCTTCACCAGTTTTATTTTACAAATGCGACTTTTAAATTAAAAAAATAGCAGTGCTTAAAATACAAATTAAATCTGTTCTTGAGCCTGCAGAATCAATTTTTAAAAAATAAGGTCATAACATTCTAATTAACTTTGAAAGTTCATATACATCAGAAAAATTACAAAAATTTGAATGAAATAATTTAATCCATTCATTTTTCCAGTTTTAATGAGAAATCTACACTATTGTGATTGACACTAATGTGAATCGAACTCTTTTTGAGTGATTCTTTTTCCCTTAATCTTGGCTTTAAAGGGATAGATGAAGTTATCAAGTTAAGTGAAGTTATATATTATGAAGTCATATATGGCTTTTGGACAGTATTATATTTCAGTTGCATTGCTGCATTTCATCACATTTCATAAAATGACGGGGAAATGTGTTTGATAAAATCAAATTTTCAAACAACTATGTGAAATAACTGATTGAGTGCCTGATAATTTAAGCCACATATAAAGTATGCAAGGAAATATTAAGTCCTAATGTCATCCATATTTTGGTGAGAAGGTCCAACTAAGTGTCTTAGAATTTTGGGTTAATTCTACAAAGTAAGAAGATATGAACTATCTTGAGATGTAAGATTTTCATGTTTGCTACTCTTACGATAAAAATCTCAACATTTTACCATCTTATTTTTACTACACAAGCTTTGCAATTTCATTTGATAACTTGTACTGTTCATTTTAACCATTGCCTGAAAGCTCTCAATCTTTGAGTAGTGCTTTACTAGCTTTTCTAACTGGTATTTTAGAAGTTTGGTAGCAACTATATTTATTAATGCTTTACATTTTTATCTTTTTACACATACATATAAACATTATCCTTGTGAGGATTTGGGATAAAGTAGATAGTATCTTTTCTCCTCCTGTTTTGATTCCTTAGTTCCCAAGTAGACTGGTGCTAGTTGCTTATAAGGTTGAGAATTTATTTTGATCCAATCTGAGAATTTCATTCTCAATGAGCAAATTCAAATTTAATCCATGTAATAAATAAAAACAATGTATTTTAGGAACAGATTGCATTTGAATGCTTAAATAAGTATTTGTTTCAAAATGACTGCATTTTTCTTTATAACTTACAGAAATTTGGTAGAGAAGAATAAATCCTTAAAGCAAATATATGCCAGTGCATTACACCACTCTGCTTTCGTGTCAGCTCAGGTGTTCACAGGAACAGAAATGTGGAGTCCCAGCCCTTTACTGTGATTGCACTTTTAAACCTAAGTTGTCTTCCTTTTAATTCTTCAGTTCCACTAGTATGTAAAATAGTGTATAGTGAGAAAAATGGTTACCTTCTTAATTTCTTTTTGACCATAAATAGTTTTAAATGCAGCTGTTACTTAATAACTGTGACATATTATTCATAATGTTTTCCCATATATTTCCTTAAAAAAAAATCTTCTACCTGTGGTAAGGCAGTGAAATATTTTTTGATGTTGACCTGAGAACCAAATGAGCCATCTTGCCAGTTAAGTAAGTGTTATGTCAAAGGACCCTATGGTTCAAAAGGAGAATCTGTGTATTCATTTAGCTTCCCTAAATGAAGCTTAGGTTTAATACTACCCCTATTACCATCTGTCTTCATCCTGAGTGAAACAGACCAAAAGAGCATTCATAATCTTTTCTTGTCTGAACAGAAAAACTTCTGAAAATGAACAATAAATCTGAATTTTAATCTTTACTAAATAGCTAAAAAAACTGTACCTGTTAGCCCATTGGACTATGCCTGAAGTCCATAAAATTCTCTAAACCAATGAAAAAGTAAAGAGTAGTGTAACAATAACATACAAAACTTTTTAAATTCTAATTTGTAATTACAAAGAAAAAGTGAGTAGAATGAGAATCTTTAAAGAATTCTTGCACGTCCCTTTAATAATCTGACAGGCAACACAGTTCTAGAATTCAGGCTTCCTTTTTGGTTTCCATTACTATTAAATAGATTTTCATATAAATGGAAACATTTTCCCTCAAAACATTAATTCAAAACATACTCCTTATATTAAGGATTCTATAACCATGTTTTTTGTAAGTGTCCTATGTGTAACTTTTTCCTGTTGGTACTTGATTCATTCTCATTTAATTTTATTATCTGCTGGTTTTGGGGCCAATGGACTTGTGAATATTCTGTGATGTGTCCATGTATAGGTGTGTATATATATATACATATATATATATATTTTTCCAGCTAATACCTCAAATGTGTGATTGTTTAATATATACCACACTATGTTTGCACAGAGCAGGGCTTCCATTAGCAGTGGATATTCTCATTTCTAACTTTGAAAATCATTCCACAGAATTCTGTTGGTGTGAATTCTTCCCATTGATCATTTTCAAATTTTAAAGCAGAGATTCCTATTAGAAGGCCCATATTTCAAATATAATTGTATGTTTCTGTACCTAGCAATGGAAATATGTAGGGGTAAGAAGTGTTTCTTGAAGTGTCTAGTTTAGTAAGTTATTATTAACAATTGGGATTACTGGGTTGCCGAGCTGTCTGGTAACTGCTCAGCGATGACAACCAGCATGATTTTGAGCAAATCTCCTTCACTTTGGCACAGGAGTCGGGACATTCCAGTCTCATTCTACTTTGCCATTTAAGAGTACCACTAAAATAATAGAGGTTTTCCGGTGACACTGGAGTATTTTAAGCATCGATTTCAAAATGAATTGTTTTTGAGTTGGCTGACTATACCAACGAGAAGAAAGAAACTCCACATAAATTATATTTTGTAACTTATTTATATTAAGAAATGCTTCTTACCTATTTTTGTTTTCATTTTTTTGGATGGCTACATAAGACTTTCTTCCATTTAAGGTTTAAATCATGTGTTGTTTAAAAGCTGCAGGTAATTTTCAAGGTGTGATGAAATTTTAATGGAAGCCTTGTACCAGTTAAGTGAAACTGGCAAAGGAGATCTTACTTTGTCTATAGTGCATTCAAGATTATACAATTAGGTTTAAAAATGTCTGATTTGTAAAATACTTAGTGTTATATCAGACTTATAAAATAAAATTTTCTGTGTGAGAACTCTGTTAAAGAAAATGCATTTGATTTTTAATGAATGTTCTGCTGAATGATTTGTGATGAATTTTTGTCTTTCAGTCTCTGCAGTTTATCTCAATATATGAATAAAAAGAAGGTCTGTTCTCACTGTAAAGGATGTGTTTTTATCATCTTTTATATTCTTAATATGCACTTTCTTTCACTCACTAAACCATTCAACAAATGTATGAATGCCTGCTTTATCCCAGGCAGTGAGCTGAGTGCTGGGAATTAATCGCTGAACAAGACAGAAATCCTTATGGAGTTTACATCTAGCCAGGAAAATCAATGTCAAATAAATAACTAATTATGATGAATGCTACAAGGAAAATTACAAGGTACAATGAGAACATATATCTGGAAGACTTAACCTACTCTGGGAGGATCAGGGAAAGTTTCTCTGAGAAAAGGAGCTTAAACTGAAACCCAAAAGATGAAATAAGTAGGAGTGAGGTGAATACTAGAGATACATTTCAGGCAGAATGTGCTAAGTTGATAAAGCCATAGAAACTTTACAGAAGTGAAAACAAACTTGCACGGAAACAAACTCATATGATTTTTTTTTAAGATTTTATTTTTTTATTCATGAGAGACACAGAAGGAGAGGTAGAGACTCAGGCAGAGGAAGAAGCAGGATCCATATAGGAAGCCTGGGACTCCATCCCAGGACTCAGATCACGCCCTGAGCCAAAGGCAGATGCTCAACCACTGAGCCACCCAGGCGTCCCAACTCATATGATTATAGCATAGGAAAGACAGGGTAAGTTAGAGAATTAAAATAAGATAGGAGCCAAGTTCCATAAAACCACATATAAGTGATGATGATGATTGGAATTTATCCTATGCCAATAGAAAACCCTTTGATATTTTTAAGAATGGAGTTACATATGAGATTTGAGTTTTTAAAGTATCATTTTAGGGTTGTGCAGAGAAGACTGGAGGGTAAAAGTGAATGTAGGGAGGATAGGAAGTTATTGGCAAAGGACAGATGATCATGGTTTGATCTAGAGTAGAAATACAGATAACTGAATGATTTTGAGAGAGATTCAGGAGGTAGAGTCAAGAGAATTATTTGATTGATTGGATTTGGGATAAATAGAGGCAGCAATTAAAAACTTCCCAAAATTCTGGCTGTGAAAAAGAGTAGATAGAGAAGGATGTCAGCTGAAAGAGGATGTGGTTTCTAAAGAAGGCTTTTATTTTTTCAGTTATTAATTACATGAGATCTTATTGCATGAGAGATCTGTTTTATTCTGTTATTTTTCATTCTGTTATAAAGGGGCAGGTAGAAAGTGAAAGAGTAATACCAGTAAGAGTAGTACCAGTAAGTGCCTGATATGTCCAAGAGGATATTATGTCCATTGGAAGAATTATTTTAGCTAAGCGACCACCAGCATTCTTTAAGAAAGGGACGCATGGAGGATGGGTGCAAAGGCAGGTAGATTTGTAGTGTTGGTTAGTAAGATGTCATGCCTTTCATTGGCTTGATGCAATGATGCATTGGCAGGGTAAAGTCGGGGAGGGGAAAAGAAAAATAAACAGAGGCTTAGAAGACAAATTGAAGAAATTGTTTTTTCACTGAGTCAGCTGATGAATGCAAAAGGGTTTTTATGAGTCCCAGATTGGTGACAGAATTTACAATCTATTTAGTTGTTTATTTTCTCCAGTCTAACCCATCAGCCAAGGCATGAGCAGTGGAATACAACTCATCAAACTCATCCAGAGTTGGAGTTCTGTCAGGCTGAAGGTAGGGGAGTTTAAGATGTTGACATGTGAGTGATCCATTGATTGTGATTGTTTATTGTATGCAAGCCAGAGATCGTTTGAATTAGTGATTTCTCAGGTGACTGCCTGAATCCAGGGTGTGAGGACAGTAAGTGATAGTATAAACGAGCAAGTTATTGCCTATGACTTTATAATTGTATTCTCCATGGGCCAAATCCCAAATCATAGCCAGAATCAGTATTAGCAAAACATTTTCCAATTTGGCCAATCTAAGTGATAACATTTTCATTTTTGTATGTTGGAAAATCAGCAAGACTCTCCTTCCCATGAGTTTGTTTATTTTTAAAATATTTTATTTATTTATTCATGAGAGACCCCGAGAGAGAGGCAGAGGGAGAAGCAGGCTCCATGCAGGGAGCCTGATGCGGAACTCGATCCTGGGACTCCAGGATCACACCCTGGGCTGAAGGCAGACGCTAAACCACTGAGCTACCCAGAGATCCTGATAATTTTTTATAGGAAAGAAGAATTAAAAAAAAAAATTTCTAATGGCTGAGTAATATTCCTCAGCCATTAGAAACGACAAATACCCACCATTTGCTTCAACGTGGATGGAACTGGAGGGTATTATGCTGAGTGAAGTAAGTCAGTCGGAGAAGGACATTGTATGTTCTCATTCATTTGGGGAATATAAATAATAGTGAAAGGGAATATAAGGAAAGGGAGAAGAAATGTGTGGGAAATATCAGAAAGGGAGACAGAACGTAAAGACTCCTAACTCTGGGAAACGAACTAGGGGTGGTGGAAGGGGAGGAGGGCGGGGGGTGGGGGTGAATGGGTGACGGGCACTGAGGGGGGCACTTGACGGGATGAGCACTGGGTGTTATTCTGTATGTTGGCAAATTGAACACCAATAAAAAATAAATTTATTATAAAAAAATAAATAAAAAGAAAAAAATAAAAATAAAAAATAAAAATTGAGAGGTCCTAGGCATATACAAAAGCTAAGAGAAACTTAAGCTAAAAATAAGCAGAAACAAAGGCTTTTGATGCAACCAATAAAGTTAGAACTTTTACAACATGTACATATTTAACTGTTTAATGTATTATATTTATGGTATACTATTTCTCTAGAATGCTGTGTACTAGAAAATTTGAATAGTAAGATAAAATTTTGTGTGTGTATGTATACAGTTTCTACTAATTTCTTCCTGAACCTCAGGGATCAGCTGGTATACCCCCTTGGAGAACTGGTACATAGTGCTGATAATCCTTTAGGCTGGTAAATATTTTCCCTAGTCTTATACCAGCAGCAGTGAGTAAATTCAAAACAGATCCATAATTCAAAAACCCCCACACTTGGAAATTAGAAATCTAAGTTCTTTCAATTTGAGGATGTAGTGATATTTGGAGAGTTTAGAAAGCTATGCTCTCCCTTTTTTGCCACCCAAGAAGAAAAAAAATCAGTATTTTCCAGGTCAATTATCATTTATCAAAGTCATTAGGATGGATGTTAAGTGAAAAATAGCACTTCCGGAAATTAAAAGAACTTGCTAGAGTTCATGTTTTTATTTGCCTCTAAACTTGGGCAACTAAGAAGTTGTCATCAGGGCCAGAATTAACAGTTTCTTTTAATCACTTTTATTCCACAGATGCTGAATGAGTGCCTACAGAATGCAAGACATTTAGTCATTGCAGGAAACTGGAAAAAATCCAAAACATGACCCAGCCTTCTAGGTGTTAGGGTTTCATTGGGAAAACAAATCAAAACTATGACACATAAATTATGCACAAATATCAATTATTCTAGGTAACATATAGTAGCATTCAAGAGAATGTGATATGTGAGAAGATACTGTCAGAAAACAAGATTTACATATCTAAGGTTGGGCAGCTCGGGTGGCTCTGCGGTTTAGCGCTGACTTCAGCCCGGGGTGTGATCCTGGAGACTTGGGATCGGGGGAGGTCCCCCATCAGGCTCCCTGCATGAAGCCTGCTTCTCCCTCTGCCTGTCTCTGTGTGTGTGTGTGTGTGTGTCTAATGAATAAATAAGTAAAATATTTTTAATAATAAATAAATAAATATCTAATGTAGATATTACATTATCTGGGTGGCTCAGTCAGTTAAATGACCAACTCTTGATTTCAGCTCCCAGGTCATGATTTCAAGGTCATGAGATTTACCCCCTACATCGGGCTGTGTGCCCTGGGCATGGAGCCTGCTTAAGATGCTGTCTCCTGGGACACCTGGGTGGATTAGTGGTTGAGCATCTGCCTTCAGCTCAGGGCCTGATCCCAGGGTTGGGGGATTGAGTCCCACATAGGGCTCCCTGTGGGGGTCTGCTTCTCCCTCTCCCTCTATTTCTGTCTCTCTCTCCTTCTGCCCCTCCTCAACCCTGTGCATGTGCACACATGCGTATGTTCTTTCTCTCAAAAAATAAATACATATTTAAGGTAGAAAGTGAAGGGGTGCAGAACATGCCACCCCAAAATATGCCACTTAGGCATATTGATTATTTTGAACTGAAGGCACTAAGAAAACAGATGCAGGAAGGATTCTTTGATCTCTTTTACCAAAAAGCAGGTCTTAAAATTTCCTCTGAGAAAGGTGCCCTCTTACCAGGAAGAGAACATTCTTACCACCAAAGGCAAGACTGATGCCAAAATGGACCTGTACAAACAAGTCTACTAAATAATTTTTATCTGCCATTGGTTTCACGCATATATTTCAGAGTCACTGTCCCACAATTTACTGTCCCTTACCCAAGCCCCCTTTCTTGTCACATCTCCACAATTTGTTGTTCTTTGCATAAAAAGGTATTTAACCTGTGGACCTAATGATTTCTTTGGACCTTACTTCCTTCTGAAGACTGCCATATACACATAAGAATATTAAATAAATGTGTATGTTTTTCACCAGATAATGTATCAGTTTAATTCTTAGGCCCAGCCATAAAAACCTAAGAGGGTAGAAGTATGTTCTTCCTCCCCTGCAAGAGAAATAAACATTTGAGTTTAAAAGACCCTCCAGAACCAGTGTGGAGAAAGAATAACCAGTGATGGAAGGGTGAAGTAATCAACTTGGCTGGAGTACAGGATTCACATTAGAATGTATTTAGAAGTAAAATAGAATGCTTGTGTCAGTCTAAGACTGTCAACTTTATCAGTCTGCAGTGGTACATACATCGCTAAAGATTTTTTGAACAGCAGTAATGTGCATTGTTTTGGAAGGCTTATCTGGCCATTACTAAGTGGCTATTAATATCATCTTGCTAAATACAATAAGGGTTTGAATGAAGAATTGAAAGAATATAGATGAAAAAATCAGGAACAAAAGATTAGCAGTCCCAAACATGATACCTGACTAGTAGAATCATGGAAACAATACAGATACACATTAGGAAAAAAAGCTTAAATGAGAAATTTTTGGAGCTTTTGAGTCAGAGCTGACTAAAAGACATGTATGTAGAAATATCCAACAACCCACAAGCAGCTGAAAATGTGAACCTAGAATTCTGAGGAAAGGTGTAGACTTGGGACTCATTCTCAGGAAAATGGGAAAAGAGAAATACAGAAACCAAAGACAAGCTTTAAATGCCATCATCTAAAGAATCAGGAAGCAAACTAGACTGGGTGAGGACCGAAAATAAGTAATGCAGCATCCCAGAAGCTAAGAAGTCAAAGGGTTTAATTCAAATAAGAAAAAGGACGTGAACTTCAAAATGTGAGTTGCTATGGAACTGTCAAGTTCACTTGTAATAATTTGGTCATTTTTAACAGTTTAAACAGCTGTGTAGTTTACCATTTCATCTTCTCAAGGATAACCAGGAAATCAGTGTCCACCATGTCTTGGGCTAGAGTTAATTCCTATCGCCCTCCGACTTTTAGGGGTTGGGAGCTGAAGATGAGGAGTCCTCAAGTTCCCATAGCCTTCGTTTTCTTACCACCAATTGTAGGTTTTTGTTACATGTGCAAACGAGCACCAAACAAAATATTGTTACTCCTTAGAAGTCACAGCCTCCTAAAACATGAGCCGACGGCAGGTTATCCAGTATCTGCACAAGTTGAGTTGCACAGCTGTGAAAACTCCAGGAGGCCCAAGGCTCCTCTATTCAATCTAGACAGGCCCCTGCAGAGCACTCTTGAAAAAGCCAAGGCAGAGGCGGACATTGGGGTCAGAAACCTATGAACCCGGGACCTACCTTCCCCCCCTCCCCTCCCCTCCCCTCCCCTTTTTTCTTTCTTTTCTTTCTTTCTAGATTTTATTTTTAAGTACCGTCTTCAGCCAGTGGGGCTAGAACTCAGCACCCCGCGATCAAGTCCTATGCTCAATGGACTCAGCCAGCCGGGCGTCCCAGGCACCAGGGGCTTCAGGGCACAGGAATCCTGCATGCCGCTCAGCCTGTAAGCAACACCCCTTCAAACTCTCTCATCTGAAGATGAAAAAAGTCTTAAGATAACGGACCTTGAGAAACTAATGAAATGTACGCACCCTCCCCACACAACAACGTCGTCTCGCATACTTTTCCCGGGGCTCTTTAAGAGCCCGACGGTTTCCAGCGAAGCCCGCATCCACCAGCGAGCCGCCCCTCGTCCTTAAGCCTTGCGCAGGCGCAGGGAGCGGGCAGAGGGCTGGGGCGGGGCGGGGCGGGGCGGGGCCGGGAGGGGAGGGGCGGGGCCGGGAGGGGAGGGGCGGGGCGTGCCCGACGCCAAAGGCCCTCGCACCTCCCCGGAAATGCCGTGTCTTCGGGCCTCGGAGACAGAGAACTGCTTCCGGGAGCGCGGAGGAGGTCACAAGTCATGTGACGACGGCTTTCCGGGGAGACTTGTCTTTGAAACTGTCCCTGAAGTTACGGCGGAGAGAGCACCGCAGCCCAGAAAGCCAGTAACTCGAGCCGCTTCGCTCGGTATACAGCCGGGGCCCGCAGGGGGCGCGAGCGGTGAGACGGAGAGGGAGAGCACTGGCCTTCCCCTCTCCTTTGGGCCTACATGTCGGCGACTGGAGGGTGGAGTGGGCTGAGGTAGGGCATCCCAGCTTCCTTCTGGCTCTTTGGGAACTCCCACCTCGCTTGGGCTTCCCTGGTGCGAGTCCTAGAGCCACGGATCCTTGCCCGGCCTTGATGAGAGCCGACTCCGCTTATTAGGCTGGAGGTGAGAAGAGAGTGAGAAGAAGGTCTTGAGGGGAGAATCACCAGGAGTTTCTCTTCCAGGAGTGGAGATTGATCCTGCGGAAGAAAGGGGTTCGTCATGGCGGATGTGAGTTAACACACCCACACAAGAGGAAGCGGGGAGGGTGGGGAGTTTGCTGGAGGCCTACTGCGCGGGGAGAGGCAGAGCTTCCCGAGCAGAAATGAGTTTACTTTTAACCCGCCCACCGCCATGTATTTTCTGTAGACTCCGGAGTGAGTGACTAACATGAAGAGATGTTCTGGGTCCTGAGTTTCTGCCCACGGTGAGGGCGGAGGACGCCAAGGTGTCTGAGGTGGAGAAAATTGTACTCTTGCCACTCCCCAGTCCAGCGGGCGTTAAGAGAGGCTCTGAACACCATTTGAATTTCTAAATGGCGTTTTGCGGCTGTGTGAATCTACTTTTTCCCAGTAAAGTGGTCATGACGTGTCTCTAGATTCACTGGAGGCAATTTGAGATGATTTCTGACTGATAACCTCATTAGCACAGCAACAAAACCCAAATTCGAAGTTTAGGAAACTTGATTGTACTAGTTACTAGGAACAACAGGGAATTAACACTACGAATCTTTATATTTTACATCCTGTTATTATTTTACTTCTGTACATGCTGGGCATTCTTCGAAACACTGAACGTATGTAATTCTTACAACTTTCAGGAAGTAGGCACTGTTACTACCCTTGTGTTCTAGATGAGGATGCCAAGGCATAGAAAGGTGAAGTAACTTGCCTCAGGTTACACGGCTGGTAAGTTGTAGAGTCCAGGTACCAAGCCAGACAGTCTGACTCCAGAGTTTATGCTCTTAACCGCTAGGTTAAATGGTCATTAAACATTAATATGAATGTGATTTTTTTTTCTTTTTGGTTGCAAGATTATGTGTTTGAATATTTAGGAACTTTGTATGCCTTTACATACAGACACTTCATTTTTGGGGGTGTTTGTCATTATGTTCTTGAGACCTTATTCTCCAGGCATCGTCAAATCACTATATATCTATTGAGCATCACCTTGCAAAGGTTGTTGCAATAAGGGCTGTGGGTGAAATAACAACAATTAAGGTATAATTCCTCTCTTTAAGGGTTTTTAAATTTCTTTTTAAGGTATAGTAAGCAGGTGATCATAAATGTATATACATTATTGTGTGAAAATTCGAAGAAGAGAGGGATTACATCTGGTTTGTATTTATCAGGAAAGCTTATTTGGAGTATTTGGTGGTTGAGATGAGCTCTAAATAAGTAGCATTTTTTCTTAAAATTCTTTAATAAAGAATTATTATTAAAATGAATAGTATAAGCAAAGTTTGAGAGATAGGAAAGGGAAAGAGATGTGTGTGGAGGAGCTGTGAGTTGTCCACTTTTGCTGGGGCTGAGGTTATGAGGGTGTGGTAGGAAGCAAGACTGTAAAATTAGGTGTTGACCGTATTGTAGAGAGGCTCAAATATTAAAAGAATTTGTAGAGAATTTTTTAAACAGTGGAGAGCCACTCAGATGTTGGTTCTCAGCCTTGGCTGCACACAGAATCATCTGGCACCTCTAACCCAGGTGAAAAAGTACAATAATATGGCTACTAGCATTGTAGAATTGTATGGGATAGAAATGGGAGACCAGCATACCAGTTGGACTAGCACAAGTCATAAATAAAAAAGTGAACCTGAATTATAATGTCAGTTGAAAAGGAGAGGAAGAGATCATTTTAAAAACATTTGACGTCACAAATCATTTAGAAGTGATAAAGGTGATGTTATTGATGTTATTAGGGTTAAATGTTACTCTGTGTTTCAGACCTGAATAATGGGATTGGTAGTGCCATTAGTGGAAACAATAAGAGATTGAGGAAATCTATATTTCACAAGAAATGTTATGAGTTGTATTTTAATGTGTGTGTTTAAGATAAGAGCAGAGGTTAAGATGGTGATGATAACATAAAATAAAATGAACATTCAGGTTTAGAGAATAGTAGGGATTAGAGGTTCAAAACAACAGATACCTGATTTACCTAGGTAGACCTCATAATTGATACCTAGATTGTCAGTGAAATTCACCAGGTGAGAAAGTGTAAGGAGAGGAAATAAAATAGTGTTTAATTTCTTTAGTCCCAGCTCTCTTCCATGCTTAACACTTGACACACATTGTCATTTACTGTAGTCATGAAAACAAATGGAGTTTCAGAGAAGTGAGTTTACCCATGATTGTTAAAGTGACATTAGAAGGCTTATCTGTGGACACAGAAAGATGTTTATAATACATTCTCAAGTGAACAAGACAGTGGCAACAGGATGTAAAATAGTATGAAAAATATGATCTAATTTTACAGCTAATATGTATTTGCTATATTTTTGTCCAGATAGGCTAATTAGTTTACATACATCTTCTCAATAAATTTTAACAACAGTCTTATGACATAGGTTCTGTGATTTATCCCTTCTCAACAAATAATGAAACTGGAGCTTAGAGAAAAAGGCTAATAAATAACTTGTTCCAAGTCACACAACTAGTATCAAAATCAGAAAGAAAACACAAGAAAGATTATGTGAGTGACAATTTAAAGTACCTGAAATGTGGGTGGGACAGTAACTAGAGAACCAGTACAAGGCATATTATTATAATGTGATTTCTTATATTCTCTTTCAGGACCTAAAGCGATTCCTGTATAAAAAATTACCAAGGTAAAAAATTACTAATTTGTTATTAAACAAATTCTGCATAATATATATTGATTTTATGTAACATTTCGTTTCTGTATATTATAGACTAGTATGTATATTATGCTGCTGTTTAGCATTTTCACATATTTGACATTAGCACAAGAAATATCCTTTGAATTTGCAGATAAATAATATGAGGCTTAGAGAAGTTATGTGACTTGTCTGAAGTTAAACAGCTCATGAATGCCAGAGGGCTAGAAGTTAGATTTCTTGTCACTTGAGAGTTCTTTCAAATATACTGTCAGCAGTTTACTGGATTATACTTTAAAGTAGTTAGAGCAGTTTTAAGGGGAAAAACCCTAAGAACATGCCTTTCCTCTAGTATCATTTTTAAGACCTAATTGCTGAGTCTGCATAACCCAAAAATGCTGGATATAGACAGCATTCATACTTGGAAAAATCACAAAGGTTTCTTTTGCCTGCACCCAGTCCATTCGATGCACCAGTATCAATTAGGTTCTGTGTGGACGACAGCAAACTTCCTTTTAGATATTTTTGTGGTTCAAAGAACTTTGTCACTTTAGTTGTATTAAAATTCACATTTAGCTTAGTGTAAAGTAATACCTGAGAGTTAAGAATATGAGAAAGAGAATACAACTTGAAACATCCATTTTTATATTTCAGCATTACTGAATGACCTTTGAGGTGTAAAAGTGAGATTTTTTTTTTTTTTTTTTTTTTACTTTTTTAAGAATTCTCCAAATGTGTGAATTTTAAAAGATTTTGGATGTCAATTTATTTCTGTAGGTAGGTTAAAAAAAAAAATTCTCTTGTTTGGATTTTTGCGTGAATTGTTTGACGTGGTTTGCCTATTGACTTGTGCCTTTACCCTGGCTGCAACCGGTAGAAATTAATGACCTTGTCTCCTGGGTTTGATTTATGTATATTTTTCTATATTCAGGAAGAACATACTATTGAACTGTTAAGTAACTGTTACTTCTGGTTTCATGTTAATGTAGTACTTGAATTCATTTTCACTCTCTTCCTTCTAGTACTTGCAAAACTAGAGCACTGATTCTGTTCTTAACATGATGAACAGGCTTTGCTTGGTAGTTCAGGGCCATAAAAATGACTGTACAAGCCGAAACCGTCCAAAGCAATTTTAGTAATCCCTGGGGAAAATGACAGTTGTTTTGTGACCTTTAGAAGATTTTGTCAAAACATTAAAACCTTTTGTTGGTTCTGTTTGAAGGGATAGAAACAAATGCTAAAACCAATATTTGTTTAATACACCACAATTTAAAAACAGTGGAAATACTGAGGATTACAGTGTTAGTTTCTTTGTAGAAAACTTCTCAAGTGTGGTTTGAACAGTGCCTGCTTCTTTGCATATATAGTAAAATATATGAAAGGTAAAACCTTAAGATAAGGAGCAGGCATCTTTTCTGTGCCTTGGCAAATTGGCATACTCCTTTCTAAATGTGGATCAGCTTCCACCATTTTGTCCTTTGTACTGTTGATGTTCAGAGTTTTTTGCCAGCATCACTTCCTCTGGGAGATTTTCATCCTTTTCATCACAGCCCACTTTCGTAAATTCTGTCAGTAAGTGCACTTTCACGAAGCTCCTCTAACTGCACGTCTTGTGCACAACAGTAAAAATGTCAGCATTCTTTTGGCCAGTTATCTCATCTATGAGTGCTTGCTTTCTATTTGAATTTCACTTCCAGCATTGTCACCTTTACTTCCTTTGCTGTATTTCATCTTTATTAGCCAGTTCCCTATTTCAGTTCTGTTTTTCTTTTTAATGTCATATGCTTTTTCATTGGAAGACAAGGAGATAATAATACTCCATGCTTTACTGTCCCTGCATAAACTAAGTAACAGATGCTCAGTGACCAGTCACCGACACACTTTGAAAGAAGTGATGGGACAGTGTGCATCTGTCATTTACAGTTATTCACACAGTGATTTGTGTGAAGAGTTAGTGGAGTTTGTATTGTATGCCGTTACTCACTTAATACACCGTACTTCCTGAAATTTGAGCCATCCTGTCAGGGAGAGTGGAATTATTTCATTCAACTGTGGTAACTATAGTCCACATTGGAACTGTACAAAATGAAGGCTTTCTGTACTTAGGCTTTCTGTATCTGCCTCGTTGGAGGTTTAGCATATTGAATGGATGGTAAAATTGACCAGTAGGGTTGGAAAGATACCACACTGGCAACAAAATATAGGAGCAGAAGCCTAGTTGATATTTGTAAAAAGAGTATTTGTAAGAGTGTGATGAAAATCTTTCTATAGTAGAAGAAAGGGATTAGGACCATATGTTTGTTTTGGTTTGGTTTGGTTTTCCCCCACCACACAGTTCCCCTCTTGAAGGCACCCATTACCCTCGAAGTTAATTTACGCACCTAGAAACAAGCAGGTAAATAAGCACACATATTTATACATGTACACATAGGTCTTGGTTGAGGCTATTAGGACAAAGTGTACCATAGATTGGATTTCCTATAAATAAGTGAAATTCTCACAGTTGTGGAGGCTGGAAGTCCAAGATCGAGGTGCCAGCATGGTTGGATTCTGGTGAAGGCCGCTTTCTGAGTTGCACATTATAGACTTCACCTATCTCCATATGGTAGAAGGAGGGCTAGCTAGTCTCTAGCCTTAAGTAAGGGCACTATTCCCATTCTGAGGGCTCCACCCCATATCCTAATTGCCTCCCAAAGGCCCCACCTCTAAATACCATCACATTGGGATTAGGGTTTCAACATACAAATTTTGGGGGTGACATAAACATTTAGTCCATTGCAACAATACATATGTGTGCCTACCCTTGTTATTATATAAGTTTTGTTAACTGTACACACACTATGCAAAACTATGTTTTTTCACTTAACAATATACCTTTGAGACCAGTCCTTCCCAGTGCATAACAAAAAACCTTATTTTTAATGGCTGCAAAGTATTCCATTGTATATGTGTGTCATAATTTATTGATCTTGTCTTTCTTAATAGTTAGGTTTTTTCCTATTTCAAGTGATGTTGCTGTTGATAACTGTACAAAATTGTTTCTGTGTGTACATGTATCTGTAGAATATACTTTTATTTAACTAGTTTTTAAGAAGAATTTCTTTTATACATTAACCTTACAGAGAAAAAAAAAAAACCATGCAGAGCACATTTTAATCTGTAGATAATTCCAGAATTGAATGATCATGAAAAGTAATACCAGTAAATGTTTATACATGGTTATTTCATCGTTCTTACTTTTAATGTGAAGTTCATAAATGATAGTGTTTATAACATTTTCTCAAATTTTAATAACACTTCTCTGACTTAAAAGTTTTTGCCACTGGGATCTTTAAAGTTTAATTTCAGTATCTTAATATGAAAATTCCTATTTCTAACTTAAAACATTAAGGTTAACAAAGAATGATCTGGGTTATAGTTATCATTGAACATATTTCTGAGCAGCAGTCTAGCAGTCTTGGATATTACAAGATTATAGGGCTGAAAGTTGGAGAATGTTTTCCCATTCTAATTTTTAACACTTAAGTTTTGTGCTCTCGGAATTCTCTTAAAGAGTTAACACGTAAACTGCCTAACTGTCAGTGTGTGCAGATGACATTCTGATGGCAATTAGTAATAATTAATATTTGTGAATTTTAACTATCAGTTTCTACTTTACATGGATTATTTTATTAAATTTTACAATAGCTACATAAGTAGTTATTCCCATTTCATATTTTTAACAGGTGCTTACAGAGGTTTCATAACTAGCTCAGGGTGGTTTAAATAGTAAATGTAGGAGAGCCTAGACTGGACTATACAGTCACAGGTTTGATGATTCCACTTACTGCTTATTAGGCATAACTAAAAAGATTGCTACCAGACAGACCTTCATTCTTTCCAACCTGTTCCTTCAGCCTAGAGCAGTCTTTCTGTCAGTCTTCTGACCAGTGCCATAACACCTCAGCTTAACTACCACTGCCTTCCCTGACCCACTTGTCTAAATCACCCCCCTCTTCTAGGCTCTCATACCCCACAGATATCTTGATGGCACTTAATACCATTGTCACTATAGCTACTGCTGATGATAACCTGTCATACTTTCATAAATAATGGAAAGATAATTAGCCATTTTAATGGAGAATTATCTGTGTTTTAGATCTTTATCAATAGCATAAATTGGTAAGGATTATAAGGCATGGTTATTCAATTTCTGGAAGTTTTGGCAGAAATTTAGGAACTTACGAGGTCAGCAACTGAGTTGACAGTTTTTCAGAAATATACTTGAAAATCCCCGTAATGACTTTAAGGTACATATTTTGAGAAAATGAAATGCTTCATAATATTTTAACTTCTTTTTTTTCTTTCTAGTGTTGAAGGGCTCCATGCTATTGTTGTGTCAGATAGAGATGGAGTCCCCGTTATTAAAGGTAAAAACTGAGCCTGAGCCACCTGCATGTCAGTGTCATGTTTGCCTTTTTTTTTTTTTTTTTTTTTTTTTTTTTTTTAGATTTTATTTATTTATTCATGAAAGACACACAGAGAGAGGCAGAGATACAGGGAGAGGGCGAGGCAGGCTCCCTGCAGAGATCCTGATGCAGGACTCAATCCCAGGACCCCAGGATCACAACCTGAGCCACCCAAGTGCACCTCATGTTTGCTTTTGAATAAAAACATATTTATGTCTGAGTAGGGCAGAAGGTAAGCATATAAAAGCTACTTCAGTAAATTTAGGCGATGGTCTCAGTTTAGGGGGAGATGTTTGCTTTTGTATGTTGAAGGCTGGGTTGGAGTTTATAACTTACTACATTTTGAATGGATTGTGTCATCATCAAGAGTTTAAACATGGGTTTATCACAAGCCCAATTTTGCATTAGAGACATTTGTGGTATAATGTAAACATTAGTAAATAGTGCTCAGACTAAGCATGTATGCAGCTGTATATATTATACACACACATTTCCCTAATATATAATTTTTGATCAGTACTACTGGTGGTTGTGGGATAAACTTCCGTACATTTGAATTCACATATATTGGTTTTTTTGTTGTTGTTGAGTCTCTGTTAATTTTCTCCTTCTTTCCTAGAAATAAGATATTTTTTAAACTGCTAACTTCACAATTACTTTAATTAATTAGACTCTAACAAGACTTTCTCGCCTAAAGAAGAGCTTGTTAACCTAAAAACTATTTTTTTTCCTTGATTTTCAGCCTTTTTTTTTTTTTTTTAGGTTTTATTTATTTACTTATTTGAGAGAGAGAGCACTAGGCATGAGAGCAGTGTAGAGGAGCAGAGGGGGAAGGAGAGGGACAAGCAGACTCTGGCCAGAACCAGGAGCCTGACATGGGGCTCAGTCTCATGGCCATGAGATCATAACCTGAGCTGAAATCAAGTCAGTCACTTAACTGACTGAGCCACCCAGACGCCCCTCAGCTTTTTAAAATATATATGATGTCACTGCATCAGTGTGTATTAAGACTATTTTTACTACTTGTTTCTTAATATGTCATCACATGGATGTTCCTAGTTCTTTAGGGATGCTGTAATAGATTTACCAAAGAAAGATTAAGTAATGTTCTTTACATTTATTTTCCACCTGAGGTTATCATCTGTGTCAGATAATTTTAGACTTTAGAATTCAGAGAAAGTTTAGAAATCACCTAATTTAGTTCTTTCATTTTGTAAACAAAGATGGTCAAGTGCAAAAAGTACATCGTTAGTTCAGAGTTACAAGTGAGTCAGTAACAAGATAGTAATAGAACCAATTATCTTCTGATGTGTGGTTCAGTGTGCATTCTAAGCCACCATACCATGGGCAAGTAGTCACCTGCCTTTTCACCTTTTCTCAGTTCTGGTATTGAGGGCTTTGAACAAAATCAAAATAATGTTGGAGATTTCCCAGCTCTAATGTTCTTTCTTAGGATCTCTGTATTAAGGCCTTAAGCTCTGCACTTATTGGTAGAACTAACTCCATTCAGGCCTTATAATGAGTGAAAGAAACTTAAAACAAATGGCTAGCTGCAAAATTATTAAATATCTTCAAGTGATATGTTATAGGTTTTATGAGAGCAAAGGTTTTCTGGAAGCTTTTTTCATTATTATATTCTGACTTGGCTCTCAGTTAACCAGAACATTTAGTTTATTAAATGTACTGATTAATTTGTGTTTTAAAGTAGGTATTAAGAAAATATATACATTTAGAATTCTTTGAAAAAAATTACGAGGATCAGTATTTCCTCCCTTAGTTAGGATCATTCAGTTTCTCATTGAGCAGTTTTTCTCACCAAAATGGATGAGACCCAATTATTGATATGATCTTCAGCATTGTGAAGCATAGTACCTCTTGTGCTCAATATTTTCACTGATTTATGTTTTTAAAAAAAAGTACGATAAACTTCTATCATATCCACTGCATTGATTTTTATTTAAATCATTTGTATTTCCAGTGGCCAATGATAATGCTCCAGAGCATGCTTTGAGACCTGGTTTCTTATCTACTTTTGCCCTTGCAACAGACCAAGGGAGCAAACTTGGTCTTTCAAAAAATAAAAGTATCATCTGTTACTATAACACCTACCAGGTAGGTTCATAATAATTGAATGGTTTGCTGCTTTCACCTATTATTATAATAGTCTTCTATATAGAATAACTAATGTTATTCTAAATTTTAGTTTTGAAATGTGGATGGCATTTTAAAATCTTAGCCTTCAAAGTTGTGTTGAATTGTAGTAATTGTCTTCACATTTTATTCCAGTATACCAGGAATTAATTAATATGGAAAAGTGATTAAAAGATTTATTAATAAAGTACATTATCCTAAAAAGAGAAGTCAGGTCACTCTTACCTCCAGTAGATGGTGCCCTTAGCTTAACAAATATGATTTCTCAAATGACACACTTATTTTGTTGTTGTGACAAATAAAAAGTTCCCTTTGATGGTCACATGATAAGTTACTAAAATTTGTTATTGCTGCTAATTCCTTCATTTGGTTTAAAGATATATATAAGTGAGGTTATTATGAGAGAATTTCATTGCTACATACCTCTTGATGTGTAGCTGCATTTTTTTGTTTAGAATAAATTAACAGCTTCTGCTTTAGAGCATTGTTTCCCAGAATTTGATTCATGTACTGCTGATGTTACACAAGTGACATTTTTTATTTTAAAAAATAAATACACATATTCTCATGTGTATTAGGCAAAAGATAACAACCCCTTTTGACCTTTAATTTTACTAATAAAGATTAGTTTGAAACTAACTTTTTTTAAGTGATAGTTGATTTGAAGTTTAAATTAATAGTGTTACAGGAAGCAGGAAAATCATCAAGATATAATTACTTGAATGAGAAATACTGACTTTAGCCATGTAATCAAATATTTCTGGAGTCCCTGCCATGTAATAATTGACACACTGCTAGGCTTTGGAGCTAGAGAAATGAAGATGACATAGTCCTGCCTTCAAATCTCTGCAGGTTGAATAATGATAATGTCTCTAAGAGATACTCTGTGGTACAGAAATACTTATTTTCAGCTCTTTCATATTACATGATGCTAGGTAGTATCTTACCCATTGGCCATTTAAATAAAAGTTTTGAAAAATTAAGATATTTGAGTAACATTTACTTAGATCTTACTTTCTTTTTAGGTGGTTCAATTCAATCGTTTACCTTTGGTGGTGAGTTTCATAGCCAGCAGCAATGCCAATACAGGTGTGTTTTAACTACCTTAAATACAGCTTTTAATTTCTTGTAATACCATATCTGAGCAGTATAATATGATAGAAATAGTAGATTTAGAGTCAGCAAAGCTGAATTAATGGCCCAACTCCACCATCTATTCCTTGGCCTCCAGAAAAGTAACTTCTCTCGATTCTGTTTTTCCTAGCTGTATAATGGAGCTAATACCTGCTTTCTTTGTCTGATGGGGTTATTTTCTAGTTCAAATGAACATTGTATGGGTAAGTGATCTTTTAAGAGAGAAAGGAAAATTAAATTATCTTCAGCATTGGAATGCTACATTTTGCTCACATTTGAAACAACTTAAGAAAATAGAGTGGAAAAGATAATCAGACACATAAAATGGTCAAGGATGAGTTCAATTCCATGTAGACCAATCTATTAGAGATTGTTAAATCTTGAATGATATTGGGCAAAATTAATGTGATTTAGATTTTAAGAGTCTGACTAGGATGAACATACATGTGTTCTTTCTAAGGGCCAAAGATTTTGAGAACACACACCACCAGGAAGCTGTATTTTCTATAGCAGATCATAGGATCCCATTATATCCAGTGACCTTGACCAGATATTTATGTTTAAAATAATGACTGTATTCTGTAGTTTACATACTATACTCCCTCTTGGATAAAGTGGGATTTTTTTTTTTTTTTAAGTATTGACTCCTTTAGATTTGACTGCTATTTAGAACTGTTATACATTCTTTTTTCTGCTTTTTTCTTTCCAAGTTGTTTGAGCACATTCTGTTTCCAGCTGTGTCACTGAAACTTGTCTTTAGATGCCTTGTTTTTAAAATGAGGGGTTTAGAATTGATGATCTAGAAGGTCTCTTCCATTTTTAAATGTTTCAAAGCTGTAAAATAGTATATGTGAAAATACTTTGTAATTTATATGGATAGTTGTGTTGATATTTAAAGTATATTAAATATCAGTTGTGATCAGTCACCATCATATACTGAGTCATCAGTTGTTACAAATTTTGATAATGTACGGAATTATATTTTAGTACCTAGAACATTTTTTTTAAATGTTTTCTTCCACTCTCTGGTATGTATGTATGTATGTATGTAAGAGAGAGGAGAGAGCAGATTGGGGGGGGGGAGGGGAGAGGGAGAAGCAGACTCCCAGCTGAGAAGGGAGCCTGAGGTGGGACTTGATTCCAGGACCCCTGGATCATGACTTGGCCAGGGGCAGTTGCCCAACTGACTGAGCCACCCAGGCACCCAACCTAGAACATTTTGAGAATCCCAGATGCTTTTAATATTCTGTGAAATAGAGGAAGATCTTTGAGCATAAAACAAACAGTTTCTAAGATATTTAAGATAAATAACTTTTTACTCTGACAAACTAAGGAAAAGCTAGATAGGCTAATTTCTAGACTACATTGTCTCCCAGATTCAACACTAAATTTGCAACATGGAAGTGTATGTTTTACACTCCTGCCATTCATCTTTAAAATTAATTTTTTCAATTGAAATACCCATTTACACTTGAGCTTTACTGAATTTATAAAATAGTTTTCTAATATTTCTTTATTCAAGGTTGAAGCAGCCTGTTTACTTGTATTTTGATAAAGTCTGTTAGAATCTGTTCAGGAAGAAAAGTGTACTTTTTTTTTTTAATTTATTTTTTTTATTTTTTAAAAGATTTTATTTACTCATGAGAGACAGAGAGAGAGAGAGAGAGAGAGAGGGGCAGAGACACAGGCAGAGGGAGAAGCAGACTCCATGCAGGAAGCCCGATGTAGGACTCGATCCCAGGACCCCAGGATCACGCCCTGGGCCAAAGGCAGATGCTAAACCACTGAGCCACCCAGGGATCCCCCCAAAGTGTACCTTTTTAAGTAAAAATCTTGTATCATTTCTGATCAGTACAGATTTTAAAACAATAAAGTATAAATTATTCTTTTCAAAACTCTTAACAAAATTACAGTACATATAATTTATATCTTCTAATACATATGAATATTTTTAAATGTATTTACTTTAATAATGAAAATAAACTTCATAATGAAAAGAGGTTTTGATTAGTTAGAATTATAGTATTTTGCTTTATTTATGGGGAATAAACTAGATCTTGTTTGCTTTTTAGTAATTAAATTTGACAGTAGGAAATCTAAGTCAAAGACTTTTTCAAGAATATTTTTCTGATGTTCTAATTTTCTTATCTGTGTTTTAGGACTCATTGTCAGCCTAGAAAAGGAACTTGCTCCGTTATTTGAAGAATTGAGACAAGTGGTGGAAGTTTCTTAATCTGGCAGTGGTTTTGACGTAAACCTTTTCATCATAACAGACACAATATCAATCCAGCAATCTTTAGACCACAACAATACTTGTATCCATGTACTCAAGAAAGGGCCCCTTTTCCCACCTTACACTAAAGAAAGAGCCTATAGTTATAATTTATGGACAGATTGATTGTTATCTTTTCTTGTGTAGGGTCTTTTCTTGACTTAGTGAGATCTGGGGTTACCACAGAAACGGCTCATTACATCACAGCTCCCATGGAGTTAGTCCAGTCACAGATATGCATGAGATTCTATTCATTGGATCAGAATCAAAATGATACTTTGATCCACTTGAGCCATTAAGTGCTCCCTATTATATAATATGCCCAGGCCTGCAGAATGAAGCAGACCCTTTTTATTGTGAATAATAATGAGGACATATTTTTCTTTATATTGTTTTATTTCTTTGCATTGAGTGTGAGGAAGATAAATGGCTTAGTAAAAGTAATAAAATCAGTACAATCACTAACTTTTCTATGTATATATTATTTTGCAATATAAGTGAATATTACTAATTGATTTGATTCTTTTCAGAGGGTGCTGCTCTTTAATGAAAATGATAGCTAATGGTTTTTTTCTCCACTCTGCTTTCTATAACCAATCAGTGTTTTAATGTTTGTGTGTTCTTTATAAAATTTAGAAGTAATTCATTATTGAATTCTGTTTCCAGAATTGGTATGTATGTAAACATGGTAGTACAGCCTTTTTTTTTTTTTTCATACATGAGTATAAATAAAATAGTATTTTTTAAAGTATAGTTTGAGCACTAAATAGGTTTCTTTTCTGGCTTCTTTCAAAAGTTTAAAGAATATAATTAACTGAATTCATTTTCAACTACATGAATTATCAGTGAGTTTTGCTTACAGTTGTTGGTTTGGAGACTGTTGTACCTAGTGTCAATTGGAAAGTAAACCCTCATCCATGAGCCTAATTTACTTTCTTTGAAAGAAGTATCTTGGTTCTAGAATATGCCCTTTATATTCAGGAAGGCAGTCCACCATTCAGAGTTGTTAGTTTCTTTGGGTTCTTTGACAATCAGAGTTTGTCACTGGTAGAGTTCAGTACACCTGCATTGAGCACCTGTTGTGTGCCATGCACCAGAGCTACCACACTGCAGAATTCTAAGAAGTACAATTCATATCATATTTGTGCTCCAGAGGTACCTTTCATGTGGAATGTGTGAATGCTGTCCCTGGAGTTGTGCAGTGAGTAGTCAGCCACTGTGCCTGCTTGCCTTTTCTTCCCTCTCTCTCTCTCCTCCCTCCCTCCTCCTCTTCCCCTCTTCCTGCTTTTATACAAACATGCAACTAAGTTATGGTACCTTCTTTTGAAGAACTTACAGCTCCGTAAATAAAAACAGGCATAGGATATAGTGATACAGCTATCCAGGATGCTGTAGAAACCCAGAGGTGGAGGGATTTAAGTTGGGCAAGAGCAGTAGCCTTTATGTGGAAATAGAAGCAGGGGACATGTTTGATCTGCAGGGAGCTATCAATAGTTCATGAAACCTAATAAAGCATTGAATGTGCACATTATAATGTAGAAATACCCCAAAATAAAATAAAATCTAGAATTCCCATTATCTGGGATTATTACTGAATAGTGTACAGGAGATTGTTGCTAATGCAATGCAGAACGTTAACTTCAGATGATAATATATGCCTAAAAATCCCAAGAAAGGAAACTATAATAAATGGAGATACTTTTAATCCTCCCATGGTGAATACTGCTACTATTAAAATTTCTGTTTGAAAGAGATAAATTGTTCTACAGCTTACCTGTAAAAGTAAATAGGTAAAAATCAGAAATATTTGAAAAGGTTATATAAAACTAGATGAACTAGTTTTAAAAGGTAGTATAAACTTGATTAGGTACACAATTAAGTGGGTCAATGGAACAGAAAAACCCAGAAACAGACTTTACTGTGGACATATGAGGACTTAAAACATTATGAGGATGACATAAGCCAGTGGGAAAAGGATTATTCAATAAAGTAGGACAGGCATTTTTTATGCCTTTCTGGTAGAAGTGTATATCTTGTATACCCTTTATATAGGACTCTATGGCAGTCTCTGTGAAACTTCCAAATGCACATAACCTTTGGCCTCATGTATTAGAATTCTCCAGAGAATTAGAACCAGTAGGATACACATTTTTTATTATGTATAAATATATATTATAAATGTTACATAAATATAAAACACTTAGGAGGAATTGGCACTCATAATTCTGGAAGCTGAGAAGTACTATGGTCTGCCATCTGCCAAGATGGAGAACCAGGGGAGCCAATGATATAAATCCCACTGAAGGCAGAAGACAAGTTAACATGTCTTAAATCAAGAGTGAGGCAAACGGCAAATTCCTTCCAATTTTGTTTTATTCATACTTTCAATGGATTGGGTAATGCCTGCTCCCACAGCACAAGGCAATCCACTTAGTCCACAGGTTGAATGATGGAACATCATCATAGACAAGAAATAATGTTTATTTGGGCACCCTGTGGCCAGTCAAGTAGATTAAAAAAATTACCACACCCAGCAATTCCACTTCTAGAAATGTCTACTGATGGAAATGGACATGTACAAAACTATGTGTTTGTAGGTATATTCATTGCAATTTGGTGATAACCAAAAGAATGGATACAACCTAAATATCCCATCATAGATAGGGTAAGCCCTATTTTCTGGGCTTCTTAACAGTACCAGTTTATACCTGTTATTTTTTGTGTAATTATTAATGTTACTTCTTTCTCTTTTTAAAGATTTTATTTATTTTAGAGAAAGGGAAGAAGAAGGAGGGGAAAGAATCCCAAACAGACTCCCACAACCCTGACCTTAGCTAAACCAAGAGTGGGTTGCTCAACTCACTGAGCCACCCAGGTGCCCCTATTAATGCTCTTTTCAACTCTCAAGTGTCTCATTTTAGATAAATTGTTAGTCACCCTAATCAGAGGATTAGTTAAATAAGTTACTACATTTGCCCAGTGGAAAAGAAAAAGGGAGAAGTGCTTTAGTTACCGAGATAGAAATCCAATATATGTTCAGTGAGAAAAGCATGGTGTGAAATTGCATGGTGTGCTGCAATTTATATATAAGAAATAAAAATACACTTGTATGTACATGTTTGTAACAGTAGGGAAGGACCTGGTAACACTTGTAGCCTCCAAGGAGTAGCGCTAGGTACCTGGGGAACAAGGGTCCCAGGAATGAACCTTTTCAGTGTAAACTTCATTGGTTTATGAATTTTTAACTTCAAAAATAATAAAATATTCCAGCAAGCAAAATTTATAATAACATGGTTGATGCGGTATTTGGGGAAGAAAATTGTATTAAGGATTGCCAAAGAAACGGAAGCAGAATATATATGTATTAAATTAATTTCAAGGAATGTGATTGCAGGAACTGGCTGGTCCAAAATCTGTAGGGCGGGCCAGAGGGCTGGATATCCTCAGGCAGTAGCTGAGACTGCAGTCTTCAGGCAGAAGACTTCGATTTCCTCACGGAAACCTCAGTTTTGCTTATAAGGCTGGCCTTTCAACTGGATGAAGCCTGCTCATATTATGGAGAATAATCTCTTCTATTTAAATTCAATGGATTCAGGATGATGGATGTTAATTTAAGCACATCTACAAAATACATAGCAACACATAGATTCATGGTCTATTGAATAGGTACGATGGCCTTGCTAAGTTGACACCTAGAACTAACCTCGGACTACCCTTGTGGGCTCGGCATCATATACATCTTCCTAAAGCATACTTACCTTCAAATAAAGTCAGTAGCCAACTTATATTTCTGTCAAACCTCAAACAACTAACCTACATACAGAAAAGATGTTCACTTTCCCCAGAGGATGCAAAGTACTTGGGCGTTCATTCACTTTTTTCCTTCATATACCATATTTTTTTTAATATTTATTCGAGAGGGGGGGAGGGGCAAAGGGAGAGGGAGAATCCAAGCAGACCCTTGCTGAGCACAGACCCTGACACAGGGCTCGATCCCAGGACCCTGAGATCATGAGCTGAAACCAAGAGTCACTCAACCAACTGAGCCACCCAGATACTGTAGTTTAAAGACTGATGTGAGATTAACCCTTTTTAATACATCTTAAGTTGAATGATAAAAGAATACAAGAGGAAAGTTTTGCTTAATACGTGTATTCATACGCATTCATGTACACACAAACATTCATAACAAGAAATACAATAATCACAGTCCTTGTGTCTCCAGCTGAGTATGTAGCTGTAGCTGGTATTTGTAACGGCCCTCCATTACCCATTCCATATTCCTTTTGCCCTCAGCAAGCACCTCAGCTGATCACAGCTCTAGCCTGTGGGGTGACCGAAACCTTTATTTCTGGAGAATCCAACCCATTGGTAGTCCTGCCTGAATTGTAGTTTTCCATTGACTTTAGTCATGGGACTCGGTGATCCTGAGATTCTCTAGAGGATGTGCTGTGTCATGAACATACTCTTCCCTCCATGGTGCAGTAGCAGCCCAGTGTCCCCCTGGAAGTCAGGACCAATCGGCCCAGTCAGTACAGTTAATTCCCTTCTTTACCTGCTGATTCCAACGGAGAAGTCCAATGAAGCTGGTAGCGACAGAATGCTTCCACCATTCCTTGCTTTGAAACCAAAACCTCTAGACTACCACAGCATTAGAATATGGAGACACTGCCCAGCCCAGCTAGATATTGCCACTTACATGGTGCTCTAACAGAGTCTTCAAAAGGCCATTCCACCATTTTATCAGGGCTGCAGCTTCAGGATGATGGGGAACATAGTAAAACCAACAAATTCCATGACGGGTATGTGATTTATATTAACTCCAAAATCCAAGGAGGCCCGTTAGGTATTGTGCCTCTTTTTTGGTTGTGAAAAGGGCCAGATGCAACAAGTTATCCTTTACCTTAGAAGAGCTGTCTTGACCTGTCTCATACCACTGGGCCCCCAGAATTTCAGTGAGATGAAAGCCCCTGAGTTTTTGCTGAATTTATTTCCCACCCTCAACCAGATATCTTACCACTAAGTCTAGAATCGTTGCTGCCTCTTGCACCTTAGGTTCAATCAGCATAATGTCATCAATACAGTGGACCCATGTGATGTCTTATAAAAAATGTGATCAAGGTTGGTGTGGACTAAATTATGACATAAGGCTGAACTGAAGTAAGATAAATCTCCAAGGTAGGATGGTGAAAGGTGGATTGCTGGCCTTACCAGATAAAGCGAGCTGCTTCCGGCGGTCTTTGCTAATAGCAAAAACATTTGCCAGATCAATAGCTGCATGTCAGGGACCGGAGGATGTGTTAATCTCAAGCAATGAAATCACATCTAGAATCGTAGCTGCGGTTATAGTCACCACCTGATTGATAATCCACTGTCATCCTATGCGATCCATCTGTTCTCTGCAGGGTTCAAATAGGTGGGCTGCACGGGGATGTGGTGGGAATCAACCACCTCTGCATGCTTCAAGTCCTTGACAGTGACACTTATCTCCGAAACCATTCCAGAAATGTGGTATTGCTTCTGGTTTACTATCTTCCTAAGTAGAGACAGTTCCAGTGACTCACCTCTGTCCTTTCTGACTACAGTAGGTCTCCACAGTGCAGGTCAGAAAATGGAGGTGGATATTTGCCAGTTCCCAAGTCTATACCAAGTAAGCATTCTAGAACTGGAGAAATAACCACAGGTTCAGGAACTCACTGACCCTGCTTCTCTGGTTTCATCTTTGCTTCTTCTGTGGAAGACCCAGTCCCTTTCAAATGTCTTCCAGATATTTCTGGGAGCCCCCCCTGAGCCCTATAGATCTACTTCTGAAACCAGTTTTTGCAGACACCTACCCATTTCATTTACTCTTGCTCATATTCTCTGGGAGTTCCATCCTGGCCACTGCTACTGTAGTGAGAACATGAGCGCCTAGACGCTGCTGAAGGCTAAGGGTGCATTCTGCACAGCTATACATGTGACACAACTTACAATCCCTACGTGTTCCCCTTAGGACCCTAGTGAAACCACTCCTTTACATTTTCACTGTGGGAGTAAAAGACAAGAGTGTGCTCGGAATCGCCCTGCCCCCATGATGAATGTCCATAACCCATCAGCAAAACATTCGCACTACGACTTTCTCTTCCCTTGGGTGGATTCCTTCTCAAGAAAGTGCTCGGTTTCCTTTTATCTGCAGGTTCACTAGACCAGAGCTACTAGAAATGGGGTCCACAAGCCGGGCTATGGAGCCTGTTAGCAGTACGTGACAAAATAACACAGGGGTTGAGAGTAAAGTGTTTACTTTATAGCAATTAGACATACCAACTTAATGTCTGTTGATTTTGATAATAAAAAATTGAGATTTGTGATATTTGTAGTTTTACCTCATGTCTCTAATGACTTTTTTCCTTGGGTTTTACAAAATCTCAGTCTATGATAGATCAGAAATTTAAAAACAGAAAGAAAAAGGAAATCTGGTCCTTCCCTACTAATGATTTAAGAAACTGTGCTACAGTGATTGAGTGCAAGCTTGAGGCTGGAATGTGCTCTGCAGCATACTTGGCCTGGAAGAGTCTGGCAAAAAATTGGGTTTGTTGCGACCAACCTGAAGTAGTGGAGGGGAAGGGCAGTAGGACTGGTGTTAACCCTGTAATATAAGTTCTCTTGCTCTTTGCTTGAACTAGGAACACAGTCCAACTCTCTGACCAGTGCACATGGCGTAAGCGAGAGGGGAGATGAGGAGCCTACTCTTGCATGCCAGGTGGGTGGGAAGAGAAGGGCTCTGACTCACTGAGTGTTCTCAGGTCCAGTGGCTCAGCAATAGGGGACAGGTTGCCTTCAGAGACACGAATAGCTGTCCTCATCATGGAAGTGACTCCCCTAGTCCAGAGGGAACGGTGCTTCCGTGGGGCAAGATTTACCTGGGCAGGAGGAGGGCGGGGATTCTCAGAATACCCCCTAACACTTTGGCTGTGTCTTAAGTGGCACTTCCTTTATGTTAAGCATCTATCTGGTTGCAGACAAGACCTGACTCAGACCTCCCCCACTGGCTGTTCTCTCAGACAGCCCTGCTCCAATTGCTGTTTGCACAAAATATCCTCCCTCCTCTTGGACTTGGAGAAATAGCTGAGGGAACTGCACCAGGCTCCTGTCAGGGGGCAAAATCCACTTTTCAGGACTGCTGACAGCAGGACAACATCTAGTGGAGTGCTAATGACGTAGTATATGTTACATATATTACCAATTAGCTTGACCTCTTCACGTCAAAGCCCCTCCAAAAATGACTCTATCCCTGCTGAAATATACCCTCCACCATAGAGCTTTGTGTATCTCACATGCAGAATTTGTCTTGTTTATTTCTATCCATGATCATATATGTCTTTATTATCTTTTCCATATTTAACTAAGAACTCCCTCAGAACAGGGACTATTTCTTCAACTCCAAATTCTCGGTAGCACACAGTCTAACAGAAGTGGATTCTTCATGGTCATTTATGACAGTGATCGGTTCTATTTCTTTTTAAATTACAGATAGTAAGAATATATTTTAATAGCAAAATATTACAGGCACAACAAAATGCTCTTTTTAATAAACTTAACCAAAGAATATAAATAAACATGGCACATTTTACAAAAAGTAAGAACAATATGACCTACGCAAAGAAAAACTCTTGGTTCTACGAAAACAAAACACGCACCACACACCTCAGTGGGGATTCATTTGGGACTCCTTTGTGAAACTGACATAAAACATTTTAACTTGACATTTGCTTTATCTCATATGATACACATAACAAAATACATTAAAAACCTTGTTGAAGTATACAAAAATGTAATGTAACTTCTGAGTCCTGGGTGTCTAAGTAACAGAAGAAATGTATTGATCAAGGTATGCACTTGGACTGCAAAAGCAGTGTTAGATCATAGCTTTGCACCATACTCTTTTTAGTTTTGGGGTCTCCCTCCACTTTTATCTCTCTTCCTACCTATAAAACTTCTACTAAAAAAGCAATATTAATAAAGATAAGAGGAGGGATTCGAATCTAATTATGAATTCTGGATGCCAGCATCTTGTTCTCTTATTTCAACCCCGTGATTCTAGCTTGAAAATGTGGAGTAACACATCATCATATATTTTGAGTGGATTTAGTGTTGCTCCTTTAACTGGCAACAGAAGTTGCTCTTGAATGAGGCTCAGGGTGCTCAGTGAAATCAATGCAAGGTGATTCTTACTTCCCCTGGGCCAGTGTGGACAGCTCACCCTGGGGAAGAGATTGCCATAGCACACTCTTCTCTGCTTGAGAAGTCTCTCAATCCATGGGCAGAAGTGTTGGATGAAGTCAAATTGGTGCTACAAGTGCTCTATTATTGTTAGAGTGATAAAAATGCCAATTATTATTATTAAACTACAAGTCATCTACTATTTTATTATCTTTCCTCATTTGTTTTCTTACTCTTGAAAACATTGCCCCCCAAAATGATGAAGAGATATTTTTTTTAGGTTTTACCTTCCTTTATTATCCTACCTGATAGTCCACAGGATATTTAATTCTCACAGGTTTATCATTAGAAGGGAGGGAAGGACCCTCTAGATTTCTGAGCCTTTTATGAAGAGAAAATAAATAACTGCCAACATTTCCCATTTTAGTTTTGGAAATTGTTTCTGTATGAAGAGAAAAGACAAGCAAAAATAACACTGCCTCCCCCCATCTTTGGTGTTTGCTATTTCCATACACTTGATGTAGAGGCAGTCAAGGTACACAGCTGTTCCCATCCTGGTTGATGGCACAACCTGGATGTCAGATGAGCTGACTGTAAGGCAGAATGGGACTCTAGGCAACTAATGTCAACCAGCTTGAGGACCACAGTGAGGGAAAACAAGATCCCTTTATCTTCTATTGGGCATTCTGAGTGAGCATGCCTGGGCTGGTGGTTCCATCCGTTTTCATCAGAACGATGATGCTTTGATATTCTCAAGAAGACGACAACATCTTGAAGGGCAAGCAGTGACCTGTGAGTCAGCAAATGTGTGTTCTGAAAAGTCCAAATCCGCATCTGCTTTTGCTTTGTTTTGAAAGAGAAATCCTTAGTCAGCTTTCCTCTGAAGCCTGCTGTGGATCACAGCATCAAGGACCATGCCACCCTGCTCCTGAGTCAGGACATCCTTGGTCAGGAAAGGTCTATTTAAAGATGAATGACCGGGATCGGATTGTGCCTTCCCCTTGGTCGAGCTGCTTTCTTATTTGAGACTGTAACAGAGCATGCACGTGCGTATTTATTATTGAGTAATTTTAAGATAACGAACTTGACATATTAAATAAGACATGGTGGTTAGTAATAACATGGTGCCACTATAAATGAATTAATAGGTGACAATTTTCAGTATGGGTTTTTTTTTTTTAAAGATTTATTTATTTATTCATGAGAGACTCAGAGAGGCAGAAAGAGAAGCAGGCTCCCCGAGAGGAGCCTGATGTGGAACTTGATCCCAGGACCTTGGGATCAGGTCCTGAACTGAAGGCAGAGGCTCAACCACTGAGCCACCAGGTGCCCCTGGTATGATTTCCTATATTTTTCTCAGGATGAATACTGTAAAGTAGTTGCTAAAACACATACAAATTGGGAATTGGCCTAATACTTATGGCGGTTCATAAAATGCAATACTACTCAATGAATCAAAATGAATACTTAACTCTAAGTTTATTGATAGGGAAAAATGTTTATAATACATTGTCAGTGGAGCACACAGGTAAAAAAACACTGAAGTATGACTAAATTTTGTTTTGAATACTTATTTGCACAGGGAGAAGTCTGAAAGTGTGTGAATTTGATATTTTTTACCTTAATTTTCCCCAAATAATGATGTCACTTGCATAATTACAAAATACAAAGAATAAAAAGCTGATTCCTATCTGAGTAAATGTTTCATGTGGCAAAGTATTTCCCCACTGAATAGCAAATACATTGGAACTATCTCAGACTGAGTGGTATATTTATTTGCATTTCAAACTGAAAAGATAACCAAAAACAAAAGTCCTAGCATCTAGAAAAGGATATGCAACAAATTTCTACATATCAGCTAATTACATAAAATATCAGGAAAAATTGTTTATATTGGAAAACATCAAGGGTTTCAAGATGGTATTTATGAAAATTTTTAGAAAGCTTTAAGGATAAGTTCTTGACTAACGACTCACTAAGTTGCAAACATAGATACAAAAAAATGTATGAGACTGGTAAATTTTTATAAGTGCTCTGTCTTCCCCCTGGCAGGGGTACATAGGCAGTAGACCAAATAAACCACATTTTGTCTTGATCTTCACAAACACACTGAAAGCTGAGCTAAGTTCCTCTGGCAACCTTCCTCCTCTATTTAAAAGGATTTTCTACTATAGAAATATGTCAACTTTTCCCTAACTGACCTTCTGGTCCCATGGGACCTCCTCTGGGCAAGACTGGACCAGGCTGCACCCTCAAAGGAAGACTAACGTACTTGAGGGCGTGAGGCTAAGGCTCTGGGGCAGAGATCCCAGTGCAACTCTTTTCTCTCTTACCCCTGTCTACATGCCTTCTGTGTCTCATGAGAATAAACAGACTATTCCATGAGCCTGCCAGTGGACATCCCATTGATTCTTGGGGATAGTCTGACACTAGCAACAGAAATACATTTGAAATCATCAACATGTTACTTCTGAGTCCTAGGCATCCAGAGGACTTGTATAACTCACCAGTTTCCAGCGTAATATCTTGATCCACTCATCAGCTTCTACTCCTGTCTTTGCACAGAGATAAAATGTCCTGAATGGGAACACCAAGCTGATAAGATAAAAGAAACACATAAGATGCTCCAGATGGTTGCCTGAATATATCGGTTGAACAGTAATTAGAACATTCAACAGGACAAAAAGAATCAACAAAGCTACTGGAAGAACTGGTGAATTCCAGCAAGTGACAGAAATGTTGAGGAAGTTGTAGATTCATATTATCATCATCAACCAGATTTCTATTTTCTTTCTTTTTTTGGGGGGGGGGAGGGCAGTGGTCAGATTTCAATTTTGTAATGAGAATTGGAAAAAGAAAAAACATGACCAGGACACCCCCAGATCCTTTTGTTGCTTATGTCTTAGACTGAATACAACACTCGTATTTATAATACAATATATAATATAATAAACACTTTGTGTTTATTCAGCTGATGTGTTAAATGACTCAGAACCTGTGCTGTGATTCAAAGAATAAGTAAGTCATATAAGAGTTTTCTGAAGAAACTCATTTGTGTTGGCTTGATTTGATGAGAAATGATCTCTCCTCTGTGGATGTAAGCAGTTTTAACTATTCAGAACACAGGAAAAAGGATAATAAATGTCTTCAACTATTCATTTTGCCCGCTCTGTCATGAGTTAATCTCTGCTGGAAGAAGACAAACTTTCCTACTCGCATGAAAAACGTATTCTAGGAATATGGTAACTCTTCATTGACTGTCTCTTTGGCTATATAGTCAAATCTTTTGACTAATAAGGTCAGCCCTAACTTACATCCTGCCTGTATTTCCTATCCTTACAGTTGGGATGCAAAACACTAAAAATCCTTTTTCCTTCCTGTCAAGGAAAAAAAAAAAAAAAAAAAAGCCTAAAAAGCCTTGAACTAAAATTCAGAAGGGTTTCTATAGCTTAAAGCCAAGCAGTATATCTTGTTTGTATCAGTAATTAATGTTGAATAGACAAGAAGTAAGTCCCTGTGCATAGAAGGTAAACCTTGATGTGAGGTCCAGGTGGGTGAGGAGCAGACAGTGGGGAGGGAGTGGTGCTACTGCGCACACACTGTATAAAACTTTCTGGAATTGTCATTGTTTGGTACTCCCTGTGAGAGACATTATTAATTGCCTATTAATGCAGATAATTTTTCCTTTCTTCTTGCTAACAGGACCCCAGGCAATAAATTATAATTAGTTGGAAGCAAATTATGATCTTACTAGTTTTCTAGCTTCCCCTGCTGCCAGCAATGGCCATGGGGCCCAGCCCTGGCCAATGAGATAGGAGGGGAAATGTGATAGAAGATTTCTGAGAAAATGTCTGCCTTTGTGATCAAAAGGGACAGACATGGCCGATACCAACCCTCCATCCTTCATGACTGACATGAAAATGTGAGGCCTAAAGCTGGAGTAGCTCTCATGGACACTAAAGTAGCAAGTGAAAAGTTAAAGGCCAAGAGAACTCTAGAGATGCTGGTGCTGATCTTGTCAAGCTAGCTGTCTGCCTCCTGATATTTTGTTATATAAGAAGTAATGCCCCCGCTGGCTCATATGGTTACTTTTAACTGAATTTTAAAAAGATACCCATTATTGGTTGATGTTACAGAATTAATGTTAATTTAGGGGGGATAATAATGGTGAGATTTTTATTCTTAAAAAGTGTGTACTAGAGTATATAGGGGTAAAGTGCCATGATATCTCCAACTTATAATTCAATTGGTTCAGGACAAAAATGAATAGTGGTAAAACTGACAGGGCAAAATGTTAATGATGCATGTAGCTGAAGGGTATATGGGCATATGAATCTTTCAACATTTGTATGTTTGAAAAACATTAAAATAAAACTTGGTGGGAAATAAGACACTTCTTTTTCAAGACATTTTGCTTTTCCCAGTTAGAAAACTGTCATGATATACTGATTTGGTTAGAACAAAACACTTTTGTGTCATCTGCCAGAAATTGTCATAATAATACAAATCATTCATTGTTGGAGGCAACAAAGTTAAAAATAAAATTGAGTAAAAAAACTCCAAAAGAACAAGATGAGAATAGCATCCTGTTACACGTATACTTAGGCAGCATACCACATAAAAAACTATAGCCACCAGACCTGCTTATTTGTTTAAGTCCCTTTAAATGAGCCATTACGTCACACTCAGCTGGAAGCACTCCTGACATATATGTCCTGTGTGTTAGTTAAATCCGTGTCCCTCAGATCAGGACATTCATACACATAAGGACATTCAGGGTTTTTTCTTTTTCTTTTTCTTTTTCTTCTTTTTCTTTTTCTTTTTCTTTTTCCTTTTCTTTTTCTTTTTTTTTTTATTCCTCAGTGAAAATAATTGGCAAGAAGACTTTTGAAATCATTTTCTTTACAAAACAACTTACCAAAAACAGTTTACCCTTTCCTGTGAATAATCAAATTGTACAGCCGAACACTCTGTCAAGTCTAAGATCCGAATTGGTTCTGGTGACTTAAAAGAAAAAAAAAACAAAACAGGCTATTGTCATCACACACACACACACACACACACACAAATACATAAATTTGTTCAGCACCTATTTCCCTAAAAATCTTCCACTATGTGCACCTGTCCATTTTATTTTCACTGAGGGGGCTGATCATGGAGAAGCTTACTAAGGGGTGTCATAACCCCTGGTTTGGGGATTGGCTAGTTATGAAACTGGATGTTAGAAAAAGATTGTCTTTATCAATTTAAATTTAACAGAGATGCATTTTAAATATGGAAGGGAATCATAGTTTTCTTTCATGTTTTTAAACTTCTGTTTTCTCAGAAAATTGGGGTATGGAAAGTGAGAAGAAATAAAATAGTTTCAAATTGGCTTAATGAAATGGGCATGGGAAACGGACATTGTTTTTGTTTGTTTGTTTGTTTGAAGTAGGCTCCATGCCCAGCGTGGAGTTCATCTTGGGGCTGGAACTCAAGACTCTGAGATAAAAACCTGAGCTGAGATCAAGAGTTGGACATTTAACCAACTGAGCCACTCAGGTGCCCCGAAATGGGGATATTTTTGATAAAGAGAGAAATTGCTGCAGAGAGAGCTAATACATGGTGACAGGAGAACAATCCCATTGCCCTAAGAGGATGCTGTGCGCTGGGAGCTAGTTGAGCCAGTTCAAAAGAGCAGTTGCTAGAACACACATCTCATCCTTGTGAAAGAACTCTGCTCGAGGCTCCTGGCTGGCTTAGTCCATGTAGCCTGCAGCTCTTGATCTTGGTTGGGGTCATGAGTTTGAGCCTCATACGGGGTGTAGAGCTAACTTAAAAAGAAAAGAAAAACTCTGCCCATATCACAAATCAAGAATTCATATTTCCAAGCATTTATTGGTGTTTCAGTTGCTCATAGGGAAAAAAATCAGAGATCTCAAAGGCAGATGTTCCTTCCATCTAGAGAGCTGATTTTTAAAGGGAAAAGGTATTATCATGTTTCTCACCATCTGGTCTTTGAAGTATTTCAGTTCATTCCTGTGCAACGTGAACCATCTTGTTTTCCAGGTCTGAGGAAAAACAAAAACAAAAACACGTAGGTTTTGGATATGGGGATGCAGTATTTGACCTGGACCATTTCCTTTAATTTGAAAAGAATCTAAAAGATTAGCTACAATAAAATATTGTTATGGCAAAGTCGTCTCTGAAGAAAAGTTTGAAAATATCTACAAAGACCAAAATGATTTCATACGTAGAGTTCATGATGAAGGCAGAGATATTGACAGATGTAAACAAATACAAAGAAATAGTCTATTGTAAATATCCAAGGTGATTTATGACAAATCACTAAATGTTTATTAACTCTATGATAAGAATAGGTACCATTTTGTAAGCACCTATTATGGGCTAGATACTACCCTTGGAGATTTATATATATTACAACCTTTATACAATGCCAGATATTCTTGTTTAACAAATACACAAACTGAAGTTGAACAACCTCAAACTACATGATTTTCTAAGAGTTGTCTAAGAATTCCACAGCATTGGTAGCAGGTACTGTTGGTTCCCACCTTCTCCCTCCTAGGTACTAACAGAACCCTCATCTTCTCTTGAGTGGCAATGTGCCCAGTTAAAAGAAGTAACAGACAACTTAAAAATAAGTACGCTATAAGTATAAATACTTTCCACCCTTAGGGAGCATCCAGCCTAATAGGAACACAAGTAACAATATTTAGGTTAACGTCAAGCAGGTTAAGTGCCCTGACTCTTAAAATAGGGAGGAGTAGACATATTCTATGAAGGCCTTCTTAGCACATTAAAATGAAGTAGCGTACTTTGAAAGGCACAATTACATAAATGGAGGGACAGTTGGATGCCCCAGATTAGTAAAGTTTTAAATTGTGCTTTCTTTGGGATTTTATAACATAGTTACATTAACGCCAGTGATGTTTTTGGCCTACTTTTAGGTAAACATTTTATACAATTTTGACTTCCTTGTTAAAAAAAAAAAAAAGAGAGAGAGAGAAATGTTCTAGAGTTAACTTGCTACTTTCATCCAGGATTGTTCCATTAAAAGGACTGTATGTTTTGGGGGCAGTGGTGGGTTGTAACAGTAACCTACTCTCACACCTTTGACATTGCCAAAGAAAAGTCAAGTGACTTTCCAGAATGTTGACTAATATTAGTGATAAAGATCAACTCTTGAAACAGGAAAATATTATAACTGGGTCAAAATAGGCAATTATGCTTTTAAAAAAAAAAAAAGTCAAAGCAAGAATTTAGTCTACATGACATGTTGTCTGTCTGTGGCCGGTGCTAGCAAAAACATGTCTTCTTACCTTGACCAGGCCCCCCTGTTTGGTGAGGTAACCTTCTTTGGTGCCCAGCTGAAAAAGAAAGAAACTCCAAGTGAAGCCCAGAACTATTACAACATGATTTTTGTCTTTCTATTTCGGTCCTATTTGAACATGAAACACCGGTTTGCCTTTGACCTTTAAATAATTGCCTTACATTTCTTCACCCAGACACTTGAAAATCCTCCCTGTGTTGTGAGAGACTGTTCCCAGACTGGATCATCTGGAGGAATTCTGTAGCAACAGGTGATGGCTGGAAGACTCTCTTCTAACTTGAGAGTAATTTGCAAGCAATAAGCCACATCCCGGCGCTTGTAAACGTCAGTGTTGGGCAGTGTGTTAAGTGAAACCCAGCTGTTTATTTTTTATTTTTTAAAATATTTTATTTATTTATTCATGAGACACACAGAGAGAGATAGAGAGAGAGACACACACACACAGAGAGGCAGAGACACAGGCAGAGGGAGAAGCAGGCTCCATGCAGGGAGCCGGATGCGGGACTCGATTCCGGGTCTCCAGGATCACACCCTGGGCTGAAGGCGGCGCTAAATCGCGGAGCCACCCCGGGTGCCCAACCTAGCTGTTTAAATTGTTGTTGCAGCGGGTGTTCCCCACAAAGGTGCCTGTGCGCACCCACACACACATTGACATTGGGTCAATACATCTAGGAAACTCTGGATGAAGTAGGAGCATTTCATTACTCCCCAGAGCCTGCATTATGCCAGTATTCCTTGTGAATTTTAAGAGGGAACATGAGAAATAGCATTTCCAATATTTATTTTATCACATGATCCTCTTCCATCCCCCCCCCCCCCCACCGCCCCTTTTTTTCAGAGACCATCTCTTGAGACCTCTATTCTGTGGGAAAGACTTTCAGGAATGCAGATTTATTCACATTTGCTTATCCAAAAGGGATTTGAAGTGACAATGAGTCACTTCTTAACTCACATAGCATTAATTCAAGGATAACACGTAGCTGGCACCTATAAAAGGTAAGGACTGGTGGGGAACTGTGCAAATAGAAGTATGCATAAAACAAGGATCCTAAGATGAAGAAATGTATAACTTCATAAATTGCAAAAACTGAATTCCTTGAAGGATATTTTGTTCGAGCATGACGTTACTCGATATCTGACATTAGGCAGATAACAGAACAAAGAGAAAAATGTTTCCAAAGCAAAGGGAACAGAAATTTTAGTAGGAGGGAGTCGTTAAAAAATGATGAATCCCACAACAGGAAAGCTAAGGAAGCTAACATTTTAGATAGGACTGATTCTTGTGTCAGGCTTGCAAGATCTATTATCTCACTTAATTTTTACCAACACAACCAACTGGTATTTCACATCTCCCAGGTCCAAAACAAAACTGCTCATTCCCATCCCCCAGACCCACCCCTCCTGCCATCTTAGCAAAGTCCTCCTGGACTACCGTGTGACTCTTTCACGTACCACATTCAACCTGTCCTAAGACTTGTCTCTTCTACCTGCACAGCACACCCTGAAGTTAACCAGTTCCTACCCCCACTCCCCAGTTTGAACTACCACCGTCTCTCTCTGGACCACTACAATCGCCCCCTAACTACTCGCCTTGCTCCAAACTTTGGCCACATTCCATTTTCCACTTTGTGGTGAGAATGAACTGTTTTAAAAAAAATTTTAAAGCTTAAATTATGTTGCTCAAAACTCTCACAATTTCTGCTTGGCACTTAGAACAACAACAAAAAAATCCTTTATCTTGTCCTCCAAGGCCTTCCATGTTGGTCAAAGGAGATAGAGCTGACATTTCGGATGGGAGTCTTCTTTTCCTGTGTAGCAGCACAGTTGGCTTCCATGGCCCCTGCCCATCATTGGGAAACAATTTTCCAGGGCCTCTCACATGTCTGTATGTCTTATCAGCAAGGTTCCAACAGCCCTTTGTTCCAGACCCACTTTTAAAGCATGTTTGTAGAGCACACAACCTTAGAAGATGGAGAGAGTGTCTTCCTCCGGAGGAAGGGGCAGATGGCCAGCGGTCTGCCATGAAGCCATGGAGCTTGGTTAGTCTGGGAGCAAGTCAAGTCTCAGGCTCTTCACAGTTTTTGACACCTGCTAATGCCAGTAATGCTCCAAAGCACTGTGAATTTCCAAACACTTAGCTGGGTGGTGAGCCCTTTGAGAACAACGCTGCCTTACAGGATCCACCCCTCCTTCCCTCCATGATCGCACCTCCTACCACATTTCCTCTCGCTCACTTCATGCCAATCATGATCTTCCTGCTAGTCTTCAAAATACCTCGATTTAGTTCTCACCTCTAGGCTCTTATACTGTTCTCTCTTCCTGCAACACTAGAACATGTTAGTAGTTTTCTGTATGTATTGATGCACAATAAGCTCGGTGGATTTGTCATTATATAGTGGGTGCAGCCAGGCTCCCCCAATTCCTCACCACTGTCTTAAAAACTCCATTATACAGACACTTCTGTGTAGTCATATTGAGATATTAGGGCAGGAGAATCTATCCGATACTTGGAGTAAGCAAAGAAGGGAAGCAATAGGCTTGCAGAATTGGGTTAAAGAGGTTTATTTCCACCCAAGGATGCTACCTCTCATGCTCACACCCGCTCTACAGATTAAGTCCTGCATTTTACTGTTGATAAAGAACATGTGTAGTAGGGTATGGTCCAACTGACGCTGAGTGAGGACCTTCAGGGTAAGTGCAGTAGAGGAGAGTGTGAAGCTACATTGACAGGACAGGTGAAAGAGATGTTGAGGTGACTGGTGGCAGGGTGAGGGTTCTCCAAGGCCTTCCATGTTGTTCCGTAAAGAGGAAAGTCAGGGAAGGGACGGGTGGGTTGGCTGGAAATCAAAGAATTGATTGGGAGGTAAGTCTTGCTCTGTTCTTTGGTCTCTTTTGACTGGAGACTATTTATTGTCTTGCTTTCCTAAACCTTGCTAGTTTGATGAGTCTCCCTACAACTGTAACAAAGCTAAAATACCGCTTTTAATCAGTTTCCAGGATTTTTATTTTTGAGTGGATGTAGCACAGAAACAAAAATGTAACATGCGCCACGAACCAGGCTAGGCTACAAAGCTACAAAGACAAGCTATGATTCTTACCCTGAGAAGTGTCAGGCCATCGGGGAAGGCAGACGCATGCCTAGGTAGTTAGCACCCCCCACCCAGCCCCCCTGGGTGATGGTTGCAGGACAAAGGCAAGCAGAGGGTGCTCCCAGCACAAAAGAGGGCCACTTTAAAGAAAGCAAGGAAGGGCTCAGGAAGGCTTTCTGAGAGACACTGGTCTCTGATGCCAGTCTTGAAGGGTGATGAGGGGATAGCTGCGGGGTGGGGGGGGGGGGGCAGTGCGGGCAGAAGGAGCGCAGAGAAATGCACTTTGTTGTGAGCCTGGGAATGGCACAGGTGAGGCTGGAGGGACCAGGTGGGCCAGAGGACAGCAGGCACCACGGAAGGTTAAGCAGGGAGGTCATGTGATCCATCTGCTTTTTAAGAAGGATCTCCGTGGTGGCAGGTAGAAGGGTGGAAAAGGTACTGCAGACAGGAGGGCCACACATTTATAACTGTCATTTGTAGCGGAGTGTCTTGGAGGGATGCTGTTTCCAGGTGTAGAGTCGGCTCTCTGCGTTTCTTCTGTGGGTTCCCTTCTTTCTGATCCGCACAAATCCTGATGCTCCTCTTACAGCAGGAGCATTTGACAAAGCAGGAAGGGAGAAGGACAGGGGAGCCCTGAGCACCGCGGGGAGGAATGTTTGCAGGGTCACAGCTCACAGGACCAGCGGAAATGGGCTCTTGAAAGGCAATGAGCGCTCGGGCTTCACTGAAACTGAACAAGGGCCCACGTTGCAAAGAAGTGCAAAGGTTTTCTGTCCGTACCTCTCCTTCAGTGAAGCAGAAAAAAAAAAAAAATATATATATATATAGGAAAAAACAACATCCTCGGGTTTTATAGTCAACGTGGGAATATTTTTCTTCCGCAGACAATTGAAATGTAAATTTCTTTTTTTCTGAATATAGGGAACTTGTGGGAGAATTACAGTTTAGCCAACCATGTGAACACCAGCACCTTTCGTGCATCCTAAGTCAGGACGGGAATAGACGTGCCCTTTTCAAAGTGTTTACAGCCCCAGCACTATGGCATTGTGTTTCTTGAGGATTTACCCTGGATCAGAGGAAATGAGTCATGGGCTTCAAACTTTATGTTCCTTTCCAGGTTTTATAACCCAAGTTAGAGTTTTCATGTGAACAAGCGAATGTTTAAGAGCGTCTGAGGGCCGCGGCGTCTGAGGGCCGCGGCGGATGGAGAGCCACTTACAGAAGGTGCAGTGGGCACGAGGTCATTCTCCGTTCTTCCCGTCTGCATTGCTGTGTGAACCCGGACAGACTCATAAATGGAAGGTTCTTCCACTTTCCTCGGATAGGGGTGTTTCAGGACAATCAGAGTGCCTGGGTGAAGACAAAAGAACATGATCAGAAGAGTAGATAGACCCAGAAAGAAGGTCCCAATGCTAACAAGCAGAGACCTGGGGCTAGATTTTGGCCTCTTGTTTTTAGATCTTTTCCCGTGTTCATTTTCTTGACGTTTATCGAGTACCAACTATGTGCCAGGCACTTAGGGTGGACACTGGAGATATAAAGCATGATGAGATGATTTCGGTTCTCCTAGTGCTCAGGCAAAACTAGCAACAGATGTCAATAAACAGGTAGTCATTTAAGTGGACAGGGTGATGACATCAGTGTCAGAGATGCAGATGACACACGCCAGGGACGCCCGGGGACCCGAAGACCCCTTCTATGGAACACTTTGGAAAAGCCTTCACGAAGGAGGCTACATGGGTCCAGACTTTAAGGTATAATTGGAAGTCTTCCAGGTAGCCTTTATAAAGGCCGTGAAAGTAAAACCCAACAAATACACTGGGGTATGAGAGGATTTATTCCATGGTTTCAGAACAAACTTGTAACAAATCAGTGGATCTCAAAAAAAGCAGACTCGTTGCATTTTCCCTACTGTCTCCTACCACCTGATTAATAAAATAAGCCACATGGGAATTTGCTTTGCTCAAGTGAACATGACCTGAACCAGCTTATGTATGATTGCCTTCACTTCCTCTGGAGGAAGAGGACTGGGCAGAAAAAGGGCCAGTCTTTGGGGGCTTGGGTGAGTCCCTCCAAGGCTGAGAGCACTTCTGACTCAACACTTCTAACCATCCCCCCTCTATACTCTTCCCTTCTCCCAATCAATTAGCTGATCGGGAACCAGATAACTTACAAAAAGAGTGAGTTAAGGGTTTCTTCCCTCTTGCTATGGTTTCTTGCTTTTTATTTTACTGGAGTCTTGTAAAAGGCAGGCCTGAGATTGTACCAGACCCTGGGGGAGATATCAAGAATTCAGCAATGTATTCAACAAGTATTTATTGGGCTCTACTATGTGCCAGACACTTGGCATACAACAGCAAACAAAGAAGATACAGCACCTGGTCCTCTGGTAGAGGAGCCAGAAAAAAAAAAAAAAAGAAAAGAAAAGAAATAGAATACATCAGGTGAGAGCAGTGTTCTGGAAATCCTAATACAGCAAGATAAAGACATAAGGCAGGTGATGAGGGTGGCATTGGGGGAAGAATGATATTTCATGGGGGTGGTCAGAAAGGCTTCTTTGAAAAGGTATTTTGAAAGATTATAGATAGTGTGGACCTTGAACTGGAGTAAGAAGGACATAATAAGGACACAGAGAGATCACCTCTGCAGTTAAAAAGCACAAGATAATAATACTACGCCTAAAACAAAGCCAAACCATTCTATGGTGCTCGGCGCTCAGGTATGCATGACGTACTGACTGCAAAACCACAACTGTGGCATCTGAGAGCGGACCAACATGACACCCTGCTGTCACTTGAAAAGGGGCACTGAGAAAAGCCAGGAGAAGGTCTCTGACCATGCCCCCAGACAAGAATGAGACCCTGACCTCCTCCCTCTTCTGCATCCTGTTCACAACTGTAGCATTGGGATCACAATGAAAAATGGCTTTCGCAGCTATCAGAAGCCCCTGTCCTGCCCTTGCACGTCGTCAGCGCTCTTTTGTCAATGTGATCCTTTCATGAGAACAGATCCAGTCATATCAGGACGAGGGGCCACCAGTTACAGTTTTACAGTCATAATGAAAGCAGAGACGCCTAAATCAAGAGCAGCCGTTGTACAGGCTCAGGGGCTCTGTGACACAATCATAGCGTGCCAGATGCTTGGTGAGTGTGGGGTTGGCTCCAGGGTGACCCTCCCCAGAGACTCACCCCTAGCGATGTGCCCAGTGGTCACCATGGCATGGAAAGAGCCACTACTGGCGCTCAGTACCTATTGACCCTGGGCAGTCAGTCTAGCTTCTGTTTCCTCCCCAGACACGTGAGAATAATGACTCTTTCTTCACAAGGCTGTTTGAGGCACCGAATAAAAAGTGTTTGCGAAAGGATTATGAAAATGTTAGATGTTATTATGCTTTGATATAGAGTATTTTTAAATTCGTAAATGAAAACCCAACGATTGCATCTTTGGAACATGAATTTTTAAATGTCGAGTTAAAAAAGACCCACGTGTGACATTCTGCCAAGAATAAAATGGCAGAGTCTAGAAGCCACTGACTACAGCTTGAAGACGAATGAGTGTCTCCTAAGCCCTTCCATCTGAGTGCGGGAGAGGGGACTGGGGCCCAGGGCTCCAAGCAGCTCACAGGTTAGAAAAAATATGAAATCTTAATGCTTTCTTTTCAACGATGATGCTAAATTTTCATCTGTTTCCATATGTCTAATATGAAAATATATTTCTTTAATGATACCTTAGAGATATGTGCCTGGTCAATCCTGTTTTTGTCCACAACCAGGCATACCACCTGTAGTGGTTTCTTATTGCTTCTGTAACAAGTTACTGCAGCTGTAGTGACTTAAAATAACTTGAATTTATTATCATATAGTCCTGGAGGTCAGAAGTCTGAAATGGGTCTCACTAATCTAAAAATCAAGGTATTGGCAAGGGCTGCTTTCCTTCGGGAAAGGCTCTAGGGGAGAAGCCATTCCTTGTCTTTTCTAGCTTCTAGAGGCTGCCAGCATTTCTTCCCTGGTGGCCCCATTCCTCCCTCTTCAAAGCCAGCAACAGTGCGTGTGAGGCCTGCCCACATTGCCATGTGTCTGGGGTCTCCCTCTACTGTCTCCGTCTTTCACTTATAAGGGCTTGCAATTAGAATGGGCCTGCCTGGAAAACCCAGGATAACCTCCCCATCCAAAGTCAGCTAATAGTCCTAATTCCATCTGCAAAGTTAATTCCCTCATACCAGGTAACGTAACATATTCACAGGTCCAGGAAGAGATGTGGGCATCTTTGGGGGGGCCATTATCTTGTGTACCACAGTATTAGTGCCTGGGAGGTAAGCATAGACTTGAGGGCCAGTTGTGCTATATTCTAAGGATCTCTGGGTGGGGGTGCTGCTTACAGCCACAAAACTATAACCACTTGGTATTATAAAGCCACTGTCTTTTCAACAGGTGCATTTCCCAACCCTGTGAGTCCCTTCAGGGCAGGTATGGTCCCAAATTTATCTTTGTAGCTCCATCTCCTGGTACAGATGCTGACATAATGAAGGATTGATCAGTGATTGGGTAAATGAATGCCACAGTAATTCAGGTTTAAGTCAGAGAAGAGCCTGAAAGGAACCAGCCTTGCCAGGGCCACGATGACCCTGCCCTGGGGGCAAGGACAGGACCACAACGACATGTACAGCTGTTCACATTTCCAGTGGGGGGAGGGATCAAATTCTATTTCAGAAACCTCTTCTAAAGTTTAACCAACAAAAGCTAAACTGAGGGAAATGATAATGAGTCAACAGGAAAGTAGAATTGAGTATAGATTGATTTTTACTAGTAAGACGGTGAATGAGGCTAGATTGAATGGTGGAATGAAGAAAATGCCAATCTGCTTATAAATCGATAGCTCCCATGGATAATCCTGCCTCCTAAAGATAGGTCTTCTTAGCTGACCATTCTGCCCAAGGAGAAAACAATACATAGGCTTCTTGGCATGGCTGCTGGGTTTACGATGATCTCGTCTTCTGTAGAAACTGCCCCATCCTCTACACCAGGGTAGATCCTCACAGGCCCTGGGTGTCCCCCACAAACACCTCACCCGGGTACAGTCATGGGATCCACTTCCCGGGGATCTAATTAGTTACTTCTCTGAAGAGAAGGCCCACTAACTTCAGTTTCTGAGCTACATGAAGGAGACTGTTCTTTCCTGCCTTTGACATAAAACCTGGTCTCAGGAATGCTGGGTAGAGGTACATTTTTGAGGTGATCAGAGCAGGACCAAGGGAAGCATTTCAGTTCGCTGAAAGCTTCAGAGTTGGCATGATCACAGGGCTGATTCTTTATTGTCTCTTGGTGTTCATCCCACCTTTGTATTCTGGGACGGAATAGTAATATCCTTAACTAAAAAAAAAAAAATAAAATAAAATAAAATAAAATAAAATAAAATAAACCAGAAAAATCCACTTCTCTCCCTGTACTTCTCTTGACCCATTGCTTTTCAATCAAAAGAAAGTTATAGAATATAGCCACCACAGACTCGTTCTATTTCCACCCAAGGCTCAAGGTAGTGCCTTGGCTCCGTAAAGGAGGAACTTGGGGTTAGTGATATTCAGGCCAAGTTAACTCCAGGATTTGATCAGAAGGTTTGGTCAAAGCAAAAGGAGGCAGGGGCTGGTAAAGGGAGGAGAGAGGAAACTCTACCGCCACAGGTCTTGGAAACCTGGCTGCGAGTTTCACTTCAGTTTCTGAGCTACATGAAGGAGATTGCTGCTTCCTGCCTTTGACATGAAACTTTGGGTTTCAGAAGCACTCGGTGGAGGTACATTTTTGAGGTGATCAGAGAGGGACCAAGGCAGGCATTTCAGTTTGCTTTGACTGAACTGCTAACTTACAGGACACCCACTCTGTATGCAACATTGTGAGATTGCATCGAAGGACTCCCTCGCTTGTATTCCTGCAGGACCTCAGGAACACAGCAAGGACAGTCTCAAGCCTCAGGCATCGGGGTGATATCTGAAACCGAGTAGTGCAAGAGCACACAAAGCTCTTAAAAGGGAAACTTTTATTTAGAGTATTTCTTTTATGCACTAAAGCTAGTGCTTAGCTTAACCCATCAGGTTTCTCAGCTAGACTGGAAGAAGTTTGAAGGTGAGGATGATATCTGGTTCCTCACTATATTGTCAGTAGTAATAGTGTGCAGCTCACAGTTGGCCCCGGTACATATTTGCTGAATTAAATGAAAACAAGACCACATCCATCCATGTTTCGTTATTGCCCTCAGGCTCAGAAAACACACATTGCGACTGGCATATCCGTGACAGGTTCCCCTGTCCCCTCCTGCCAGTGGGAAGTGGTTTTCTAGAGAGAACGACAGGAATATTCAGGGTCTTTTCTCCTTTCTTCTTTGCAACCTGCTCTGCAGATGAACTTGAACCCATCATAAAATGGTGCTGGTGAAACTATGTTCATTTACATAGTCAGGGGCTTTAATTTTCCATTTGCAGCCTCACAGGGAGAACTACACAGAGGAATGAAAAAGCAAATGAGTCAGCCAGGTCAGAAGATTCTGTTAAAATACCCAAGTCAAGTCAGGTCATTCTTTCTGGAGCGGTCGCTTGATCTGACCTTTCATCTGAATCCACTGTGGGAACTGGCTTAAAATTTGGAGATGACATAAACATTTGATAAACACAAATTAAATCGTCCCTCACTAACACTTCATGATACACCAAGGAATGTACAACTCTTGCATATGATACGTTGGAGTGAATTACTATAAAAATGCTTCATTAAAAACAGCAATAATGATTATTTATGCCATGCTAAGAATTATTTTTATAGTCTTACATACCTAATCTCATTCAATCTTCAACAGCAAGTCATGAACTATTAAGGCATGAACTATTAGATCATCGGCTTTAATTTATAAGATGATGAAACTGAATCTCAGAGAGGTTACATAATTTGCCCAAGGGCGTCCAGCTGGTGAGCGGCAGAGCCTGGCATCGAACTGGGAGTTCATGTGTTTACTCATGATATAACATATTACTCTCAGCCGTGGTGGCCACACCATGGAAACTCTCTGTGGCCCATGAGATGTTTGGGCAGGAGAGCATACATAGAAACGAAAATCAAAGAAATGGATTCTTTAGGAGGCAGCTTGAGGAAAGGAGATGTGAGTTTTTGCCTTAACATTTCTCACCAGGCCTCAGTTTTTTCTTTTGTAGGGGAAAAATGAGATGGTCTGTGGACTCCCTTCCCATCCTAATATCCTAGAAATGTAGTTAAACACCCAGGCCCAAGGCAGGGGCAAGAATTATGAGGACGCTTAGTAACCAAAGGTGTGTCCTTTTTCCTATAAATGGACAGTGTCCATTTGAAGCACTTCCTTCCTGATGTCATTGTGTCTTTGTGCCTCATTTTCCTTTTCTTCCACCTTCCCATTCACACTTCACATAAATATGACGGGCCTACATGGGTTTTCTAGCCAGCCTTTTTCTGTTTTAAGATTTCCTCCGGTATAGTGTCTCAAATGGCAATTCATGTAAATAAAATAAGAACAGCAGTAACTACAAAGACGAAGCTCAAACTGATTAACATTCTGTAGGACAAGGGCTTTACATCACACCCCGAAAATACTGCTGCAGACCTTTTAGAAGAGCCTGGGGGATAGCCCTGCCGTGTCCTATGAACATGCTCCAGTGTCGCTGTCGTGGGGATCTTCCCACCCAAACCTACTCGAGGTCACACTGTGCCGTGGCGATGTCGTGCTGCCGTGTCACCGGTAGGCCAGTGGAAAGTCCCGGTGCTTCAGCACACGGTGGGCCTGGACTCCAGCTGTGCTCCCCTTGGCCAAATAACTCAAAATGTCTGTTTTTATTTCCTCATCCGAAAGTGGGACCACTTTCACATTATTGTGGGTGTTTCAGAAGATTCAGTAATTTGATGTATGTGAAAACATCCAATAGAATGCTCGGAGGAGAGTAAGCACCCCACAAATGGTGCTTCCCTTTCCTTCCTTGCCTGCTTTTTCCTTTTTCAAGCACACATCATTACAAGCTAAGAAAATTTCCTTTTTTGGCAAGCATACACTGAAGAAGTGATTCTTGGTTGTGGTTTGGCAAAATTCTGAGTTGTCGCCAATTATTTTCAGAAATGTCACACAACTCCCAAACTCCAATTAATTTTAACTTAATTTTAAATGCCATCTGGGTAAAAGAAGGCTGGCGTTACAAAATAAAATAATAATAACTATAGTGGTTACCGAGAGGTTGGGAATCCCCACATTAAGACAAAAAGAGAAGTGGAAATTTGACATTTAAGAAAGAACCAGATAGGATCTTCAAAACTGAGAACCAATTATTATAAAGGGTAAGCACAAACAAAGCACTTGACTTGTTATCATATGCTTTCATGCCAGGTAGGTGATTAAAGTCACCGCAAAATAATTCCTATAATAAATTATATATGACTATTTCACACACAGCATTCTAATAGAAATCAAAGGTAATGAGAAAGGTAATTTTTGTTCTAATAATATTTGGACTTTTAAGGATAAAGAAATGCTGTGAAGGATGTCTTAGGTTAGGCATCTCCACTTCAGTTCAGGTCATGATCTTAGGGTCCTGGGATTGAGCCCCGAGTTGGGCTGTGCACTCCACCCTCAGTGGGAAGTCTGCTACTCTCTCTCTCTCACTCTCTCTCTCTCTCTCTCTCTCAAATAAATAAATTAAATAAGACAAATGCTGTCTAAATTTTCAAACTTAGCTAATTACAAGAAGATACAGTAAAAATTAATAATGGACCTAAAGTATCCATGCTAATAAAGAAGTCTCAAATTTCCAAGTCTACTTAAGTTGAATTTCAAATCTATGTACAAATATGAAGGAAGTTTTACACAGCAGCTTATGATTACAAATGAAAGTCAAAATCTGAATTTAATCATTACTGAGCATACATACAACACAAAGTATCATTTCAAATGATACTTTGTATAAACTTTGGAAGTAAAAATTCATTGTCAGAACTTTGCTGGTTGCAGTGTTGCAATGCAGGCTTGGGTAATGAGATAAATGAGAAAGCAACATGAAATGATGAAATGTGGATAATTATTAGCATTTATTTTATTTTTTTTTAAGATTTTATTCATCCATTCATGAAAGACACAGAGAAAGAGAGAGAGAGAGAGAGAGAGGCAGAGACACAGGCAGAGGGAGAAGCAGGCTCCACGCAGGGAGCCTGATGTGGGATGTGGGACTTGATCCTGCGACTCCGGGATCATGCCCCAGGCCAAAGGCAGGCGTTTAACCGCTGAGCCACCTGGGGAGCCCCCATCATTTATTCTTTTACATACTGGGATGTATGATCAGGGTACGACACTGACAAAAATCCCTCTTCTCATAGGATTTACTTACTAGTGCAAAGATTTTTTTTTTTAAAGATTTTATTTATTTATTCATGAGAAACACACAGAGAGAGGCAGAGACACAGGCAGAGGGAGAAGCAGGCTCCCTCTGGGGAGCCTGATGCGGGACTGAATCCCAGGACTCCAAGATCATGACCGGAACCAAAAGCAGATGCTCAACCACTGAGCCACGCAGGTGCTTCTCAAAGATTTTTTTTTATTTTTAATTTTTTTGCAAAGATTTTTTTTAAGTCAATTTTGCAATATGTTAGAAAATAAAAGAGCCACTGAGGGAAAGTAAGGGAAAAGAGCATGACGGATGTTTTTATGATATACTTGGGAAATGATTGGGATTTGACAATCAGAAATTTCTTAAGAGTGTTTATGGGTGTTACTAAGGAGAAATTAGAGTGAACAAAAACTTTCACAGAGATTGGAAAGGTTAAATGCAGATTATAGCAAGGAAAATTATAATAATAAGACATTGAGGTTGTCGGGAGGTTTAGATCTTGCTTAGGAAATCTTCACTCTTCAGATTAGGAAACAAATATTGATAATTTAAAGAATGGAGACTAGGAATAGAATAGGAAAAAAGGTATCTTAAAATAGTATTCTTCCCTTGAGGTTAACAGTTTTACCTCTCCTGAGTACAAATATTCTCTTAGAACCCAGAGCCTAAGGGGAAGCTGGGTTTCCCTCTATGTTATATACAACTGTAAGGTGAAATGGAAGGCTATTGGCTATTTGGAGGTCCTTCCCGTTGCCCCTGGAGGCAATGCCATACCAGCCAGTGGATAAGTGTGGGGAAGTCTTTTTTAAATACATTCATTCTCCAGGCACTGCAGAGGGGGATGCTGGCATGACAGAGATTTGGGAGAAAAGGAGGGGGCTGAAATACCCAGTTCTATTCCTTTCCATTCTTAAAATCTGGAGGTAAGACTCTAGGCAGGCCTCATCCATGGTGCAGACAAATACTTCCCCTGGTATCTTTAATCAAATGAAAACTTTAAGAATTGGCACTTCATCTGATGGTAAGCAAGAAATCGTCAGCCTGCAGGTTTCCCAATCACTAGGAGTCAAAACCAGGAGCCAATACTTAAATGAATAAGAAGAGATCTATTTTTAGAAGGTGGCATCCTGGTTTCCATTCACTGTTATTCACAGGTCACAGTGCTGACTGTGGCTTCTGAAAATCTGCTGGGCTTAAGAGTCATCATGACTTCAGCACGTTATCTTGTTTCCTGAGGCCTATTACTCCCAGAGGGGCACAACTAGAACATTCATTTGTCATGGGTTTTTCCCCTTGTTCCCAGCCTCAGTGGCTTTGCCTTCATCTGGCTGTGACAGATAAGAGGAATATTTCAGAGTTAGGGAAACCTAACTGAAGGGCTGGAGTTAGTAGGCCTAGTACATACCCATAAACATCAAGAGCCTATAGCAGGGGTTCAAATAATAACACATTCTCTGATGGATAACGAATAGAACAGAGAAGATACAGCAGGGAGGATAAAAATCTTAGTTTCCTGAGTTTTACTGCAATAAATAAAGTAGCGATGGTAATGTTAATGATACAGCAAACTTTGGCTTTGGATAAACCACTATAGGAATCAGGATTATACCCTTTTTTCCCCCAATCCCTAATGGATTAATGGTACACCTTAGTTACATTAATGTCTTTACAGGGGAATTTAACGTATTTACAGGAAATTTCATTGTCCTGAATTCAATGTCAAGGAGCCTTGACTTTGGACAAGTTGTAGGTGATGCTTTTGCCTGGATATTGGACCTGTGGCAGAAAGGTTCAACCAGAAACCACTACATTCACTTTGATCTTAAAGTTTTTTGAGACGTTTCGATAGGCAGAATGTATACTTTCTCCCTAACTTGGAGAAAGTTCAGAGAATGATCAAAGGAGTTAAAAATAGAGTCTAGAAGGAGAGTTTAAAAGAAGAAAGCTGACGTTGCTTGGAGGAAAAAAAAAAAAAGCTAGAAGATAACCCTTATCATGGCTTTGAAGCTACACAGAGTTCCCACTCATAGTTATCCATCCAGCCATCCATTCACTCACCCAAAGTGTAATGCTCTGTAGCAGGACCTGGGGCATATGGAGAAGGACACACCCAATAGCAGATAAAACAAAGTCTTTAGCTTCAAAAATCTCTCCTCAATTTCTAGTGACCAAGAAGTGAATAAAATTGAGCATAGAGTTGTAGGAAGTCTGAAATGAAGGGATTTAAGAAATTGGCATTTGCATGCCAATGACAAAGTAGCGATGGAAATAAATAATGCATGCCCACCTGCTATGTGTTTATGAGAATTACTGCTGGTTAAATGGTAAAGTAATTATCAGGGCCGATTGGAAGAATTTCCAGCAGAAAAAAAAAATATAGCTTCAATTTTGTAGTTTGGAATATTCTATCATAAGCCTTGTGTGGTCAGTATAAAGTAAGGCAACTATTTTGTGGTTTCCCCTGTGCTTTTCATCTATACTTGATACTGTGTGATTCATATCAGGTTCTATCCAGGCCACAGAAACAGCAGAAAAGGAAAAACCAGTGGTGGCATCTTTCCCTACCACAGTGAAAGTAACAGAAAGCCCACTGGTCATGTTTACCAAGAAAATGAGTGTGTACAAATTCACAGTAAAACAGTTGTGCTGTTAAGTCTTGAGTTCCTCTTCTACCTCAAGTTCTGGAAGTGCCCAATTTTTGATTAATTGAAAGTTATCTTCATTTAGGTAGCATAAAATTGTGATCTGTATCACAAATATTGGGGTGATCTTTTGCTTACTTTATTGAACTGGTACAGAAAAACAAGTTAGATAATTTAAATACCAGGGTAGTGTTTTTTTTTTTTTTAATTTGAATATTCTAGTTTGACATTAACCACTCAAACAGGGAAATTCAAATTTTCCTGTCCATATTTAAGTCCAGTGTAAAAACTTACAAAAACCAGGACAAGCGAAAGAGAATTTTATGGTGAAATAAAGGTCTTGCTCGAGAGCACGGCTGACTTCTAATCAGTATTTTCAAAATTCTGGAATCTTTGTGGAAACTTAAGTAAAAAAATGCCCAAAATTATCTTTTATGGCCTCCCAATATGCAAACTGCCCATACCTAAAATTATGAGGTATCAGAAAGTTGTTCTAGCCTTTCTTCTTTCTTTGTTTATTGCATTATAATTATAAAATAGACTATTTTTTTAAAATTGTGTATTTTTAATCAATCTGTTAAATAACACATTCTAAGAAAACTATCTACTTGATACAGATCACATTATTTTCTCCTCAAGATAATATATATATGATGTAATTTATTTATTAATGTAACATATGGCATGGTAATTGGAAAAAAATTTCTAAACATATCTAATTGGGTAGCATATGCACATACTCAACAGAAGTGACAGCTACTTAATGAAATCTTCCCTATCCCTCCTCCATCCTGAAACAATGTCTCATAGGTCAAATATCTATCTGTTCATTGCTTACCTGTCTCACTTCCAATCAAAGGCTGATTTGCAAAATGCTTGACAAAATCCTTCAAAGATGAGAATTCATTAAAGCCAAATTTAAATGAATATCCAGTATATTCAACATGAAAGTGTTTGACAGAGTCTTTGGCTCTGAAAGGGAAAAAGAAATGCTTAAGGTTATTCAACAAATGCATATCTTTTTTTGAAGGGAAATACAACCTTAGATATTAGCGTCACTATTAAACTTTTCTAAAAATGAGAATTACGACACAATTATTGAAACCACTGGCATTTTTAAAGCACTAGTGTTTTTGGCAAAGCTCTTCTCAATTTTTCATTGCAATGGAAAACAAGAGATGATTCTCCCTGTATGTTCTTTGACTTACCGAGAGGGTCCTTGAACAGTAACTCCTTTCAGGGGCATGGGTTTAAGGCCGGCAGAGAATAGGGATGATAGAAAAGGCAGGTAGCACCCTCCCCAAGTTGTCCTGTTTGTGGCGCTTACTTGTTTGAGAGTCAGTCTGAATTCTGCTTCTGTCACTTAATTAGTTGTGTGAGCTCAGCCCTTTTCTTGCCATGCTGGTTCAATGGCCTATTGAATAAAATATCTAATCTCCTACAATGTCATTTTCCATCTCATTTTTGGAATGAGGCAGAGCCTTAAATAAATTATAAATTATAGATATATATATATAATTATATATAAACATATATAAATATATAAATTATAGATATTATTTATCTACAGATGCAAATAAATATATACTATTTGACTCCCACTCTTCCTCTCCTCTCTACGAATGGCCTGCTCCAACTTTAGCACACATCTGAAATCAGAATCACCCAGAGGGCTTGTTAAAACCCAGATTTCTAGTTCCTACCTCCTAAATTCCTGATTCAGTACTTCCAAGGTATGGGGTCTGGGAATTTGCTCTCCTAACCTATTCTCAGGGAATGCTGCTGGTCTAGGGACCACACTCTGAGAACAGCTGCTCTCATCCAAGTGGACCCATAATTCTCCTAGAAGTTTCTCCTGTTGTCCCTTAGCATTCTTAGTTCCCTTCACCTGCAACATCATCCTCTTTGTTTCTGATCAAGTGTCAGTTCAAATATTACCTACTCTACCAGTTACTGCATGATACTTCCATCTTGAGTTATTTGCTTTGCTCTCCTCAACCATCCAAACACTTACCTTCTTTCTTTACCATTGGTTACTGCACTCTGACTTGTAGTGAGCAACCTGTATAGTGTCCCACTGCTGCTGAGGCCATACATCCTTAGGGCAAAGTCTGAATCCTCTACAACACTTACCAAAGCGGTTGGCATACAATGGAAGCTCTCAAATATTTATTATTAAGGGAGTCAACAAATGAATGAGTAAAATAAGCCATACCACCTAATTGTAAGAAGCTTCTGATCTAATTGTTCAGATGAAACATATATAGGTGAAAAGTTAATATTCTTTGATCCAATAATTCCACAGGTTTGTTTGCGATTTTGGGGAGATCTATGCATTTAAAGGATGTGCAGCCTAACCACTTGATGAAATTTTGACCTTTGCTATTGATTAAAGAAAGCACCATTCCTGCTTCCACCCAAGCAGAATTTTATGTCTGATTAATAATTTTCCCAAAAATGTTATTTAGAAAAAGTTTAAGCAAAACAGAGTAACATGAAAAAATGTTAATGAATGTGTGTGTGTTTTCTCTATGACCCTCTTATTTACCCCATCACACTCTTATCGATTTCTGCCACTAGCCTTAGAGCAAGCCTATCGACTTGCACTGTTCCCAGGAATGGAAGGGGTGGCAAGCAGCAATCTAACATGTCCTCAATTCTCAGTCCCTGGACTACATACACTTTTTCCCATTTATTCTATAAAATGCTAGTGTAGATGCTGCTATGAAGGGATTTTGCAGATAATTAAAGCCCCAAATTAGCTGACCTTACAATAAGGGAGATTATCTGGGGGTGGGCCCAACCTAATCACATAAGAGTGTTGGTAAAAGCAAATTTTTCTTTCTGGCTAGTCACAGGAGATATCAGAGAGACATCAGAGAGACATGCTTTAGTTGGCCTAGAAGGAAGCAAACAATCCATGCGGTGAACTGCCTGTGGGAGCCACTTGGCAGGGAACTGTGGGTGGATTCCAGAAGCTGACCCTGGTCCCTGGTCCATAGCTAGATGGAAAACAGGGAGCTCAGTCCCTAGCAGCAAGGAAATGAATGAGAAAGAATGAAGAAAAAAAGAAGAGAATGACAGAAGAGGACATAGAGAATAAACCAGATGAACCACAACCTCAGCCAGCACCTTAATTTTGGCCTGGTAGGAGCCCCAGCAGAGAAACAGGAGAACCCACTTGGACTTCTAATGCACAGAAACTGTGAGATAATCAATGTAGTTGTTTATTTTTTTAAAATATTTTATTTATTTATTCATGAGAGACACACACAGAGAGAGGCAGAGACACAGACAGAGGAAGTAGCAGGCTCCTCACAGGGTGCCCAATGTGGGACTCGATCCCAGTACCCTGGGATCACACGCTGAGCCGAAGGCAGATGCTCAACCGCTGAGCTACTGAGGTGTCCCTCAATGTAGTTGTTTAAAGCCATTAAATTTGGGGTAATTTGTTACGTGGCAGAGAAAACATGGAAGTCTGGAAACCCACAAAGAGGACTTAAAAAATGTCAATTCTGTGTTTGAGCTCATAGAAGCCTGCCATCAATTATTTAGAGAAATACTTTTTTTTTTTTTTAGATTTTATTTATTTATATGAGAGAAAGAACATGCAAGAGAGCACAAGCATTTGGGAGGGGCAGAGGGAGAAGCAGATTCCCTGCTGAGCAGAGCCCAGGGACCCCACGATCATAACCTGAGCCAAAGGCAGATGCTTAACTGACTGAGCCACCCAGGTGCTCCCTGGGAAATACTTTTGAAGCCAGTTTTTCCCTCTATCAGAGGGAGAGGAGCCTTAAAAAACAAAACAAAACAGAACAAAAATGTTTCTAAACTGGAAGAAAAAGAGGATTCAGAGAGAAAGGAGTGTAGATGTTGCTACTGAGTTAGTGACAAGGAGGCCCAGTCTACACAGAGGAGAAAAGAGTAGAGAAAACTTGCTTATGCCAGATCAGCATGAGAGATGCAACACGAAGGGATTCTTTTCAGAGGTATACAGAGGTGCCATCAGAACAGTAGCAAAACAATAATGGTTTGAGGTTAACAAGTGGGTGCCTGGGCAATTTCATGGAGTCCTCACATCCCTAGTTTAAGCAGACAGCAACCCCCCATGAACCCAGAAAAGACTTGCTACGTGTCCGTAGAGGCCAAGGTGACAGATGCTGACTGAAAACCAG